>NC_138745.1:23019191-23096767 GCF_965113295.1 Leuciscus leuciscus | reverse complement strand
TTAAAGGGAATGGGAGATGAGACTCTGATTGGTTTAATGCACGTAAATTCCAAAACACATCCATTACTCATTATGAGAATAGGGAAAACCCTTTTAGACCATTTTTCCCGTCGTTAAACTAGCAAAAGTGGATTCGGACACGCCCTAAGTGAACGTGCGCCGTGCGCTTTAGACCATGCGCTTAAATCGTTAAAATAGGGCCCTTAAAGTCCTTATTGTTGAGTCCTGATATCACTTATTAACATTCAGGATGTTCAGCCTACAGCTACTTTTCCAAACCCCATGTTCCCATGTGAATCTGCCTTAACACTAAAACCTAAATCTTGGGTTTAAAAAAAAAAAAAAACTCAAGGTGAGCTGTCTTTAAACGCTAAAAAGTACAGTACCGCTGAGACTCCTTACTGAACAGCACAACACAACAGCTTTTGTTCTGGTTGGTACTGTATAATATAAACCCTTGCTTGAATCCTGTGAGGAGGCCCCTTTTCCCATTACTATCTTTTGCAAAGCGTATTTCTGGAATGGAGAATCGATATTTCTCGTGCTCAGCCCGAGCTGTCCATGCTTCAGTGTGTGCTATGATGGAGTGGAGGGCCGAGAGGAATTCAGAACATTACACAAATCCAGCTCTATCTTTTTCCCATGAGGCTGCAGCTCGTCGCGTGTCGTCAACCACAGTGAAAATCGTGGCCGCTAACAGCCAGAGAGCAACGTGTGTCCACCCTAACAGCGAGTGCAGTACCCTCCGGGCCAGAAGAAATGATTGGTGTTTGTGTGGGTGCATGTCTGTTTGTGCATGCCGAGGTGTGCAAGTTTAAGCCTGCTGGGACTGGGAGGTTTTAGACATGCTATATGTAAGCGGACATGTTAAATGGCACAGTGTATGTCACACTGCCAGATGGGAATGGATGGCATTCATCTTAGTGAGAGTTCAGCAGAGGAACTTTTTTAGCTTTACATGACAGATGTTCAAATTTACTTACTGTGAACTAGCTTGAACTTGCGAACAGCAGAGGTGGTACTTTATTAGTGGAGCAAGACTGTATAATATTAAGCTGTGCAACCGAGGGAGGAAAGTGTAGTGGCTTCTGGGGAAATGTAAATGAAACGTACTGGGCGGAACAATGGCTTGTCAGTACTCCTGACACGTGTAACGCTCTAGTGGGGAGTCTATAGTATGTAGATGAAGGACCATTGTGTATCGGTACTGTGGCAAGGACTGTGCACTCTCTGGTAGGGAAAGTCTACAGCGTGCTCATCTGGGAGTGAGCGCTTGGCCGCAGACTCTGGCCGTTGAAGGTTCTACATCCTTCTCTTCAACACAGTGTTTAAAGTGTTTAATGTCTGTGAGAGAGAAAGTGTGTCTACTGTACACTTATCTATACTCTGGGAACAAAAACATATATAATATAATATAATATAATATAATATAATATAATATAATATAATATAATATAATATAATATAATATAATATAATATAATTAGTGCTGGGTAACAATTAATCGTGATTAATCGCATCCAAAATAAAAGTTTGTGTTTACATAATATGTGTGTGTGTACTGTGTATAATTATTTTGTATATATAAATACACACACATGCATGTATAAATGTAGGAAATATTTGCATGTACATACTGTATATATTTATACATAATTTATATTATATATAAATATAAATATTTTATATATTAATAACACATTTTTCTTAAATATATACATGCATATGTGTGCATGCATTTCTATATACAAAATAATTATACACAGTACACACACATATATTATGTAAACAAACTTTTATTTTGGAGGTGATTAATCACAATTAATCGTTGTCCGGCACTAAATATAATATAATATATAATATAATATGTCTATTGTGTGCATATAATTAGAAGTACAGTAAATGATAAGTCCCCATAGCCAAGTTATTGTGTGGGTGTTACCTGAATATTAAAAGGGAGATATTGGCAAAAATGTATCTGAATAGTAAAACTCTAACTTATTAACAGACAATAGATAGATCAAGAACAAATTGAAAACAATTGAAAACAAATTAGTCCATGCTATGTTGTGTATGTGTGTAATTAGCCATTAAGGAGAGCACTCCAACTGGCTGATGTACCTAGATTGACCGTGAGTCGGACACGTCCTCCGTCCAGCTCCAGCCTCAGAGTGTCAGCTGAGTTTCGGGAGGTGGTTGCCATGAGAACACCATAGGCACGCTGGGAACGGAAGCGCAGCGACACGTCTTCTGCCTCAGTGTGCATCACTACTGGCAACTGGATCTTCATAAACTTACTGCCATCATAACTGAGGATGGTGGCATCTGAGAGAGAGAAGAGAAGAGAGAATTTAGAAAACACTAAAAAAAGGAGAGTGCTGGGCAGTGACAGCAGCTCGTGGCTGATCATAAACCCCAGTGTTGATGGCGACAGATGAATGACTGCTTACTAAAATGTTTTACTGCCAGACACTGAAATTCTCTACAGCATTTCATAGCAGTAGCCCACAACTGCTCAGTCTAACCAGAAGATAAATGCCATAAAAAAGACTCATTATACACCACATTTTATTTCTTTGTTATATCGCAATGCTGTGTTTATGAAGAGACCACATAATGTATTCCTGCTGAGGGGCTTTTGAAGCGCCGTTTACCGCCGTCAATTGGTTTAATCTGGTTATAAGTATCTCAATTATTTTATAGAGCAATTCAATTTAGTGAGCCGAATCTCTAGACAACTAATTTTGCAATGGGAGATAGTCGAGGTCTCAGAGTGTCTCAGAGCATAATCTCACCAGCTGCTCAATCAGAGATATACAGTCCAGAAAGAGAAGAGGAGACACGCATGCCAACCGAAAGAGATCTGCAACCACTCCGCACGTTTCCTGCATAACACCTGGTTCTGGGCTGGTATCAATTGGAAACAAAAATAGATTCACAAAACTCCTCCCATACACACCATTATTTTGTTGGTTTGTTTGTTTTTACACCATGTCAGCTTAAATTTTTGTGGTAGAAACCAGGGAAAAAAATATAATAAAAGGAACAAAAGTAAAAAGCATAAGAATTTAAGACCACCAAAATATTTAGATTTTTAAAATCGATCTTTGATAAAAAATAAATAAAAAATTAGGACAGTTAAGACATGACAGTCCAATAAAATGTTTAATAAACAGTCACATTATAACAGTTGCTCCTGATATTTACAAATATAATATCTGTGAATTGATTGCAATGAATTTTGTTTGATAAACAATATCTCATGCTTGCATTAGAATCAGCTTGTGATGGCATAAAGACAATGAAATGGATTTGGAATTATTATATAATATTATAGTTTGTGGTCGGTAAGATAGTTTTATGTTTTTGAAAGAAGTCTCTTATGCTCACTAAGGCTGCATTTATTTGATCACAAATACAGTAAAACAGCAATATTGTGAAATATTATTACAATTTAAAATGTGTTTTCTATTTTTTTTTTTTATCATTTACTCACCCTGAAGTTGTTCCAAACATGTATGAATTTTTCTTTTGTGCTAAACACAAGATATTTTAAAGAATATGGTTAACGAAACAGTTGACAGAAGCAACTTGAGGTACTAACTTGTGTCACGTTCAGTTTATTTTTATTCATGGACTTGAGTGTGTTTCCCTGCCTGTTACCTGATTCTTGAGTGTTACTATTAAAGTGTTGTTTGGATTTCATCTTCAGTCTTCAGCCTGTTCCTGAGTAACACCACAGTGTTACAACTTGAGGGCGAGTAACTGATGACAGAATTTTCATTTTTGGGTGAACTATCCCTTTAATATATTAAAATGTAATTCATTCCTGTGATGGCAAAGTTGAATTTTCAGCAATCATTATTCCAGTCTTCAGTGTCACACGATCCTTGATGCTCAAGAAACATGTCTATTTATTATTAATGTTGAAATCTGTTGTGATGCTTAATATTTTTGTGGAAACCACAATATTTTTTCCCCAAAAGACAAGCTTATATTTGAAATAGAAATCTTTTGTAACATTATAAATGTCTGAAATGACAGGCTATTTACAAATTGTGTCAACTGGTAATTGCTAAGTATTGTGTAAAAAACGCAGTGACTTAGTCTTTGTGAAGTAACTTTGAGAAGTTTTAAGAACACTAGCCTCCATTTCAGTGAAAATGGGTACAGGACACTTAAAACCACAGAAGTGCTGAGTATGAGACTTTCCCTTGAAAAATAGAAAGAAAGGTAGCAGAAAAAAAAAAGGCAAAATAGGACTGATGAGGAACTCAGTACTGTGTATATGCCTAGATAATTTAGCGCGATAATGGAGGCCGGCACATCTGCCTCTGTGCAAAGACCGGCCTCTCAGCCAGAGGACAACATCTGGCATGGAACCAGTACAGAGACATCACTCGCTTGTGAGGGAGCTCTGGAGATGATGAGGCTGCAGGCTATCACCAATTAGGCTGCCCTTTTCCTCACACACCCACAGACACACACTCTTCCTGCAATGTTGATGCCTGTCTTGTCTCAGCATCCTCTGTTTCTGTTACACCATTGCCGAGCCCGAGAACACAACAGAGCGAGCTAGCGGAAAACAAGACGAAGACAGGAACACAAGTACGGCAGCATGCATACTAATCAGCACAGTGATGTGATGTACATTCAACCCCCAAGGAAAAGAGAGCGCGTGAGAATGTAAAAAGGTACCGTAGTCATGTTGCATGAGTATTGTCTCAACTCTTGCAAAACATTGATTTACCTAACAAGCCCCAGCATACAACAGCTTGTCATTGTAACTAAACTCAATTTATGAGGCCTGTAGGAATGTGTAATGCTATCTTTTAGTGCCACAGCAGAGATCAATACATTATGAAGCTCAGTAATGGTGCATGTGAGCGTTTACAGTATCTATCCAATGTGCAGTACTGGTCAAATGTTCAGGGTCAATTTGAACAGTATTTTCTGTATATAATATCTTCCCAGTGTTGTCCTCCAAACAATGTACAAACTGCAGGATGTGACAACAAATATTATAAAAATATCTGATATAGATTATGCACAAAAGAATTACAGTATAACAAAACAGCTTGTCAGCAGTTTTAAGGCAGAAAAACTATATAAATAACTGTATAAAAATTATAATATAAACCGTTTTAAATGCTAGGAAGTCAAATGTACAGTGGGAACATACAAATTCTCTTCTTTGATCATAGTAACGCAGTGGTTCCCAAACTGGGGTACGTAGGTGACAGAGGGGGTACGCAAACAAAATGCTGATTTTTGCTGTTAATTTCATTCTATCCCATCTTAAAATAACATTAAAATCGAGCATGTATTTCTAACAGGCAAAATGCCGTCTTTAGTTTAAAAACAGGAAAAGGTAGTGCCGTAAATAGTCAAATAAATGACATCCAATCAAATTACCTCATCTTTTGTGGTCAAAACTGACTGCATCCACACAAGCAGCGTGGTTGTCTGCAGAATATGCTGTCTTAGCAAATTGCGCTCATTACTGTCGTGTAATGTACCTTTAAAAGCGAAGTTTAAGCACTTGCATGAAGAACAAATATAGACACAGACTGTTCACTGAGATTGATTTAAGACTCAAACTCTCTTTGATGCAGAAACATATCCTGTGCGAGTTCTTGTTTTTAAATGTTGATAATATATTAAACGAGCAAGAATGCAATTTTTCCCGAATATCCACACGATTGCAAAATGTGACATGGATTTGATATAACAGTTCAACAAACGAATAAGTAATATTTAGTGAAGTAGCTTACAGTTTAAACAAAGTATTGGCAACATTGTTTGCTCTATTTGCAACGAAATAATAGTTAAAGCTGTTAATAGTATAGTAAAAGCTGTATTATTGGTATCCGTTGAGACACTCTAGAAGGTGACGCTGACCTGAACCTCCATGTTTCACAATCAAACTTCATTCATCTTGGCTCCATTCAAGTATTTAACCTCAACTTTTCATTATCCAATCGGTTTCCAAAATTAAGTCCCACCCTATATTACAGAAGTTCAATCTATGAAAGAGAAGGGTTACAAATACAGTATAATGTAGACTTTAACAACCACAAAGCAGGTGACCACCTGCTCTGAGCAGGAGCTCCCACTGTCCCACTTTAACCCTAAACCCCAATCTTTAGCCCTCCCCACCGAGACCCGCTCCAGAGAGGAGGCAGCCTCAAAACAATGACAGCTTGACAAACGAGCCCCCGTCTCGTCTCCAGTGCAGTAGTCTCACGCCAGGGGAGAGGATAATGAAAAGAGAGGTATGGCCAGTGGTTCAGAAAGACCCTCATTGCCTCCTCAAACAGTCACACAGCGGGAGAGCGCAGCAGTATGGCATCCGTACCGCTCGACAGCCCACACATCACATCCAATCTGGACAAGATGGAAGCAACGCTCTCTGTGCCTCGCAGAAGTCTGCAGAGGTTTCAAATGAAGAAACATGCTAGGAAAACAGCATGGAGATGGAACAGAGGGAGGACGGGAAATGACAGAATTGAAGGTGTGATCGACAGAGCTCAGCTGTCCACATATTTCGACACTAGAAAGGGGTGCTTCTTCAACTGTAGGCACTTTTGGACCCGGTGGGCTTAAAATAACTCTCTTAAAACATACTTTGACTAGTTTAATATATCTAATAACAATACCCAACAGTGTTTACTCGTGCATGAAATGAAAAGTGTGCAATTTTCTGAAACATCATGAGTATTTCCATCATAATGTCACTTCCAACTTCCACCACATAAAAAATGACTTATTGTGTGTAATAGCATTATGATATAAATTATGGTCATGGACATGACATTTTTCACATTTTTGGAATAAAATTGAATAATTATTTGGAATTATTTGGAATAAAAGGTCCAAAAAGTAAATTTTACTCATAAAATGTTATAAATCCTATAATTACTATATCAGCACAATAAAAATGTTCTCTCCACAATAGATATTTACCTAGATTGCTTTATGTGTCATATTTCATATCTGACGTTATGACCAATTTGATAACCAAGAACACAAAGTTTTGAGGAAAAAAAAGAAGGAAAAAAAATTCTATATATAAATAATGTCTATCTATCTATATATATATATATATATATATATATATATATATATATATATATATATAAATATAATGTCAGTCACAACAGGACATACACAATTTGAGTAAAAATATTAATATAAATTTACACACAATAAACATTATAATTGTTAATAATTATTTCACTCCTTGTTTAGATCATAACAGTTTTTCATATTTATGTTTGGAAGTCAATTTAAAATGACAAAATCTATACATAAGGCATTTGAAAAGTAGCAAAACATAACTGATATAGGAATGGATTTAATGTAACCCTCATATAACAAAAAGGGGAAAAAGGGAAAATCTTAGTATTATACTGCCCATAGCTTTAGAACGGCTTCAGTTTATCTTTTCGAGTGACACAGATCTCTCAATTAAGGGCAATCTTGTCCCAACAAGCATTGACCAGTCACGAAAGCTCCTCAAACTGCCGCTCTCCTGGTCTGTAATGAGAGAGACGGAACTGGAGGGCCGCAGGTAGAAAGGAGTGTACATGGCTGGTCACTCTCTCCATCTGCCCCTCCATCTGTTGCTACTTTCATTTAGTGCTCGGTGCTGTCCAAATCCTCTGATATGCAGGATCAGCCCAACACATGCAAATGGAGACACTGTTATACAGGAATAAATAACTCATCCGTCTCTGTCTTTCCCGTTCCATCAGGCTACCACATAATCTCACTTGAAGCACTTTACTCTGTCAGACAAACATTAATAAATAAAAAAAATAAAAATAAATAAATAAAACAGGGCTGTCAATTCATTAACAATTTAATTGAATAAATTACATGATGTGCCAATCAATTAACCGGCCTAATCCTAATTAATCACATACTAGTGTGTACTAGTGTTTAGTATCATTGATATACTAGTATAGTTTTGTTAATATTTTAAATTGAATTTTATTTGCATATTTACTCTTTTTTTTTTTTTTTGCAGACAATGTTTGTGTTTTAAAATGTTTTGGTTACACTTTTTTTTTCCCGATAGTCCACTTCAGTCATTCTACTAACTTATGTAACTTTGCAACTATGTACTAACTACTAATACTCTAATGACTGGTAGTTGACAAGTAGTTGCAGCAAAAAAAAAAAAAAAAAAAAAGATATGATATGATCTATAAATTATAACATGTTGTTTACCACAATAAGTTAAGCAATTTTCAACTTTCTTATAAGTTATACAAGATTCAACTCATTTTTTAAAGTCAGTTTATTGTAATTTAAGTTGAAATGACTTAAACATCCAAGTTGATTGTACTTTTTTTATATGGTGAAATTTACTTTAAAGTGTTACCAATGTTTTTTTTTATGGTTTTGATAGTTTTAGTTACAATAACCTGGTCACATACAGCGATATTTACAGAAGAAAAAGAAAAATGTAAACAAATATATTACTGTGAACATTTTATTTTTAGAATAAAATTGTGACTTGCTAAGGCTAATTTCTAGCAATTTAATTGGAGATGCAATAAGCGCTATTTAGCTTTTTTTATTTTATTTTATTTGATGCACGCTCTACAATAGTTTGTCAACTTACAGCCCTTTCACTAATTCATTTTTAGCCTTTTTGTCATTTTATTCATAGTGATAGCAGAAAAAGAACTGAAAATGGTGCAGTCAAGGGAGAACAGGATTGGGAAATGACACAAGCCAGACTCGAACTTGCATCACCACCAGCATGTGCCTGGAATGTCAAAGTGCATTTGATCATGCAAAAGGCCTAATCTTCCATAATCTGAACACACACTCCTAGCCTGATGTCGTCATACTCAGATTCTAGTTAGGATATGAGTCTGGTACTGCTCCACTGTATTTATGGGGTGTGTTTCAACTGAACCAGGAAAAAAAATGCCTCTGCACCCAATTGGATAGACCTACAACCAATCAGAGCAACGGAGTAAGTGACGTATGTTCTTCCTTCATCTTTCCGATCGACAAATGCCTTGATCGCGGTTCTCTGTTCCTCTTTTAAAATGAATGTGCTGTCGATATCTTCTATAACAGACGCGATGGCGGAATCTACACATCTCAATTCTCCAGCGGCAGTCATCTTTGTTGTAAACGAATTCAACCCAAGCGCTCTTTGGCGACGTGGATGATTACGTTACTGTTGATCATCTGTCCATCATCGCATAAAGCCCGCCCTGACAATTTGATTGGTCCGAACAGCTCTGGTTCGAGCATAGTTGCTCCCCAACGGATCATGTCCAGACCGAACTTCCCGACCTCAAATGTTGTGGGCGGGGCTAAGTTCGACCGGCATCCAGGCTAACACACTCCCTGAATTGCGCCGTTCTTTGAGTTTAGCTCGCTAGATGACATCCGGAGAGTCAGCAATCACATGGTGCCGCCGCAGGCCCTCCCCACCAGAATACTGCAGTGCACAGGAGCTATAGTTGCCACAGGGATTAGGGAAATGTATGTTCAACAATCATGATAAACAGGATGAGTTGGCTCAGAGGCATCATACATTATTCAGGTTTGCTTGTGGTGAGTTCCTGCATGCCGATAGAACCTTCACCGTAAATGCATGTTACAATTTTTCTGCACGCAACACGACACCTCATGAAGTCTAAGAGCGCGCAGCGGCCGGGGCAATGAAACAAATACCGACTTGGGAATCAACATGAACGACCTGCCAACCGTGCAATCAAGCAGGTGTGGCTGAGGGAAATAAAAGTGAAGTCTATAAATGCTCGGCTGTTTGATCCCGCTTGTAGCACATCCTATCACCTCTCTAAACAAAACGAGTGCTGTAGGGTAAAAACTCTGTTTGCGGAACTATCGGGTACTGAGGGATGAGCAGAGGTTACGCGCTAAGTTTAGTCACTGTAAGTGCCCATTAGGGCCCTTGGAGTGATAGAAAGTGATAGAAAAGGAAATTAGGGCAGATGTTATTCTGGGGCGTTTGTTTTTCTTTGATGCTTTGTTCAAGTCAAGTACTGAGAGCAGCTGGATGGTTATGGATTTATGCACTGAGTTTATTTCACCTCACACAGCTGGGCAGGGCCAACTGTGAACATAACCACACTCTACGGGAAATTATTTTTTTTTGCATTATTTTGTTGTTGTTGTTGCTCACCCTAACTCACCCAGTCTCCATCTGCCTATAAGTGTACACAGTTTTTGTCATTTCATATTCATTAATTTTGTTAGTTTTACATTGACTGAACTAACCGAATTATAATATAATAATTTGAAATTAAATATAATTAAGTATAATTGAACGGTTTTGCATGATGACATCACTGTTTTCTTCAGAGCAGCTTTACAGATCAGCTGAACTAATTCCACTATTGACGAACACAGATATTGAACCGAAATTAATCAACATTGAACTGATTTCACCTGAATAACTTTAGTATTGTCTTTTTAGAGCTGCTTTACAACAGAATTTAATTCTGTTTGCATCATTGAATCATTATTGAATATCACTGTAAAGCTGGTTTGAAAAAAACCCTGTATTGTATAAAGCACTATTTAAATAAAGGTGACTTGATATAAAAATCATTTTAAAAATCAATTCATTTTAGTAGACTTCATTAAAAAAAAATGTGTCCATTTGACTCTAAAACATGCAGTAAATAGTAGAATTATCATATAATAATTTTTAATTAAATCTACTTATCTAATAAAATAAAATGTAAAAATAACATTGATTTATTTTAGTAGACCACAAGATAAACAAAAATTCCTTTCAATTTAAATTTTTACTTTTATTCCTTTAATTATTCTATTTTACTCTGACTGAAATATACAGTATATCATAAAATTATCTTAGAATCATTTGAAATTAAACAATTATATATATAAATTTTTTTTTTAAATGTAATTAGTTTTAGCAGACCACACTAACAAAATTTTGTACATTTTGAAAAAAGTATAAACATTTATCAAATCATATAAAAAATAAGCGGAAACTGGGAAAAAAGCATTAGAATGAGTATTCTAGAGTATTCTAAAGAATTAGCTACCTTTCATAAGCTGAACAGTGAACTCTTCATGCTTTAGAGACTTTAAGTCATTTTCCACATTTTAAAAATTGTTCAGGATATTGCTTTAGCGTAGCATGTTGTTATGGCAAAGACGAGTAACACATTCTGACCAGCACTGAAGATCATCTGCATTCACTTCACTACCTGTGCAGTTGTTATAGTATCTTGTGTATACACTGGACATATTTTTACACCGGTGTTGAGCTCTTTCAGTTGAAGCAGATCAATCCCAACATGCTGTAATTAGATCATTTCAATCAATTCTTTCTGCACTGTCTTATTTTCTTCTAAAACCATTTTACTTTATTAGGTTATCTTTGCCTCATCATATTTTAAGCATGTTTCAATTAAAATAGCTTAATTATTGTCAGTAAGCATCTTTGTCATTTCCATTATAAATTTTGCTGACAAGATTAACACTGTCTTTCTGTCTTTCTTTCTCTCTCTCTCTCTCTCTCTGTCTCTCTCATCTTTCCTCCATTTTAGCACTGCACAAAAAGCTGTTTTCTGTGACTGGAATCTTATAAATGTGCATCTGGAGGAAGCTGGCAACACCCTATAAAACTGCACCAGACTGCACCATTCTCTTTCTGACGGCTGTTTGTGGCGAAATTTGCTTGGGTGATGACAAAGCAACCCGTCTTTGATGGGTTAATTGACCGAATCACTTCCATAATTCCTGCGCAGAGCTTCAACAATGCGCATATAATTGATTGTTATTTTCCCACAGTAGCGACTTTGCTGCAGGGAGATATCAGCGTCCAGACAACAGCAACAAGCTTAAGAGAGAAGCTCTTCCATTAAAGAATTAGCCACTTTAGCTTAAAGCACTTCACGGAGGCCTGCCCGAATATGAGGAGGCATCTATGAGGGGTGGAAATGCATAACTGGATGTGGACTTAAAGCTCTCGCTGACTCCCTTTTTAACAGGCAGGGGGTGAACGCTGGTCGCTTTGTTCATCTGGAAAAACAACAGAATTAAAATTCTGCTAGGGATGGAGACAAAAGGCAAAAACATAATCCATGCTTGAGTGGCTCTCTCTGAAGATGACATGGACTGAAGAGAAACACAATTACCACGGTAACAGTAACGTCAGCTCAGCTGCACTGTCAAGGATGAGCTGACAAAGAGAGATATTTTTCTATGCTAAGGCCGAGGCAACAAAGCGGTCAATGTCGCCCTCTCCTACGCAACATAATGGACAGAATATCTCTGAATCAGTACCACGTCTTTACACATCACGGGAGAAAGAATGAGTGTACAGATCTTTCATAGAAGCAGGGATGCTTCGTAACACCTTGTCCTATTCGGTCCTTGCTGAAAACGAAACAACGCACTAAGCAACAAAATCGCAGCTAATGAGAACATATGTGATGTTTGTCCCTAAAAAGTGTTGTTATTTGGAAATTTAAGCCACACTTTAAAACGTATGAATGTCTTATTTTTAAAAACAAAATATAAAACCAAATGGCATTTATTTGATAGAAATATAGTGCACTTTTAAAGCAAATATTTTAAAAAATAAACATGTTTATTAGGTTTTCAAAAGTGAAATCACTCCAAATCAATCACAAATTAATCAGAAAAACTCTATCAGAATTTGTTTGCGGATCTTATGTGATATAATACAATGAAATGAATACATTTTAAGTGTGGCTAAGGTGGCCAAATATGGTCAAATATTTTGGGGGGCCATAGAGTGGTGGAGGGATGATGTCAAACTGCGGAAGACTAATTCGCCACTGGTTCCCTCAAGATTTTAGTATGGGGTTTTATAATGGGGTTTTTCAATTTATAAGTAAAATAAAGTCTGTGGTGAACATAACTTGACGATACTTTGATGTTTTGTTCTACAATGTAAATTGCACACATTCACACCCAAAACTGTCTTATCTAGTTACTTATAAGAAACATACAGTACGTTTAAAAAACAAACAAAAAAAACCAAACATAATTCAAAATAAACATTTTTGGTATGGGTGTGTGTAATTTATCTTATAGAACAAAACGTCAAAGTATAGTCAAGTTATGTTTACCACAGGCTTTCATAAATTGAAAAACCCCATTATTAAACCCCATAATCTTGAGGGAACTAGGGGCGAATTGGTCTTCTGGGTTTTGACGTCATCCCTGCACCACTCTATTATGTGAAGCTGGATTTTAGACCAATAAGATTTCACTGTGGACGGGACTACCCAGCACAATACAGCAAAAATAGAAGCCAAGCCTACATCAAAACTGTTGACAGCCATGACTATCATGGAAAAGATTATCAAGTGACACAATGCAAGACCAAACTCTAGACTCCACATGGAAAATACTGGTACTCACCTCTCTCACAGGAGCGACCTAGATAGCCCGTCCCTGAGCAGTCACACACATATCGGTTCCAGCCCTCTCTGCAGGTGCCGCTGTTAAGGCAGGGGTTGCTTAGACACTGTTTGGGAGGTTCCTTAGAGCAGGATGGCTTCACCCCGATTGCCCTCTGGGCCTCCGCTATCCGCCGGATGTCCTTGCTCTGGCCGTCCATGAACAGATCTCGTACGCAGCCCACATAGCCGTAGTTAAGGAGAGCGGTCCACACCTCCGTGGGGAAGATCAGACCGGCACGGTCCTCTGGCAGGCCGCCCAGGTAGAGTATGTCATCCAAGTCCAGGATCTCACTCTCACCGGGAGCGTTGTAGGGAGTACGGATCGAGTTGACGGAAATGGTGCCTGTCACGAAACCACAAGGAGCAAATTTAATTTCGTTAACTTGATGTTTAGATGCCATTTCAGCAACTTCTAAAAAGTTTGATTCAGTTTTAATGAGAAATTATATATGCAAATTATGGACTATGCAAATGAAACTCTTTAAGGCTATTGAAATTATCCTTCATTCTTTCCTCTGTAAATAAAAGCCCCTTTGCTTTCAGAGCACACAATGTAGACGAAACACTCAGTTTCAGTCTCCTCAAAGTAAATCTGAAATGATGTAGCTACTGTATATTCATGTTTAAGCTTGGAAATGTGAAGGATGATTCCAGAGCAACACTTTGTCACCATTTGTCAGAACAGCGCCTTTAGCATTGATTTGTCAGTTTTGCATTTGTAGGTATGTGTCGAGTATAAAATCGCTCTGCGGATGATCAAATCAGCTTGATGTAGATGTCAATAGCAAAAGTATGAGTTATGAACAAGATTGGTGCTAAAAAAAAAGGAAGCCTGGGACAAAATGTGGGCCCTTGTCACAATGATAAGTCTTTTGCATAATTTCTTGTTAAGGTAGATGCACTTTTTTCATGTATTCAAGTTACTGGAATAGATAGATTATTTACATAAAATTCTAAATAATTGTACGTATATTACTCCCATTTGATGTATAATATAATAAATATAATATAATATAATATAATATAATATAATATAATATAATATAATATAATATAATATAATATAATATAAAATAATATAGGGAATCGGTAAGTAATAAAGCTCTCTGAACAGTACAGAACTTTTACTGGATGTAATGTATATAGTAATAATTTACATTTTACATACTGTTGGAAATCGGGATTAAATCCATTTGTGCGTGTATGACATCACTTTGTAGGCTAAAACGCAGAAGCAAGTTAGCATTTTAGCACTTCCATCGTCCTGAAGTCAATGGGGTTTTTGAATGGGGTTTAGGTTAAATGGCTGAAATAAGGTCTGTGGTGAACACAAGCTCAAGTGTGTTAATGAGCCCCTCTTAATAAGAATTTTCAAGCTGAAGTGTGGTAAAATACATGAAGACTGGTTTTTTATAGGCTTTATAGACAGACACATTGGGAGTGACTCTTGAAGGACCAGCATCACATCCTCTCATACCACTGAATGAAAGAATTCATCTTCCAGAATCTGGCAGAACGTTTTAGAAGTTCATTTTTAGTCCATCTCCTACCCTGAAGTCCGTTTTGCAGAGATGGACTAAAAATGAATTCCCAAAACTTACTGTTCCCAACCTTTCTGCTAAGAAATGAATTGTAAGCATCCAGACTGCGATAGGCTTTTGTTCGCACTCTCTATTCAGGCAAACGTTTAATGTTCTGTGTAAAAGTTCACGCATCAAAGTCTTATTTAAAGGGTCCGGTAGTTCCAATCATCGTTTATTTTCAGTTTTTGGAAATACCTTAACTGTTGCCTTTTCGCTAGACTTAAAAGGTACGTGCTTGTTTTTATACGAGATTTAAAAATGGCGCCACCGGAAATGCTTCAGGACCAGACATGCGCAGTAGCATTCGAACGAGTTTGTTATTGTTTACGTCCTTGAAATGGTCTATACAAAGACAAAGATTCAAAAAGCAGTCTCCATAGCAACAGCAGACAATGTACCAGATTCACTGGATAGTCATCACTATCAAAAGGGCATATAACAGAATAAACGCTCAGCCCTATTCATATCTAATTGATTGGTTGTGACTGATTCAGTTCTAACAAATTATTTGTGAACCCTTTCAAAGCATGATTCTGTCCGCCCTCCTGTTTTATGGTTTATGTCTAAACACCACTTTTACAACAGTGGTTAATATAAAGAGCGAAAACACAGTGCTCTCGGGTGAGGCGAGCCTTTCATTCACTCTCATAATGTTAAAACACTTTCACGAGTTCTATAATCACCCTCATTGTTTTCCTGGCGACTCCTACAAACAGGCATTTATACGTAGGCTGCAATTCAGAATTTTCCTTCTCATTTTCCACCACTGTGCACTGCCATTATTCACGCCTTGAAGGCAGTTACAAAAGAAAAGCCATTACTGGCAAGATAGGAGAGAACAGGCAGGGATTAACGCAAAGCGCTGGCCACTGCTGAATCCTGTTTATTAGTGTCCAACACTCAGTCCAAACTCAATAAAAGGCAGCTTAGAATTAAAGATGCCGCCCTTTCAGTGCCAAAACCTTCTTTCTTTAGTGACAAAAATGCAGCTTCTGTTATAAAGGCATAATTTGTGTGACTATAATCGAGGGGTCAGCTGGAGGTGGTACTGTAGGCATGCAACATGTTAAAGGAATATTTTACCCAAAAAAGAAAATTCTGTCATCAACTACTTATCCTCATGTCATCCCAAACCTGTATTACGTTTTATTTTCTTCTGCGTAACACACACTCATGTTTTATGGGGAATTTCCATAGACATGATGATTTTTTTACTGTACAAACTGTACATTCTATCCCCTAACCCTAAACCTACCCATCACAGAAAACTTTCTGCATTTTTACATTTTCAAAATCACTTAGTATGACTTGTAAGCTGTTTTAAGGGTTCTACACGATCCCAGCCGAGGAATAAGGGTCTTATTTAGGTAAGATTACGTCATGTGTGGCGAATCACAGTGCTAGTGCAAGACGAGCATTTGCGGTCAAAAAGTATATAAATGTTTATTTTTTAGAAAATGACAGATCGTTTTGCTAGATAAGACCCTTATTCCTCGGCTGGGATCGTGTAGAGACCTTTGAAGCTGCATTGAAACTGCAATTTGGACCTTCAAACCATTGTACCCCATTAAAGGTTGTATCAGGGATTTCAGCCCCCCCCCCCCCAAAAAATGTATCACATTCATCTAATCTTTCCTAACGATCCGCTAGCTGCCCGCCCCATAAGCATGCCGTCCAAAAAACGCGTCTCTGTAGGCAGCCTAGGCTCTGAGATCTGCACACAAAAACAATTGGTTTCACCAACCACACAAAACCAAAACAAATAGTGTTCCAACCAATCACCGACAGGGGGAGGGTGTTGTGAGGTTTTGAGCCAACTACTTCTTCAGCTCCGACTTCGCGTGCAGCCGTGCACGAGCACAAAACCTCACAACACCCTCCCCCTGTCGGTGATTGGTTGGAACACTATTTGTTTTGGTTTTGTGTGGTTGGTGAAACCAATTGTTTTTGTGTGCAGATCTCAGAGCCTAGGCTGCCTACAGAGACGCGTTTTTGACGGCATGCTTATGGGGCGGGCAACTAGCGGATCGTTGGGAAAGATTAGATGAATGTGATCTTTTTTGGGGGGGGGGGGGCCTGAAATCACTGATATAACCTTTAAAGTATGGAGAAAAATCCAGGAATGTTTTCCTCAAAAACTTTCATTTCTTTTCGACTGAAGAAAGACATGAACATCTTGGTTGACGTGGGGGTGAGTAAATTATCAGGAAATTTTAATTCTGAAGTGAACTTGTCCTTTAAGTCAGTCTGCACATGCTAACTTGGACTTTAAATTCCTCAAGAAATCTAAACAAACATTGGCTGAAAATGTATGGATTTTCCTTATAAATCATCTGTGAATAGATCACAGAAACAAAGCAGGGGCTTCAGTGAGTATGTGTATATAAATGTGCGCCAAGCTCCAATAAAGGATGTATTTGTTCTCAGATCTGTGATTTATTTTCATCATTAATGGCTATTGTGGGAATTGAATGAATGGCTGCTGTAACGTTCTGCTATGCTTTCCGGTCTGTGATGTAGAGCTCTGGGCCTGAGCTTAGATTTGCGTCACATACCTCGAGAGGGAGAAAAATTCTCTTTGAGATTAAATGTGATTCCATAGACTGATTACGCCCTCTTGTATCTGACTCATTATTCACAGGCACACCCAAAGAAAAGGGAGAAATATTAAACGGCTAGACATGGTGGCACAGTAAATTATAATTATGCTCCATGTAACTCATTCTCTGCCAAGTGTTTATGGAAAAAATAGTGCTTTCCGTTCTATTCCGCTTGATACATTACTGCAGAGATGCCACTTGTAACATGCTAACAGTGCTGGTAAATAAGAATTTCATTTTCCTCTAAGCCTGTAATAAGTCTGTATGGATTTGATGAGGCATAGCGGCACTATTTCTCCTCCTCTCGCACTCACCCCATCCACACACCCCCGCCCCCCACCACACACCCACCACACACACACACATTATCTTGTCCTGTGTTGCGCACTTGGCGAATGTACCCCTAAACAGCAGCCAAACATCTCCCCCGGGTCATCAGTAATGAGCATTCTCCATCATCTCGACTTCCATTCACTCTGCTCAGTGATTACATAGCACGGCCTAATGCTGGGCCCGGCATTACTTTTTGTACACACGCACAAATACATACACACACACACACACACACACACACATTAGTGGAGTAGAGTGGATTTCTGGAAAAAAAAAGGAGTCCCATTTGTTTTTTTAGTCCAATGTAAATTCATGTTCTAGTTTCATTTGATGTTTACGTGGTTTTTGCTTGAAATGTTATGGAATGGCATTTACCTTACATTACCAACAAACAATAAATTCTATAATTGTTTGTATGCATTATATTAGCATTCTATTTATTAGTGGCATGCTTGAAGTCAAATATCTTATTCAGCAGTACAAAAGGCACAAAAATAGCTTCAAAAAATAATTATGAATTCTATATATATTTGTTAGACTGAACTAAAATTACAATGCATTGGTGAGTAACATTAAACTAAGACTATATTATACATATTTCCATATTTTGCTATATATCAATGTTTTAAAATTTCCAGGCAATATCATATTTAGCATTATTCTTCATAAGGGTTGTTTGAAAAAATAAATAAATAATTTATAATACAAGAAATATGTGACCCTGGGCCACAAAAGTGAGTTGTATACGTCATCTAAAAAACTGAATAAAAGCTTTCCATTGATGTATGGTTTGTTAGGATAGGACAATATTTGGCCGAGATACAACTATTTGAAAATCTGGAATCTGAGGGTGCAAAAAAAATTTAAACATTGAGAAAATCGCCTTTAAAATTGTCCATTTATGTTCGCAATTTTGATTTCAAATTAATGCTGCTCTTATCAATTCTCTATTCATAAAAAAATCCTGAAAAAAAATGTATCACACTTTCCACAAAAATATGAAGCAGCGCAACTGTTCTCAACATTGATAATAATAATTAAGCACCAAATCACCATATTAGAATGACTTGTGAAAAATTATGTGACACTGAAGACAGAAGATTATGACACTGAAAATCCAGCTTTGTTTTCACTGGAATAAATATCGTACACAAAATATATAAAAATCAATTGAAATCACAATATTACTGTATTTACTGTAGTTTGATTAAATTAATGAAGCCTTGGTGAGCATAAGAACTGATAACATGTGTCAAAAACACTATTCAAACAGCAGTGTATAAATTAAATAGAGTTGTCCAAAAATAAGCTCTGCATTTAGTTTTGACACAATTCTGGTTTCAGTCCTGCCCCCACATCCAAATATTTGAATACAGATACAATAATTTGTTATCGCAACAGATACAGAAAGAAATCATGTATTCAATGCAAACCCATACCATTTATTTACTTTTTAAAAAACCAAATCACATTACAATCTCATTAAGTTTGTGATATTTTTTTATTTTAAATTACTTCAAAAATTTATTCATGTAGCTTGTTACTGGTAACTGATGTTTAGCTATTATTAAGCTATTATTACTAATAGTCACCTTTTTGGACCATTAGTCAACAAATCTTCTGTAAACACTGCAGGTCTCATGTCTGGGAAAGGCACAGAAGTGCAGCTTTCATTTAACTAAGCGTAATGGTCACTGAAACCACACTCATAGATCATCACTTCCAGTTCATTTCAATTCAAAAGTGACCGAAAGTGGTGATTTCTGAGTGGGTGTGTTTCCTTTGTACTCAGCCTGTCCATTTCCACCATTTTGACCCATTCATTCAGGCCAATTTGTGGCCTGGCTGACTGCTGGACAGTGTCACTTTAGAAAAATAAGTGGTTTATCCACTACACTTGATCTCATATTTCCGAATCTCTGTATTGTTGACTATTCACTCATCCTAGATTTTTTGTGGAGGCACAAAAACGGCCCTGACACACATATATACGTGTACATATGTACATTCTCATTAATAGATGCATAAGCAAAGCCACAAATGTACATGTTTGCATACATGCACGCAAAAACACCAGCATGCCCACACACGCGCGCACCCTGAACCAGGACGGCTGCCCATATATGATCAAAAGGTTTGCGTAGGCAGCCAATTCACGCAGGCGGGAGAGTGACACAGCTTATTCTGCAGGCCTGAAATGCAAGGCCCCATCTGTCAATGGCGTTTCAGATTCCCATGAAATGCCACAAAGAGAAAAGGTGTATTCTCTCTTTCTCTCTTTTAAAATGTGCCTGAACTCACAATGACGGCTAGTGGATTGTGCGACGATAAAGCAAGGAGAATAAGATCAAACCGAGCTCCGTGATTGAAAACGATGATTTGATGAAAAATACAATTTAAAACCGTGGAAAAAAAGACTCTCTTAACGAAACCGTATCCAATCCCAATTGAATACTGTATTGGCATGAAACAAAAATAACACCCTTGCTTTAGAAATGTGATTTCATAATTGCTTCAAAAGCTATTTAATTTTCTCCTTATAACTTTCACCATTTAATCTCACAGTATATGTCAGAACTAATGCAGGCTACTGGCATTTCTATATCCGGAAAGAGAAGATGAGAGATTCGCAATAACCACGGATCAATAGAGCCTTTTCTCACTTTTTCACCGAAACGAGAAAACGAACGAGTACCAAAGGCCGTTCTTTTGAATCCAGGCAAACAGCATTGACGTGAGAGAAAAAGGGGGAGAGTGGGAGAGTTAGGGATGAATGTCTTTGCTTGGCAGAGCTTGCTCTCTCCTTTGGGAAACCAAATCTGGTTTCCATGGCAACTCCGGTAGAGAAGACAGAGCTCGAAAGGAGGAGGAAGACAGGAAAGACTGCGGGTCCTGTTCATATTCAAATGCCTGCCTGACAGTGCGCTCCGGAAGGCACGGTTACGGCTATGTTCACGCGAGCGTGAGAGAACACTGCTGTCTCGGTTATGTCAATATTTTCGTAGGCCTTGAATACCAGCCAACATCTAACCATACATTGAATACATCAAAAATGCATCAGCACAATGAAGGAACAGGTGTAAGATTAAGACAGAGAGCCTGATCTACCTGATCTTCCGTCCCTCTGGAAGTCCACGTGGTACCATTCTCCGTCATTGACTTTTTTGTTGACGGCACGGGTTTTGGTGGTGCCCGAGCCCATGTCGAGCAGAAGGTATAGGTGGCCGTCCAGCATCTCTATGGCGAAGAAATCCACCTTCAAGGTTTTGGGGCTCTTGGGGTCTTTCTGCTGCTGCGGTTTGGGTTTTCCGTGGCTGAAGAGGAGCAGGCCGTTGGGCTCAGTGGTGCGGAAGTCGAAGGAGATGGAACCGGCTTTTTTGGCAGTCCACTTGTCAAGGGTAATGAATGACTCTGGTGTCTCGAAGGTGACAGGATCTAGGGTAGCCACATTTTCACATTTGAAGGCCACCACACCGCTCACCTTCATTTTGGGGTCGCCTAGCTTGGCCAGTCGAGATAGCTCGAGCCTTACATCATTGTTCTTGTACACAACCTTTATGTGAAAAGAGAAGAAAAACAGATTTCCAGTGAGAAAAAACTCACATTCGACTTTTTATCACATTATGTTACTGTGTATTACAACAAGAGCTGGGGGCAGAAATCATGTTAATAGTCTTAAACTCTGTTCCACTATTAATAAAGTCCACAAGAAGCACAGACACCCTAGCAATGTCTCTGATCGGAGCTGCTGGTACATATAATTTGTTAGTATTATTTTAATGAATTAAATATACATGCAATATTTAGATTTATAATAAAATAAAGATTTTTTTTTTAATAGATTTAAAGCAAATAAATGTCACTTCAGTTCTAAAACATTTTTGTGGAGGCTAAACCTCTGTCAAGCATTTGTCAAAGAAACTTTGACATTCACACTTTCAGTGTCTTGAAATGAAAAGTACATATCCTTTTACTATATTTCCTTTGTAATACAGAGGGTATGTAATCATTCAAGCTTCCCGGTGTCATTTTACTATTCAATCTAAATAGCATTAAATCGCAGAGCATTTTCTGCCCTCCCAGAATGTGGGGCACAACACTTTCTCTCTATCCTCTACAAGGCCGAAACCCGATGAAATAAACCCGAGCACCAGACTGTGAAGTGTTCACTATAACCCTCTTTTAATTCAGTTTCGATTTCATTTGAGCCCTTGCCAGGAAGAAGATAATGGTATGCGGATGCAATAAAAGCTTATTGACAATGCTTCAGAAATGCCTATCACAGGCAGGCACAAGAGCCTTTCCAGCCATTAACGTGCCACAGGAGTGAACCCCCCTCCTCCTTCCCGCTTCATAAACTCACACGGGAGGAAAAACTCTAGCGATCTGTGATAAAACACTGCACAACATGGCCGCCGGAGAAGAGCGCATTACAGATGAGAGGTTAGGGGCAGGGACAGCAGGTGGAGGACGACACATCTGTCTGTGCCACCTGATCTGAACCATCAGGAGCCTGGAAAGCACTGACCAAATGCCCCTGAGAGGTGGGACGCATTAAAACTAATGCACTAATGATGAATGGGCTTCTTGTGCACCCAGCTCTAAATGCCTGAATAAATCAACCTCGGCATAAATAACTACTTGCGCACGGTAACAAACACACACCTAAAGGTCCTCAATGTACCTCACACACACTCATAATGCACATCTTGCATAAAAATATTAAATATGACCTTTGCAAAGCAAAATAATGACAAAATAAAATGTTAAAAGGACCCCTGTACAGCCTACGCATAGTTGTTCTTTTAATGCCAGTAAAGCTTGTGAATGAACCAAGATGATCCATTCAGAATCCTCTTAATATGAATTCTCGTTCATGAGTTCAAAGCACTAGAGTGTTTAATAACACAGGTCAATGACCTCAGGCCTGCTGCTAATCTTTGGAATGATAGCACTAAAGCACAGACAAGAGACACCAAACGCCTACACGTGGCAGCAAACCACAGCTTACACGAGTCTGCACTTTCATGTTTTGACATTGATTGATTGCTTGTGGATTGGTTTTGAAATGAAGGCTGAAGGCTGGAGGCGGAAAGTGTAGAGTTTGCACTGTTTCTATGCTCAGTGCATCCACATATTTGACTAAATCTCACCTTTTGTCATCTTTAGGCCTCTTGTAAGAGTTTGTGAGCATTGAAAGTGTTACATTTGCATAAAGAAAGGCACTAGTATTACTGTATATATGATGTCTCTGTCTAAAACCATGATTTATATTTAAACTACTGGTTCTCAAAAACTGGATGCAGGACTGTTCTCAGAGTTGCGGACAGCCAGCAAAATCAATGCTAAATCCAAATAATAAAATAAAATAAATAATTAAAAAATGTTTAAAAAAATGCAAATGATAAAACTTTAATATATTATTTTTTATTTTATTTTTTAAACAGATAATTATTGTCATGCTGTTTTTTAATTAACAATAAAACACTGAACTAGAGCTACATTCAATCATTTAAGGCGAGACACTACAGGTGAATAGGGTAAAAATTTTAACTAGCAGATATCACCATGAAACTTTCCCAGTTGATTACCTACATTAAGATGAGAAAAAAATGTATTACAAGTTTTCTGTAATTTAATGTTTAAATATGCAAATTAGGCTATATCTAATTAAATATGCACTAATTTGAATATATTTAAAAAAACGAAATCTGAGTATTGGATAAAGCCAGGTTAAAAATTATTTTTTCATTGTGTTCACATATTAGATGGGGAAAAAAATACAGAGGGATTTATGGATATCTACTTTTGTTTTCCTATAAATCAGAATATACTGTCAATAGCCTTAAAAAAATGATTTTCGCCATGTTTTTTGGAATAAAATGTTATGTATATCAGGCTAGGAATAATATATTTACAAATCCCTCTGTAAATGTCTTCATAATATAACTAGGTACAAGACTGGAAAGTGTGGTGTATATAGGTGCTACTGAACTCGAGATTTCGAACTTGGAGTATGAGAGAAAAGTCAATTTGAGAAAACGGGCTTTAAAGATTTATCATCAGCCAATGAGATTGCGCATTCAGCCTTTTTACTTTCACGATTGGTTGCTGATAAAAAGGAAATGACCATATTTGGATCCGACAGCATTGTACAGGAGAGAGAGAGAGAGCTATCCAGCCGTGCCTGTGATGAAAGAGAGCAGACAGAGATCGCGAATCGGCGGGATGATTTACAACGACAACTTTGGTTGAATTTATGAGAAATCTACTGACGCAAACAGACAAAGTGTAGTAAAATAAAGACCTAAATGTGTATTTCGGACTTTTTTTCACCACAGTCTGAAAGAAGACATGCTATTGAAGACAAATAGCCAAAAATCTCAAAATTGACCAGTAAAAAAAAACCGATGTTTTTGCCTGCCGTGTCTCGCCTTAAAATGCTAAATGACTTTAGGTATTACAACATTAGAATGTACAGTATAAAAAAAAAAAAGAATATTTATTTTGAGATTTGCGAAAGGATACTGTTTTACAGTGTTATTAAATGATTAGTGTTTTAAAAGATTTAAGAGAGTGTTTGATGGCATTGGCAGCAAAGGTAATCTTAAAGGGATGGTTCGGAGTAATTTCAACCTAGGGTCCTTTGCACCATGACCTCGAGCCAAACACAAGCTTTTTTTTCCCCTGGTCGAACATTATTAAAGTTAGAGCTTATTTAGAGATATCAGCCGAATGGCTTAGTGCAGGCGCTAATGAATCCAAGGTTGTATCTGGTAAATTACCCCACTAATAATGCCCGGAATGGTACCACACTTCTACAGTAGTACAAATAGGTTCTGTACTCATAAAACGAGGCATTGGAAAGTTTGTAAGTACATCAGGAGTTTATTTAAATAACACTTGCCTGATGGCTCATGCTACCGCTAACCCGGACGTCGAGGTCACTTCCGTGATTTGGGAAAAGCCCATAAAAGTCCTTTGCAAAACTCACAAGTGTGCGGGATCTCACGCTTAACGTTTTTTGGTAAATCCAATTTATTTTAAATTTTTTTCAAGGTGTTGAAAACTTAGTGTTAACTAATAATTGTTGCAAACTGGTACTACCAACAAAATATTATTGCATTCCTGGAACTGGGCGTCATTACACTACATCCTTATGCATCGCTTTCTGCCAGGATTTTACGGGCTTTTCCCAAATCACGGAAGTGACCTTGACTTCCGGGTTAGCGGTACAAACTTTCCAATGCCTTGTTTTATGAGAACAGAACCTATTTGTATTACTGTAGAAGTTTGGTACCATTCCGGGCATTATTAGTGGGGTAATTTATGAGATACAACCTAGGTTCCATTAGCGCCTGCACTAAGCCATTCGGCTGATATCTCTAAATAAGCTCTAGCTTTAATTATGTTCGACCAGGGGGAAAAAAGCTTCTGGGGGGGTGTTTGGCAAGAGGTCATGGTGCAAAGGACCCTATGTTGAAATTAATCCGAACCATCCCTTTAATGGAAATAATAGAAATTAGCATGCAAAGAAATATTTTATTTTAAATCAAACTAATCTATTAATAAAAAAAATTACTATGAAATAAAATGTAAAAACGATGTTAATTTATTCTATTCAGTCTATGTCATGATAATAATTCTGCAGGTTGCATGACATCTATGGAAGCCATGAACAAAACTATGCACGGTTAAAAAAAAGAAAAAAGGACATTTGATTGTTCTGTGTTGGGTCACGTGGTGACCATAGTAAAACCACTGACCTAGGCTGTGTAAGATTAGACATGATAAATAGACTTACAAGGTAAATGCCAGTGAGCAATGGCAACTAATTGTGGGTCTAGAGGTTAATGAATGAATCACCAAGAGCTATAGCACCTTAAGTTCAACCAATACCATCATTGTCTCCGTTTCATAAATCAATCACAATCAACTCAATTTAACTGCTCTTCACTAACGTACTGAAGTTAGCTAAATATGCATAGTTTTTCTATATATAAAACAAAATGGCTGGCATTTTATTTCTGTTCATAACACCAAACACATCTGACTTCCTGGCAGTCAGAACAGCTCTTTACTTCACCAGCTGGCGTATCAGAGGACATCCCATTCCACAGGGATGCGAGTCTAACATGGAGGATGGAAGCTGATGGATGAGACAACATGTTCTCCACAGTTTTCCTCTCAGGAGTTTTACGATCACAGTCAAGAGCATGTGAGGTAGTGGACTGTTGATCTGTCGCACATATCTATCTATCAAATATTGCTGGGAACTGAGTGATTCTAATGTATTTCATTAGGCTGGCTTTTAATTTCAATATGAACTTAAATGTATTATTTACTTATTTATCCAATTTGTCGCACTCTTGTTTATTTGTTAGTTCTGTCACTGTTGACGATCTGTGACCCATTTTCAAATTAACAGTCTTCAGATGTGAGGAAACCTCATCAGCAATGTTAATTAGAGAATGCATTTCAACTCTGTTGCTGTGTTTCGGCTCCCGAGTCCATGGCGACTGATAAATAATTCCTTCAGTTGTTGGTGTACGTGACGCGTTATGTGTTTACACAGGTCAGAGACATAAGCACAATGCTGACGTCCATAAAATATATAAAAAGTAACTAATACAAATGATAAAAACAGCAGACATTTATGTGAATGCTGTATTGACGTATACAGTTTGCTATACTGCTTGTTCCGAGTAATTAACTCATTCATTGAAAGGGGTGTGTTCAAAATAATAGCAGTGTGGAGTTTAATTAGATAATTCCATCATTCTATAAAAAAAGGGGTCATTAACTGTCCTTTATTAAGGAAAAAGGGAAGCAAATGTTTCAAACATTTTTATAAAATACATTTCCTTCTGAATTACTAAGAAAATGGGCTATTCCAAACATCCCAGCAAGCAATAACCGTCATTTCACAGTCTCGGTTAACTATAGATCCGATATAGTCCAGCTATAAGTAACCCACTTCTAGCCCAAATAACCTTGGTTACATGTCGTTTTTGCCAAAATAACTTGTATGATATTCCATCATGTAAGCAAAGTCCACAGTGATTACAAGGTGTTTGCCTTAATTTCTTTTACATTTTTTATGCGTAGCCTGTGCGTCTATTCTTGGACTATGGTTAGACATATATTACATTTTTATTGGCAGCCCAAATTTTGCCTTGTTTTAGCCTAGACGTCAGGGCAGTGTTTTGACGGCTATTAGATGGCTATGTTAGATCGAAGCTAAACTAACAGCAAGAAGCCCCCGTAAAGCACCATTGTTGGAATTTTTTTTTTTTTTTTGCCAAGGAACACATTGATTGGCCCAAAGAGAAATGGCGTAACATTCTGTGGACTGATGAGAATAAAATTGTTCTTTTCGGGTCTAGTGGTCATCGACAGTACGTCAGGCGACCCCCGGGTGCCGAATTCAAGCCACAGCACACTGTGAAGACAGTGAAGCATGGTGGCGCAAAGATTATGGTATGAGGATGTTTTTCATGCTATGGTGTTGGACCTATTTATGTCAAACTAGGGATCATTGATCAGTTTGAATACATTTAAATACTTGAAAAGATTGGTGCCCTATACTATACCGAAGAGGAAATGCCCCTGAAATGGGTCTTTCAACAAGACAACGACCCCAAAGACACTAATAAGCGAGCAACATCTTGGTTTCCTTGGTTGCCTGCTTAAATCCCTGACCTCAACTACATTGGAAACTTGTAGGGTGACATTAAAAATGCTGTTTCTGAAGCAAACCCTAACATTTCACAGGAACTGTGGAATGTACAGTAGTTTGTTCATCCTAAGCTGGTTGCCTCGATGCAACGCAGATGCGCAGCAGTTATCAAAAGCAATGGTCATGCAACTAAATATTAGTTCAGTAATTTGTTGGTTGTTCAAAAGCTTTTGTATTGACTCTTTCTGAAATGTAACATGTCTCATGTAATCGTTCAGTGTCGTTCAGTGTTTCAACTCAGGAAACGTTTTAATGTTCATGCATGATTTTTTTGTGCTTGTATTAATTATTGTATAATTTGTATTAAAGTGGAAGCAAAGAATTGCGCTGCCACTTGAACTGAGGCACTACACAGATCTGTAACTTCACATTTAAGAGCGTAAAATTTAAATTTTGTGATAAAATTGACAGAATTTGAAAGCTGATACTTTGTTTCTTATCAGAAGTAACAAAGCACAACGCTCTTTGTGATTACTGGATGGGAGGCGCTACGAAAAAATGTTGGTGTAGGGAGAACGCAGACCTGGCAACCCTGGTTTGAACTACGGGTGATACATAGGGTCAAATAGAGCCTGCTGTAACATTGCTATTTTTTGTTTATGCATTGTTGTATGATGTTATGGTTGCATTAACTTCGACAGCCTTAAATTCAACACAACAGACATTTTCTTCACACATATGTGTCAGTCTGACACATTTTTCTGCTCTCTTTTCATTGCCTGGATATAATTGGCCCTGATCATCATCTGTTTTTAAACAATCGGTCAATACAGATTATTCCCTAACACACACACACACAACTGTTCAAATGTTTTGGAGAAGTTAGCTGCAAGGACGCATCTCTCTTTTTTCATTCAATATAAATGAAACTAGTGCAATATACCCCAATTCAGCATATTCTGAATACATTTTTGTGGATTAAATGCAAGGTCATATCTTTCTATCATTCAAAATGTAAATGAATAAATGTAATATAGTATCAATTGAAGGTATTTAAATTACTGGGAGACTTCTGGGTCAAAAGACCTTTTTTAAAGTAGCAATTTTCAGGGCGCTTACCTCTTTCAGGCAGCCCATAAAGTTGTTGCTAACGGGGGATCCGGGCAGATCCGCAGTGCTGGGACTACCCCCGACATAGAAAAAGTCGTCCGAGCCTAGCATGGTGTAGTCCTCTTGTGTATATCCAGTGGTGGTCAGAATTCCATCCACGGATATTGTAACCTAGACAACAAAGCACAGGGAAAGGACACGCTATACTCACATATAACTTGAATGCTGTTACAGGGCTTTGGTCCCCCTCTTAAGGATTTGGATGCTTGGTTTTGTTTTGTTTTTGTCTTTAATGCTTCTTATTTATGTATTTATTTATTGCTTTTCTCTTTTTATTGATTTAATGTGAACCCATTTTCATGTCTGTTTCAGGAAATTCTTATTTATTTATTTATTATTTGATTTTTTTTTTTTTTTTTTTTGTCCTTCTAGATTTATGTTTTTGATGTTAAATTCTAGTATGCCTTAGGTGAGCTGAGGAATTCTGCGGCACATTAGCCCATGATCAATGTTAGTGGTGCCACTAATAGAGCACAAAAAAATAAATCAGCAGACACAAAAATGGTGTTAGTAGTATGTGTGTTTCTGAGAGTTAGTATCGCTTGAATCCAGTGCGTGTGAGTAGTTTCAGCAGTTTTCAATGTATTTATATGAGGTAAAAACAAAGAACACGGCGTGCTAAGAGGTTAGAAATGAAAGCACAGGCAATTAGAGGCACATCTCTCACAGATTTGGTTGAATGGATGCATGCTTCATTATCCCTCCCTCTCCACATGCAAACAATGGTTGGTTAGAGAGAATAATTCTTCTCACAGATTAGATTGCACAGGAATGAGTACAGAGAGAAGGGGAGGGAGAAGTACACAAATACGACGAAGCTCATGAGACCAATCACAGCAGAGGTGTCTGCATGCATAAGCGTGTTCACATGAAGAAAGCAAGCAAAAACTACAACAGACGAGATGACTGGCCACCCATGCCAGCCTTAAATGTACTGATGAAACAGAGGTGTTAGTACACGGGGTGGCCAGGATGCACACCATGCTGAACAACAGGCCTCAAAGCTAGCTGGACCAATGAAAAGGCTCAGAGCCAGCCAGCCGAGACCGATCGGTGAGCAAAACCTTATGCAAAAGAACCCAAAGAAGGAAAAGATGCAAGATAACCTAACAAAAAAACGATAAAGATGGGCGGGACAGAAAGAGCTGAGGAAACCGAACTAATGAGAAGAAAAAAGAAATGGGGAATTTGGGCAGGGCAGGGGAAGTAAGCGTAAAGAGTACCAACCGCATTTTCCCCCTTTTTTTGTTTAGTATTGATGTCTACGATTCAAAAAAAGGAAAATAGACACACGGCAAACCCAAACTAAGAAACAATTAGAATGATATCTACCGAACAATGTAGTTTGTTTACCATAGCGTGTCCAATGCCTGAGTGCTTTGTGGAAAAGGGGGGAGAAAGGAAATTAAAAAACTGTGAACAGAACACCGTTCCTCAATCAAAAAAGATGGTCTCTTGCCAAGGTTAGTACATCAGCGTTGCACGTTAGTAAGAGGTAACAGGTTAGTAAATGACACATTCCATGGATGAAAGGTTAGTTTCTTTTCCCAAAAGCAGGTTAGTAAACATTTAAAAAGGGCAAAAGAAGAGAAGGAAAGGAGAAGCAGACGAGATCTGCACCGTGGAGTTCCTCTGGGACACATCTAGTCTACTCTGTTCCAGACACGGTCTCTTCCTATTCCTGGCGCTCCGCTAACTTTACTGGTGACAGAACACACCACTGAGCTTTTTATGTTTACTGCCTGTCCTATCCAACTTCGTGCCACACATCTCGGATCTTATCCGAGTCTTGACACTTCAAAGGTGTTCTGCGTTGGCAGGTGATGCACTCATGTAATGTAGTGAGAGGTGGCGCTATCAAATGGTGACAGTAATATATGGATGCCGTAGTGTCTGAGGTTGAATTTAAATATTAGTCAAGGGGAACAGTGTTAAGGGTACGCTCACTCATGTCTAAAAGCTGAATTAATGGCTGGTACATGAAAACTTCAATATCGGGAGCGTCTTTTTTACATTGACTCTTCTCTATGCAACATAAATTAAGCTTATTTAAAATTCTATAAGTGCATCAAAAGCCTAGAACTTTCTCTGTAGTAGTGGACTTTTAGTAGCAACTTTCAAACACATTATATGGAAACCTAAACTATTTAAAATGGATGCATGTCTTGGTTAAAGTGTTTACGGTTAAATCTATTCCGAGGGTTAGTTTGATGCTACTAATCTGAATCTGAATGTATCCAATCTCGAACTCTGCCTTTTCTGCGCGGTTACCTGACGAAGGTTCCTGGTAACCTTCACATCATGCCAGGCATTGTCATTAAATTTCCCATTGACGGGCTCCACCAGGGCCTCGAAGGCCCCAGAGCCCAGGTTGATGACCAGCGAGACGGCACCATTCTTCAGCGCCAGGTTGACGTAGTCTGCAGACTTTCCGGTGTGGAGCATCAGTCCATTGCGCTGCAGGGTCTTGAAGGAGAGGGTAATCTCATCGCTACTGCTCTGGATGGGGTTCGGGGACAGGTCGTAACAGAAATACTCTGAACCCTTGAAGGTGGCCACATACTCTTCCCTCTCTGTAAGAACATGGAGAAACAAAGCATGTAAGCCAGGAGCAGACCAGCGTTTTGCATTAAAAGAGGTTGTTCAGATGCATTAATATAAAAGTTTGATTGGAAAGATGAGCAAACATAGGTCAGTGACAGGTCAGTGACATGATGCGTTTTTGCAGGATTGATCAAACCTGTTATGATAGGGAAATAAAAAATGTATATTTTGGGGGATGGGGGATGGGGGATGGGGTTGGGGGGGGGGGGGAATAAAGTAACAAAAATGATTCAGTGTATTTTTTTTATTAAAACCTTATTTTAAATTAAAAAACTAAACTAGTTTGTCATAATCCTTTATTACTTTTTCTTAGAGAGAAAAAAACTAACATTGAAAACCTGTCCACCAAATCAACAGTAATGTGGTCCAACCAACATGCAAGAAAAAAGGAAATGACATCATAGAGATGACCCCTGCAGACCATCATGACTGTGTGTCTAGATCAAGTCTCTTAAAATATCAGATATCTTTGAACTTTTTATTACAAGGCAAGGTTAGTTCAGATTGTAAAATGCCATGCGGTGTGACTACACAAAACCTTGATATTCATGACATTTACAATAATAATGAAATAAAAATACATCTTAGACTGAAAAAACATTTAAAAAAAATGTTGATACCCACACACATATTTAAGATTTATGCAAAATGCTAATACATTTTATTCTGTTGCACCACATGGCATTTTTAGAGTCATTCAAATTAAACCTTTTATTGACTTTTATTTATTTATTTATTTTTTAAACCACATACAAACATTAATACCAAGCACATATGTGTTAAAGTGTTTCTTTGTTGTGGATGCATTTATATGTAATTGGCCCTCCATCACATAATAATACAGAGCACATCACTTACCGTCCATCTGCTGGCTCCCATGCTTACTAGACACAAGACTTGCTATTTTCAAATTACCTACCTGTACAAAGCCAAAAGCCAGTCAAAAGTCATACTAAAGGGGTCAAACGTTGTAGAAACTCAACACAGTCAATCTGAGAGTGATTGGTTGCTGTCAGTATGCCCGCACACACACACACCTGAGATTGAGGTCAGAGCCATCTTGCTCATAAATGAGAACCAAGGTCCTTGATAATGGTGACCATAAATAAAGCAGCCACACATATCAGGGCATAATTACCAAATCAGTCAGCGAGACCCATTACTGTAAGCATGCTGGCACAGAACCCAGGCACGCACACTCTCACTCCTCTTCCCATTTGCGCAAACAGCTCCGACTGTCACACAGATCTGAGAGTATTTTGGGAACTTGGTTAAAATATTAACTGAAGAGGCGCCCATTAATAAAGTGTGAAGTCCTATCTCCACATTTACCTTCTTACCGGTAAATACAATTATATTATTACAGAGCAGAGCTGAGTCTACTTCTCATCAGGAATATTAATGACTTTAACAGGCAATTTACAGCAACACTGAACCAAATTACCATAAATCCAGGAATCTGCAACACAATTAACCTAGCACACCATAAGACCAGCTCATTTGCTCTGGAATTATCTGGAATATTCTTAAGATAAACCCTGGAGATATCAACAAGGCTCATTTACTCCATCTTTTTCTCCATCCTTCATCACCCTTCCTGTGTCCACTGCGAGTTAAATAAGCTTTTTGCCTCAGCTGATGAGGTGTGTGTGTGTGTGTGTGTGTGTGTGTGTGTGTGTGTGTGTGTGTGTGTGTGTGTGTGTGTGTGTGTGTGTGTGTGTGTGTGTGTGTGTGTGTTTGTGCACAAAGAGCCAAAGGGTGGTGCTGTATCTGGCTCTCTTCCACCTCCTCTATATACCACTGAGTCAGCTATAATGTGACTCAGTGCAGGAAGGCGCCCACAGAGTCGCACCAGCAAAACAGGCTTTTGCATCAACACACACACAGTGGGCCTTGCACACAACATTTCACACAGGTATATATATTGGATGCCCAGAATAACTACAAAATGGCCTTCAAAACCCAATTCTGATGCCAGTAACAGAGTGTGTTATGAGTCTTTCGTCTCAATTCGTCTCCGTTGTGACTCTGCTGTCCAGTCTCCCATCAGATGTGTTCTCTGCAAAAACTCTTACAGGAAATAAAATCTTCATCTTCAAGAGCAAATAACCAGGAAGGCTTGATTAAATGCAGCATTAAAACATATGCCATCATAAATATGCATACATCATACATAACATCATACGTATTTTCTGTTTCTGTTTTAAGCCATATACCTGTTGTTATCATTCATTTTTGACAGTGTCTATTTACGCCAACCAACCTCTAACTGCCACTGCTCATTCAATTTACCCTTATAAAACTGCAAATTACTTCCATTTTGCACGACTCACACTTAATGCAAACAAGATGCTATTTGTCGCCATTTACACTTGGTAGAACCTACTTCTATTTACATACTGTACCTATTTTCCTCTATAGTCCATACACATGGTAGTCATTCATGCTCCACCATTTCTCTAACTTACAGGATTAAACAGAATGTTTTTGATACTGTGCCTTTAAGACAATATGTATGGGATGTCAGCTACGATTGGTTAGACTTTTTGCATCTGAAATGAGCAAGATCGCTTGCATGTTTGCTGTCAGGTCCAAAATAATTGCCACTGCCTCATCTTTGAATAACGGCCTTTTTGTAAAGCTTGCTTTTACATACGCCAAACAATCCACGCCCAAATGAGCCATAATTTATTTTTTTTCTTTGAAGGCTCATAGTACAATCTATGACATCAAATGCGGTTTAAATTGTCTATCAACCTGCCGACATAGCATTTTAAGATACATGCCATTTGTGATGGCTGATTCCTTTTGGAATAATTCTGCTTTCTCTGTTAACACAAACAGTGAATTTATGATGTACACAAACAAAGATGTTGCCGATATCATTGCCTCAGCCCCAATCTTCTATTTTAGCACTACTAATTTGGTGTGGCTGCCTTCCACCGTATTTTGAAGCAGCAGCACACTTCTGATGTTTATACATTTAGAAAATTGTCAATTTTCCTATTCAGTCAGTGTTAAAGTGTCCCTATTATGCTTTTTCAAATATTACCTTTCGTACAGAATCAGAATCTTCGAACAAACCATTTTCAGACTCTTTGAGGAAAGAGGTGATGAGCGATGTAAACTATGAGAAAATAGATTTTTGGATTCATATCAACCATGGGTGTCATACTCAGTTCCTGGAGGTCCAAAGTCCTACAGAGTTTAGTTCCAACCCTGCCCCAAACAGACATACCTGTAGCAGAGGGTCTGTATCTCTTACCATTGGAGAAAGCGTAACAGCTAACTTGGATCACGTGACGCATCTCAGCATATCGTGTAATGGCAGTGACATCAGTGCTTGCAGTTCAAAGTTTTATGACAGTTCGTCACAGCTTACGTTAATCAGTTTCTTGTGGATTATTAGGATTATTCTTGTGGGCCCCTCAAGGATACTTGAATGAATCAAAAGTTCACAAGAACACAGTTTATTTGAATTAGAAATCTTTTCTAACATTATAATTGTCTATACTGCCTCTTTTGATCAATTTAATGTGTTCTTGCTGAATAAAAGTATTCAGTTCTTTAAAAAAAAACGTACTCCAAACTCTGCACAGTATAGTGCACCTTTTGTATAATTATTGTGTAGGGTCTCCACATGATATCCATAGTAAATTCTACGTACAAAAATCAGTTGAGAACTACTCAACTGCTATAGCTCCTGTTAGCACTTGTGGAGTGATTCCTGGTACGCTGCTGACTGAGCAATTATCTCTTCATCAGCTTAAATTTAGACAGGAACGTTGGGGGCAGCATGTCTGTGGGCTTGTTACCTCAAAGCTGCTACAGGCGACAGCCTGTGAATGCTGAACACAGTCACTCAACCATTGAGAACTCCCATGCTACAGGAAGACAAGCTGTAGTATGTTTTACTGTATGATTTCCCTCTCACCATGACACCGTTGAAAAAAAGAGCTTTATGATAGCTGCAATTTGATGCTTCCCCAATAACGGGGATAAAAAAAAAAGCAGTGTCAACTTTAATTATCTGTATTGTGCTGAATGTGATAAACGCAATATGACAGACTTGGTCTAATTAGCAGAACTGCAGGGGTGGTAATACATTAATACGTTGTTCTATTCAACAACAGACATTTCATAAACTCATTTTGACATGGCCATATCTTTTTCCATAATCGTTATTTTGATATTTAAAATGTGATATTTAAGAATAAGAACACAATAAAATATTAATTTTGTAATTAAATCTCCTTTAACAATTATACGACGGCACAATCTCCAAGGGCCTCAGCAGCAACAAAGCCAATAATGCTACACAAAACAGTCAACATTAATAATTGACGCCGTACATAAAACTAATTAATTTGGGCCTTTTAATATCTCCTTATAAAACTACACCACTAAATGACATCACTAAATGACACCAAAATGAAAATTAATTACATTCACAGGAGTTTCTCTGACAGAATAGGCTGATCTCAGTGAACGTTTGGTGTCAGACTGAACAGGGACTAAGCGCCAGATAAACTGTCAAAGCTGTCTACATTGATTTTTCATAAGGTGAAGTTCGCTCACAGTTATGTAAGAAAAAAGTAAAGCTATTTCAACAGTAGCTCATGGACTATGAATTTGTAATCTGTAGAGAAATACTGCACTGTCATTGACTTAAGTATAAATAATACACCTGTCAACCTTGTACCTCAGTGTACCAGCTAGCTTGTGCATTAATTCCTCTCTTTGTGTTTTAGCCAAACGCCCTTTATAGGCTCTCTAGAGATATGTTATGGCGAATCACATATAGCTTCACCACCATGGCCCCATTCACGCTGTAGGGAATACAAGAGCGGAGATAAACGACAGTGGGGCTGAAAAGGAGACTGAGGCTCTGGGCACAGATAAATCTAGTGGGAGGAAACACTTCTTCAAGCTTGTCCACTAGATCAAGATTACTTGCAAACCCATTCAAGTAATAGCTTAGCCACTTGTATCTGTGCCTGCTTGAGAATCTGCTTGAGAGGGGGGTGGGGGTAACAGCATGCCGTTACACACATGCTATTGGTGTTTTATTTAATAATGATGTCTAAATAAACCACAGTATAAAATCAGGCATCTCAACACAACATTCCCCATTAATGAAATTGAATAGTGACCACCACTGTCTGCTCAAAATTCTATTTCACTCTATGGGAAATATAAGCTTCTGCCATTCTGCTAAATATCTTTTTTTTTCTTCCATGCAAGAAATAAAGTCAAACGGGGTTTGGAACGTCGTGATCATGAATATATTTTTGGGTGAACTATCCCGTTAAGTCATTTTTGAAACACTTCTGTTTTGACCTGCATAAAACAAACATGATCTTTTTTTAATTTGATTTTTTAATAAAAATCTTGTTGCTTTGTCAGAGAAGTGAGGAAACTCCCTTCAAAGCTCTAGGAAATATTAAAATAGCAAGACATTCTGGGGAGAAGCAGAAGCAATTAAGTAAGCTCATATTACATGCATGTGCATTCACACATTTATTTCTCTCTCTTCCATAACACATCCACCCTTTCTATCATTTATCACCAGCCTTCACTTCGCGCCTCCATTTTTCACACCTTTCTTCCCTGAGCCTCCAGCTTTATAATTCCGAGCAAAATATTGTCCTCCATTCTAGTGTATAGTAGAGCAGTACATCCCCAAACAATTTGCACTCATGTGTGTGTGTGTGTGTGTGTGTGTGTGTGTGTGTGTGTGTGTGTGTGTGTGTGTGTGTGTGTGTGTGTGTGTGTGTGTGTGTGTGTGCGTGTGTGTGTGTGTGTATGTGTAGACACTCACCTTGTGTGTAGACTGTAGCAGAATTAAATATAATCCACTGACATTGACTCAATGTGGCATGAGGTATACATTAGGTATACAGTTCTGCGTAAAAGTTTACATACTCTAAATTGATTAAAAACCTGGACACCAAATCAGCATATAGAGTGGTGCAGGTATGACATCACTTTGTAGAGGCCAAAACACGGAAAGGAGTTAGCATTTTAGCACTTCCAGTTCCATCATCCTGAATTCAATGGGTTTTTTTTATTTTTTTTTATGGGATTTTGGTTAAATGGCTGAAATAAGGTCTGTGGTATCTCAAGACAGTCTTATTTCTACGAAATAAAATACATCAGTGTTACACCACCAGATTTTTTGAAGCTGTTATGTGTTAAAGGCGGTTGCTAACAAGTGGCTAAATGGGACTACAGAGGCTGTTGAGAGATTAAACGTCATCAGCTGAACAGGTAAACTCAATTCACTAATAATTGTGCTCTTATAAACTATTCTAACTCAAACTTTCTAGGAAGATGTTTTGAATAAAAACTGACAGTTTTCAGAAGCTTAATGATGGTGGTGTTGAATTCTAGCGACCATGGTAGTTCGTTTACAGCCTACCTTTAGCTTTTTAATTCTGGCGACTGCATTTAGGCTTCAAAATTCATAAAAGTTGTGTTTATCTGTGAAAAATTATCTTGATGGACAAAACATGCAAGTATCACTTTGTTTTATTGATAATCAAAAAAGCCTATGGGAAAATCCTATTAGGTTTTTGTTGAGGGAACCAGTGTGATACTAACTGCCGGCTGGCCTACAAAGTGATGTCATACCTGCACCACTCTATTACGATGATTTCTGAAGGATCATGTGACACTGACGACTGGAGTAATGGCTGCTGAAAATTCAGATTTGCCATCACAGGAATAAATTACATTTTAAAATATATTAAAACAATTTTTTTTTAATACTATATTAAAACTATATTACTGTTTTAAAAAAGTATGCACAAAAAGTATTCTCGCCACTTGATAAACTTATGGTTCAACCACTGTAGTCACTTGGACTATTTTAAACATTGTCTTTACTAACTTTCTGGGCCGGCAAGTTTCAATAATATAGAAGCCTATGGAGGAGTGAGACAGCTCTCAGATTTAATCAAAAATATCATAATTTGTGTTCCGAAGACGAACGAAAGTCTTAATGGGTTGGAACAACATGAGGGTCATTTTTGGGTGAACTAACCCATTAGTTTAGTTAATTTTTGTATATTTTTGTTTGTTTTTAATCAAATAAATGCATCCTTAGTGAGCATAAGAAACTTCTTTCAAAAACATTAACTTTTATTAAATAAATATATTTTCTGCAGCTTCTTCGGGGCAAACTTTTTTTTTATTATTCTTATTAAAATGTTAAAACACATTGCAGATTATGATAGAGGTGTGTAAACTCATGAGAAAAGAGGGGCATGTAAACCTCACTGCACATACAGTATGTATAGGGGCTATAAGAGTAAAGGAGAAGAGAGGTCTAAGTGGCTCCCAGTGAACAGTACACTCACTCAGGTAGCTTGTTTTACCAGTGGAGATGATAGCACAGTGAGTTAATGAGAGCAGCTCCAAAGCCGCAGCCGAGTCTCAATCTAACAACGGCAAGAAAAACAACAGGAGTGACAACAACAGAAGATAATAACACCGCAATTACCCAAGCTAAATATATACCGGGGGCTATGGACCGTGGACAGCAACGACACCATTAAACTGACTCTGAGGTCTAGTTACGCTGCAAGTGAGCTTTTTCAGCTGCTAAGAAGGGCCTCAAGTACATTCACTGCATTAACTGACATATATATAAATACATATTGTCGTCCATTATTCCAATTAATTCCCCTGCGTGATGGTATTTTCCCCCAAACGTTCAGACAGAGCACTATATTATGTGTGACAAGTTTATTCAGTCTGCTTAGCCGCTTCGACCTTGATAAGGCCGGTTATCAAAATTTCTCCATCTCAGAGCGCAGCCGAGACCCGTCAAGCTATTCTGAACCCGCGCTACGGAGGAGCGTTTCACACTTGACTGGCCACAGATGTTTTTTGTTGAATATTGATTTATTGTTTGATTGATTATTCCTCACATCATAAGTCTGCCAGTGAATAGGATCAGACGGCGAAAGATACAAAAAGCACAAAAGACTGGCTGGCTCATTATTCGAGGATCCGGATGTCGAGGCGGCTGCATTGTGGATGCTGTTCAATCTGAAATTACGATTTCTCCAAATGGCAGTATTATCCATTTAGGTGGGGAGGAATGATATTTCATTCTTTCTTTGCTGAGATAACAGCTCGTATCTGGTTAAAAAAAAAAAAAAGAAAAAAAAAAAGGGTTTGGAATAACATTCTAATGATTAAGTATTGAAGAGGCTGAAAGCACATCACTTTTACAAAATATGGGGATGATACATGGTTTCTCCACCTTTAAACACGAAATGCAAAATATATTTTGGCAACTGATCTTCCATAAACATTATTCAAAGGCTTTTATTCAAAAATGGCAAGGCCGGGTGCTTTTTTAGAGGCTGAAAATGCATTCATGCATCTGAGATTCACAGATCTCACAGAAAAAAAATATTCACTGAAAGTCTCATTGCTGCGGTGTTCGTGAACAAGAAGTCCGATTATCATTCTGAGAAATGGCACTATTAAATGTATTCCTATATTCAGCTGTGACCAGACACCTTTAGCTAAATGCTCCAAACACATATCTCTCAAAAAATAGCCGTGAATCTGTAGAACATGCAGCGCGAAGTCACAACTTATTTCAAAACGCTCTCTCCACCTCCACAGCACCTCATTACAGCCTTTCTTATGCAAATGTGAGGAGACAAACTGGCATCACACAGACATGCAGCCTGCCGTCCTACAGGCATCTCTGCCTCTCCTAACGAATCCGTCTAAACTTTTGAACTCCCTCTCTCTCTCTCTCTCTCTCTCTCTTGCAGGTGTGGAGGCTCAGCGTTTTTAAACGCAGGCATTTTCTAGGACACCACATTAAATCGAGAAGCCTGTGGTTGAGTGACGTAAAATCCTCAGATCTCGTCTCAATTTCACAGAGAAGATTCAGTTCATACGGCACCTGGAAACCAGCCAAGAAGATGAGAGAAAGCAGATTCTTCCACTAACGTTATTTATTTCACAGCTCTTCTCGAGAAACCCGCGCGGGCACTTTTATTTTGGAAAGTCCTGCTCCATGCGTTGGGACCTGTCCGACCTGTCAGAGCCAGCTACCTCTCTGGAGCATCAAACCAGCAGCCAACCCTCTCTCTCAGTCCCTGCCATATGTCCCAGTGTTCTGCCAACTCCTTGCACACAAGACCTCAGAGCACCCCATTAGCAAAAGTGAGAGAGAAAAAGAGAGAGACGTGAGTGAGACGTGGATATAAACATACTTCGAGAAAAACAGAGGTGGGGAGATGGAGAGATCAGCAGAAAAAGAGCGTCAGAGGGAGCAAAAGTAGAACAGAAACAAGATGAAGTGGGAAACAGAAGATCAATAAGGAAAGAGAGACAGTGAGAAAGACAGAGGTAAAAGGTAATAGTGAACTGTAATAGTTCAAATGAAAATTTAAAGATTACACTTTATTTTAAGGTGTCTTTGTTATACTGTAATTATACACTTAAGTACTTACAATAGTGTTAGGATTAGGGTTCGGTTTGGTTTAGGGATAGTTGCGTGTAATTATGCATAATTAATAGTTATTCCTATAGTAACTACATGTAACATACTGTATGTAACAATGACACTGTAAAATAAAGTGTTATCAAATTAAATAATTCTCATCATCATTTAATAATTTTTAGAAGTGGCATAACTGCCGCTTAAATATTATTTTACAAATATATAGTTGGGTCAATCACTGTATTAATGTATTATACACTTATACACTGTATAATACCTTATAAAATAAATAATATAAAAAAAACCTTGTAATGTTTATCTTTAGCTATGCGTATTTGAGAGCTGTATTGGTTTGATTTACTACAAAGAACCAACTCAGAATCATTAGTTCAGGAATTATTGTTGCTCTTTATGTTTTTGATTCAATAAAAAGAACTGACTCAAGGTCATTTGTTCAGGAATCAATTCAATTCACATTTATTTATATAGTGCTTTTCACAATACACATCGTTTCAAAGCAGCATTACAGAAAATGCATGAGTCCACATTACAATTTAGAGTGATCAGACTGCACTGGTTGTGCTGTAGGCTTTTGATTCACTAAAAAGAACCGGCTTTTGTCATTTAAAGTCATTTGTATGTGAATCGGACTACACTGGTTGGGTTGTTGTATGATTTTGATTATGATTTTGCTCTGTATTTTTTATATTCACTAAAAATAACTGGCTCATAAGAGTCATTTATTTAGGGATCGGACTATATGGTTTGCGGCGCTGTATGTTTTTGATTCACACAACAACATAAAAACGGCTCATAAGAGTCATTCATTCTGGAATCAGAATAAACTGGTAGCGCTGCATTTTTTCATTTTCACTAAAAAGAACTGGCTCATAAGAGTCATTTATTCGGGAATCGGACTATACGGGTTGCACTGTGTTTTTGATTCACACACACAAAAAAAAACGCTGCATAAAAGTCATTTATTCGGGAATCAGACTATACTGGTTGCACTATGTTTTTGATTCACTAAAAAAACAGCTTAGAGTAATTTATTTTATTTAGGAATAAGACTATCCTGGTTGTGCTTCATGTTTTTGATTTACTAAAAAGAACTGGCTCGTGAGAGTCATTTGTTTTATGTGCTGTAGATTCAGTAATGCAGGATTCTCAGTTTAGTATGGTGTTTCATCAGCATCAGCAGAAGAACACACGAGAACCGTTCGTTCAAACAAAAAGTAATTTAATTATTGAAAAAGAGAGACACAAAAAAAATGGCATTTTTGAGCAAGGTTGAGAAAATGACAAGACTTTATTTTTGGGTGCAGTGTTCCTAAAAAAAAAAATAAAAAAAAAAACAGGAGGTGGGCGTGAACAGACTGCCAAGATTCCCACAGACAGAAAGAGAGAGTTTGAGAGAGGTGTTCTTTGTAAACTCAGTCAGAGCTCTGTGCTGGATCAGTGTAATTTGATGTTATCGTCAGACCGTGAATGTGGATCCATGGGTCTGTGCTGATATTGAATAACAGCAGGGAGGAAAGCTCAGAATCTCAGCACTCAGAGCACTACCCTCTCTGCTGAAGCTCTCCAGCATGGACGCAATATGGCATTCAGTCTATACGTGCCAGAACAGCCTTGTAACTGATCAATGTACACACGTACACATGCACACACATTCGTTATAGACCTTCCCATCACAGCAGAGACAGCATATAGAGCCAGCATGCAGAGCTCTCTCATCCCTACTGCATATCAATGCTATTATCTCAGACCTGTATTTCCATTACTCTCCAGATCGCTTAAGTAAGCTCGGTTTGACGCTGTGTGGAAAGCTGTCCTCTCAGCACCGGTGTATTTTTAGAAGCTTGAATATGATATAACATAACAGATCTATGCTAGTATCTGTCTTTAAATGCACTTCTCTGCTTGCGTCATTCAGTTATTGATCCACTATATTTACGCTCTCTGACAAACAGATCTGTGTAAGGTAACCACTAATGGAGTGACCGCATCGTTTGTCCCGTTTCCCCCAGTTGGGACCCTCAAAGAGCTGCCACCAATTCTTCTCTCCTTTCATTCATGAAGCTGACAGAACTCCATAGAGTTCATAAGAGTCAGCCTACCTTGCATTAAGCCTAGTACACACTGCACTAACAGACACAAACAAAATGGCAGTTGTTAAAAGATGACAGTCTGCAAATCTTCTATTAATAAACAAAACAAAAGAACAGCACGAGTAAAAGTGCTGTGGTGATGGTCAGGCTAACAAAACGATTATGATTTTAATTTTATATAATAAATGAATAAACATGAAGTAAATATTGAGTAACTTACATTTTGCCAGTTGCTTTATCAATTTTTGTTTGGTCAATAAAGCACAGAAGTGGTGTTGTGGTCCTGAACAAATTGGTTAAGTAAATTCAATGATTCATTCATATAGAAAGGCCTCTGTTTATGTGTTCATGAATGGATCGGTTGGGTGAATGATTTACTCATAAAAGACAGACCCTTCTTTAGTCTCTGAATGAATCTATGTTTTTGAACAAAACAGTGAATGAATCAATGGCTCACTCGTAAAGAAAGTGGCTTATTTGGTTCCTGAATGAATCAGTGTTTTTGGGTGAGTCGTCCTGAGTAAACGAATCATTTTTAAATCTTGCTTTCCAATTAAAATATATATAAAAACCTTTAAAATAAGATCAAATGACTTGAGAAGCTAAATTGAGTAAGGGTGCAGACACATTTATCATTGTTCAACCAAATTTTCACTGAAAAAAAAAACATGTAATTTCAATAGGAATCCACACAATTGAGAATGGCACATAATAGCGAAATATTTCCACACTTTCAAGATGGTCAAGCGAATTTGCTGCATGGTTTGAAAGTTCTGCTTCATATCTGCTTCATGTCACTACACAATTTACAATAGACCTTTTTTGCCTGTAAATTCATTCTGAAATTATACTAATGTGATAAGACAGTAAGACTTGTGTATAGAATATAACTTGAATTAATTAACTAATTAAGTTCTTTCACCTTACATAGTGTTTTTTTTTTTTGTAAATTTAGATACATTTGTGCTTAAAATGAGGAGGGGAAGCCAGTGGGGCAGGACAATTCAAGACATTCTCAACAAATCGTATAAAACTTATAATCTTGTTATAAGGATATACAATTTTCACTGGATCACAAAACAAAACCAAAATGCAATTTTTTTCAACAAACTTTTGCAATTTGTTGGGTCAGTATGAATTAGCCCTTCTTAATGAAAGCATAGCTGTGCTTGCTCCCTCTTTTCTCTCCTCTCACAGAAAACGTGCTCACTACTGTCGCCCCAGTAGCCATTTTACAATCCATGATGGAAGACACAACGGTTAGCGCTGTAGCGCTGCACACTGCTTCACAGCGAGACTGCACTACCCAAACACACTACAAAATGTGATTAACACATCAGTGTGCTTCACACATGCGCCCTTCTCCTCCTATTCTCCGGAGATAACTACAGATTGGGGAAGGAGGGTGTCGGCAAGCCCTGATAGTAATTGTTGGTGCAGGGGAAAACAAGAGCAGGTTGAGACAGTTGGGAAGGGAGACGCAACCACTCATTTTCTGTGCAAAAGCTCCCCTCCGTGCTTACCAGATCAAAGAAGGGAATTAAATGGACCACCCATTGAGTCGGATGACAGCAAAGACAGGACATGGGACAGCTCCGCTTCAGAACAACCGAGTCACTGCATAGCATAAGCAACAGAACGTTCTCCCAACCGAAGACATCAAAGTGTCCTTGTACCTTATGGTGGATATGAAACAGTACGAGCATAGAACTACCTTTCATATCCAAACACCAGTAGAGACAAACAAGACGATTACACTCGGGTCTGCATCTCCTCCTCCTGAACGCCACGGTAATCAAATTCTCCACAGCGTGAAGACGGAAAGCAACAAAACGCCAAAGCTACTGGAATGATAAATAGGGGACCATGTAGCTTGGCAGGAAGACTAAACGATAGAAGGAGCAGGCAGTTGAAAGATACACCGTCCTCAGGTACAGGTTCAGGCTCACTCCGGGCTCCAGCTTCCTCCATCTCCATATACACAGACGTAAACACCTCGGCTCGGGCTTTATGAATGACTCCTGATCCATAAACACACACACCCAGAGATGAGCTGAGGGAGCAGCCCTGCCGCTCTCTGATAAGCTTCCCTTCCTTCTACCTTCACTTCATCTACATAATTCTGCCTCTGTAAAATATGCAATTGTTCATTTCATGCCTCAAGTGTTTACGTGCTTATATAAGTTAAAGGAGAGACTGGGGCTTCTCTGTCTTTACCTCTCTCAATCTCCTTGTCTTTAATTTTTTCTCAGCCACTTCATTTCGTTTTTTGTTATGTTGCTCGATGGAATAAATCACAGAGCATCTGAGCACGGCAGTCGACCAGGCTTGGGGAGTGACAGAATATTTGTTATGTAATCAGGATCCCAAAAAGACTTATCTGTATTTTGTCAGAATTACATTAATATTACATAAACAGATTATAGTAATTATTACCATTTTTAGTGTATAAGGAAAACTAAAGTTCCCAGGCCTTTAGAAGAACACTCCACTTCTCTTGGCTCCAGCTCTCCTTTTTGCCCTCCACCCTCAACTGTGACCTTCAGACGGTCATGCAGATGACAACCTTCCAAATACCACTCTAGTTTAAAACAATTTAAGCATGTTTGACCAGTTTTTATAAAACAGATACTTCTGGTCCTTGATTGTTATTGGCTGAGGCCGTTATAAAATATGATAAACATATACCAGTGACCTCATTACATAAGTATTACTGCACCGCTGTGTCTGTGTGATGCTTGCCAATCAAATTTCAATAAATAATTACGTTTTTGTTGCTGTGTTTATTTTATGAAACCTTTCCATGTACAGTATATGTAGTAGCTAACCACTGTGCATCATGCCTAATAAGCCCCTTAGCTGTTCTAAAATCACTGTAAAACAACAGCTTCTTGGGGTTTAATGTTATAATCCTTAAAACAGGTGCAAAATATGCCTTTGCAGTAAGACAAAATACACTGATAGAGGCATATTGTCTCAAAATATGTCTTATGCAGGATTGCTTCTCAAGTAAATTGGTCTTGTTTTAAGGATTTTGAACTTTAACGTTGGACTTTTTGCAGTGCAGAAATACATTTATGAAACAAGCCTTCAATCTCTGCGGTATGGTTCTGGGAATGTTACCTGAACACAGCACGGCTCTCCGGTTGGATGGAAGGTGACCCGGCTTGTAGCCCCTGCGACGCACACGTTTCTAAAGTGACTACTGGCTGTGCTACACATGCTTCACTGCTCAACGTACACACGAGCATGGCCCCCGTCACTTATCTCATCCCGCATGGCTGCTCAGCTAACAAAATCGCTCTCCTTTGTCACAGTTTTCTAGCTGCTCCATTCTCTCCTCTCAACTCCCGTCTAAAAGAAAATAAATAAATAAATATAACACAACCAAAGCCGTGCATTTACAGATAGAACAGAGTCGAAAGACATCAGTGGATTCGATTGGATGGACATATGACCGGGCTTTGACATAGAGAAAGTAGAAATCTGACATTCATCTTGGTCGACTTGCATTCACAGAAACTGGTTTCTGATTTCAGGGTACAAGAAATAAAAGTTATCTCTCACAGCACGCTTCAAATGGTATCCAATAAGAGCGAAAATGTAATTCGTACCCCAGTCCCTGTAGGTTTGTGGCGAGTTTGCAGTCTTACAAATATTGGTGTATTTGTAATGGGAAAGCCATTATCTTGGTTCGGCTCCTGAGGCGAGTTTTTACTGCCAATATCGGGGGTGGAAGGGTGGGGTGTCGGGTAAGGGGCTGATTTAATGGCATCCACAGTGAGTAACACTCGGTGTGGAAATCTCAACAGATGTCATTCCCTCGACAGCAATCATCAAAGACGTGCGAACCATGCAACAGCAAGTGTAATTCCATGACAGGCTGTCAGTCAAATATCAGTGTGCTAATATGAGCACGGGGAGGGAATGAGCAACTCAGTCATTTATCATTGTATGTTATCAAAGATCAGCATTGTCCTTCTGAGAACAAAAGGGAGAGATGAAAAGATCTAGATACACAATTTACATCCCACCGGAGGCGATAACTAACAGATGTTTATCGCTATTCTGAAAAACATTGAGTTCTGGTGCTTTTTTGTTTGTACATTAATCCAAAATAATGTAAGAAAACTTGACATAAAAATGAATAATAGGACATAATAATAATTTAGAGCTAATTTAACTGAAATTACAGAAATCTATTCGTTCATTACAAGGATGCTAAAAGAAGAGAAGGGTGGGAAATGTGACTGACACACTTGATCTATTATCGGGCTCTCCAGATTCAGACCCAGACCGCGCCGTGGTGCGTGAGTCACGCGGCCCCCACTGCCCAAATTGGCAGTTTCTTTGAGAGGGATTGGGGTTATGACAGTGAACCAGTTTCATGGAGAAATGGAAAAGAGATTGTATTTCACCCCACCTATCGAAGCTCTCAGCACCAAACAGAAGACAATTTACAGACATTCACACAAACACACACTTGAAACATGTGCCTGACAGACCGACACACTTATTCCTGCGGCTGTCTGTCAATGTGATTTCAGACACCCACTCGTGTTCTCCCTCTGACACATATAGTCACACAAATAGACAGTTAAGCAAATTTTTGTGTGTTTTAATCGGTTCTCTGTAGAGAGTGAGCCAAGTACGGGGGGTAAAAGTACATCAGCTGTCTGTACATGAAATCCACTAACAGAAGTGTTAAATGGGTCCCAATAAGAAGCATGGTGCTGTATAGTAAACATTTGTGAGGTTGAGCCCAGCATGGAAGAACAAACTTCACAAAACTACTATAGGCGCCGCAGCCGTGGCCCTTCCATGCTGGGAATTTACAGCCGTGTCATTAGATCAGACTGCCGGACATAAAGCATCACTGAATCAATCTCGGCGAGCTGTCGGCAGCCTGGTAAACACTGCGGACGCTGGCAGACGCTCCCTATTATGCTGGGGATTAATGGTGTTGACAGAGTATTAACTCACATTGAAAGGTAAACAGGAACACTATGGAGAAATGCCGAGGTTGACACTGAGCCAGGCTTCCCGGAGGATAAATTCTCTCCTGAACTCAGCAGGTCATGGAGGAGAAAGGAAAGAGAGGAAGAGAGAGTTGCGAAAATCTCAGATATCTTCGGAAAAACAATGATCTGAGAGTACAAAAAAAGAACAGAGTGGAAATAGAATGAACAATGTAAAGGGTAAAAAATGCTCTCTTTTGTATGGATATCTCATCCCGCTCTCCCTGGCCATCTCAACGGGCAAGCCCAAGGTCACTTAGACCACTCTGCATGCGAGCCGAGATTGGCCTCGGCTCTCTAAAGCCAACTGACCAGCTGTCAGCTCTGCTAGGAGGAGAAGCAGCCCCAGTGGTCACCCTGAACCGCTCGCGCAGAGATGTCCGGCGTGACTGGCAGGTCAGGGCAGAGACTTCACAAGGGACTTCCATTCAATGTGCTGCGGTCGATGCTTCTGTTGCCATTCGGTTCCGGTTGAATATCAGCTGCATTTGCAGATTTTAGCACTCTCTAAAAACAAACTGTGCTTTGCCAACCATTCTTCTGAAGTTATGCAGTCTGTTAGATCGCTATGCTGTTTTAGCAGCGCCGAATGAACACAGTGCAAGATTTTGTGTCAATGGCCATGGGTTTTAATGAGCTGTGCAACTGAAAGGCTGAGATGTTCCAGAAGCCGGCCAAAATCTCCCTAATTACCTGGCACTGTCTTTGCTTTATTCAACAGCAAAGAATGCTGGGAGAAGGTGCACAAAACACAGATAATATGCTCGCTTAACAAGAGGTAAACAGTCCTAAGCTACTGAACTAACCAAGGCTGTTTGAAAAACAAACAGTTTTTTCAATATATATACACATGCATTTCATTTTATTAGCCTACTTATGGAGAAACCAAAATCAAGCAGACCTAAGTAGGAAACATCCTGTAGGTGTGAGCAGTCAGTTGATGCTCGTTCACCCAAAGAACAATAGTTATAACAATAACTATTAATTTGACAATTTTAATAATATTCCACACCACCGTTAAAATGTTGGAATCACTTTCAGAACCGCATTTTCCATCTGATGAATGATAAAAACAGCCAATCAGAATCCACTTGACTTTAAAGAGCAAGCATGTATAGTGGTAGACGACAGAACTGCAGCGCGAGCTCATAATTAACTAAACGTTATCGTGGGTTGTTGTGGACGCCAATATAATGATCATTACAGTTACTGTTCTTTATGTAAACAGACCTTTATACAGAGTTGCCATGGACACAACTGTCTAGGGCTGGGTATCGAGTTCGATACTTTTTAGGCACCGACCGAATTGCCTCGATACCATCGAATATCAAAAAAATGTCTCGTCATTTGGTACCAAATGTCGATACCTGAGGGGTTAATCTTGTCAACGTCAGTAAAACAATAAGCAAGCGCTGTATGACGCGTCTAGGACATTCATTGACGCAGAACATCCAGGATTCATATTTAAATAGTCCCTTTGCGGTTTAATTTTCTCACTTTGACAACATTTAATTTGAGAGAAACTATCATCACATCACAGAAGAAAGTCTAGACGGCAGCCCGTCAAAATAAAAGTTTGGTTTAACTTAAAACTGTGATATAAATATATTACTCTTGTACAGTATAATGTTCATCTTAATGTTATACTACTACTACTGCTACTAATAACAATAATACAAATATTATTATAACAAATTTGTTTCCATGTTATAATTTTAACAGTAAACCTGTTGTGTAAAAAAAAAAATTAAAGAGCTTGTTTAATTTTAATTTTAATAAAAGATAAATTAATATTTTATGCCTTCATTTGATTACCAGGAAAATAAATAAATAAAATACACACAAACAAAATTTCATAGGGCCCTATTATTGTATACAAATTAACAAATTAAGTTGTTTTTATGAATTCAATTAATTAGATATGTTTTTGATTAAATGGAATATAATAGAACATTTTTTAATTTGTCTATAATAGACTAAGTTAAACGTAAAGCACAGAACTGGGTAAAAAAAAAAAAGTGTGTACATTTTTGGATAAACTGTTATTAAATTGCTGTTAAATTGAACACATTTCATGATTTAAATTAATTACACATGTTTTTTGATTAATAAAATTTAATTTAACCATGCAGAAAAATTTAAACGGGAAAAAAACGGAATCCAGAAGAATTTTAACGGGAAAAACGGAATTAACTCACATTAAACTAGGCATCTTGTAAAGTGTGCTTATCCTTAAGGTTAGCTGCATTCACAGTTTAGCTTTCTTGTTATTTTTCCCTATTCACATTAATGCTACAGCCTCTGCTATAACATTATCTGTTCATAAAACTGGTATCGGAAAAAATATCGTTCAGGAACCGGTATCGAAGTCATGGTATCGGTATCGATATCGAAAATATTTGCACGATACCCAGCCCTAACACTGTCAATATACAACAAAAGAGCTGTATAATATTTTCAGTTGTTTATAGCATAGCTAACTTCATAGCTATCTAAGCTAACTAAGAAAAGGGTGACTGTACTGTCCTACAGAGGCAAAATCCATCGTAACACTGGAAATCAGAAAAAAATGCTTATGGGTTTATATGACTGATTTTAATTAGTTTGATAATTTTCACACTTCTCTGATAGGTTTGGCTCAACTGCGATCAGATTCAGTCACATGACAGATCCTCAGTCTTAAAGTGATAGTTCACCCCCCAAAAGAAAATTCCATAATCATTATTCACTTATTTTTTATTTTTGAAACATATATAGTTTTTATAGTCAAGTCAAGTCAAGTATATTTGTATAGCGCTTTTCACAATACAGATTGTATCAAAGCAGCTTCACAGTATTAAATTAAAATAATACAACAAGGTTTGTTTCAAGTGGAATTTATTGATTGATAAAATAAAATTAAATATCCCCAAAATATCCCCAACTGAGCAAGCCAAAGGCAACAGCCACCATCAAGTGACCGGTTTGTCCAGGAGGGCAACATGTTTATTAGCAATAGCTAACGTTAGCTCCGTAGTGTCCGACGTTTTGAGCCATTCCTATGCTTGATTTTTTCCAATCGGACTTCAGTAAAGGGCTGCGGACCTTTCCCACCATCTTTTCCGACATGAAGAATACACTTTACGGGTGTTAATCGAGCTTGATCGCCGCTGTCAGATGAAGATGCGCTGCTTACGTCCTCCTCCATGTTTACATGTGCGTAGTGATATTGGCTTGATTTCGGCTGTGACCTACCTACATTTTCGATGCTGATTGGTTGAAAATCTAGCTCAACAGTTTTACATGTCTCAATACACAGTCAATATAGTGCGCCAATAAATTACAATTTCTCATTAACTGCAGGATAATGCGTGGAGAACTTTTTGCTTGGATACCTTTTATTAACGTTGAACATATTGAGCAAAAGAAAAATTTGTGCCCCGTTTGTCGGAACAAAACCCTATTTCTAGGCCTCTTTTAGGCTACCGACAGCGGCCTATTAGTGGTTCTGGATATCCTAGGTATGACCAAAAGCCTTGAATTTAGTGATCTTAAAGAGCGCCAATGTAATGAAAGTCAATGAGGTCCAATGTGGACACCACTAACTTTCATATTATAAAAAAAACAAAAAAACAGTTGAAACATTCTTCAAAACATCTTTTTTTGTGTGTTCTTCAGAAAAAGAAATCCATAAAGGTTTGGAACGACATAAAGATAAGTAAATAATGACAGATTTTTCCATTTTGGAGGAACTATCCCTTTAAAAACTTCGCTTTTAGCTCTTTTTGACAAAATGTATTGTTACTGTTTTGCCTTTTTTGTGTGAAAGACTCATTTAAATACTTCAAACTGTGCATTGTTCATAGCTTCCCCAACACAGCAAACAGCAGCCACATTGGTGCATTACTGGACATGCGCAAAATAACATGCACTGCATATGAATGTTCGCTGCTCCACTTGCTACATTAGCCTCTAGATATGCCTTCACTTCCTCTCACTAACAAGTGCGTCAACACACAGTGGAGCCAACCAGGCCAAAAGCGCTTCAAAAAAGATCAGCACGAGTGATAATGACACTTTGCTGCCAAAAAAGGAAAAATAAAACAACGACTTGAGTCACCAGCGGGCCACATAAACTAATTAGAAAGTGTTGCCTTGGGCTTATCGTGTTCAAGGGAAAGTGTTTGAATCTAATGAGAGGTTTAATATCAGCAAACAGCGCACACAGCACAGGGGAGGATAACAGCCTTTGCTTTAGATCTAAAACCATAATACCAGAGTTAATCTCTAGTTTTCCCTTCTAGACTAACTGCACTCTTTGATTACATGTGTTGCCGAGGTACGAGGTTGCAGAAGGTGCCCCCATTTTGGAAAGAATCAGTTTGGTCTCCATGTGAGTCATGAATCTTAAATAGACTCGAGCATTGTGTGAATACAGATATCAGCTCATCGCTGTTCTAAAGTGTGAAGGCAAATATATTTATCCAAAGCACACACATATCACACTGGGGGCCTACGCAGCGCATGGTGCACCGGAGATAAATGGTTTAACATATCCAGAGAGTTCCAGCAGGGATGAAGTGGCTTTCCTTTTTTTTAGGGCATGTTTGGGTCACATTCATATTCGTCAAGACTTTTATCTCTGTTAGCTCACTCTCCATTCCAGGGAAACAGCATTGCTTTCTACTTGCAGAAATGTGTGTGCTTCTAGAGGTTAAATCGGCCCGGAAAGACATTCCGCCACTTCTGAATTGATAAAGAAATAGTTGTTTTTTTAAGCCATTCCATTACCTGCAAGATTCATTTTCAAATTAACTTATTTATAATTTAGTACATATCTAAAAGTCTGTGAGTTTGCAGCCTGTGTTTTTACTACCTTTAAAGTAAATAGTGTTATATCATGCTGTAGGGTCATTCCGTGTCAAATCAACCAAATTTTGGATACTTCCCCGGCTTTTTTTTATTTTATTTTTTATTATATTTCCTGAAGAAAGACAAAAATGAATAGTGATGAAAGCCAAAATATGAAATGCCATGTATGAAAATGTACTGAGTAATGCTCTATTTTGTACTATTTTCATTATTTTACCTGAGATTTTAAGACAAATTACAGGTGGGTGAAACTGACTTTGTTTTATTTCACTTACACTTTACTTTAAAGAAACATTATTTTATTTGTACACATAGATAGATCGGGCTATTAGTAAATTATTTTGTCTTTAGCAATCCTTGTTGCATTATACCCCGATGGTTTGCATGCACTTATCTCAAGAACGAGAAGAACAAATAATGTTGAAACTAGAAATCCATTTTGTTTCATTCTAAACACATTGCATATAGAACATAGTGCCAAAAATATTTTTCTTCCCAAAGTATGCTTGCCTGTAACTCAAGAATTATTAAAAATGTCACAATATCCTTTTAGATTCTGGTTCTTAACAAACTTTACTTTGGGTATCTTCATTTTTAAGGCCCTATATGGTTCATACCCAGATACAGTTTAGGGATCTCAATGCAAATTATTGAACTTTACCCATTTTCAACGGTCTAAACCCACAAATTGGTAACTTTTGGGTAACGAAACAAGACACATTTCTAGTTTCAACATTATTTGTTCTTCAGACATTGTTCTTTAAAAGGAAAAACTATCAACTGTATGCAAAGTGACCCAAATTTGGTTTTTGACCTCTAACAATGTGTACAATTTAGCAATTTACTCATGAAGCCACATTAAGATCCCCATATCTCTAGGATTTAACCATATAAAGGCTAAAAAAAAATGAAGATACCAAAAGAAAAGTTTAAGAACCAGAATCTAAAAACATATTGAGATATCTTTATTACTTTTTGAGTTACAAGCATGCCAACTTTGGGGGGAAAAACATGAAAAGTCTCCATTGGCATATAATGCAACAAAGATTGCTAAAGACAACAGAATTTATTAATAGACCGACCTATCTATGTGTAAAAATAAAATAAAGTCACACTTTAGATGATCTACGACTTTTGCCTTAAACTCCTAATTACTGCTTATTAATAGTTAGTAAGGTAGTTGTTACATTTAGGTATTGGGTAGGATTAAGGAATGTAGAATATGGTCAAGCATTAATATGTGCTTTATAAGTAGGCCTACTAATAAACCGCCAATATCCTAGTAATATGCATGCTAATAAGCAACTAGATAATAGTGAGAATTGGACCCTTTCTAACGTCATTTTCTCCCCCCTGTAATTCGGCTTTAAATTTTAGGTTAAATTTGTCATTTTGATCCCACTCTACAAAAGAGTTAATTACTAGTAAATATTTATCCATGGCATTTAATATTTTGGCTTTCATCACTATTTATGTTAGTCTTTCTTAAGATTTCTTTTTTTTTTTTTTTTTTTTACAAGATAAAACAATTGAGCCGTGGACCTCTAGTTGACACGGAATGAACCCTGGGGCCAGTTGCAAAATCACAGCAATTATGTTAAGACTGTGTCTTAAAGTCCCCCTGTTTAAGAAAAATTACGAACAGTCTTAGGCCCCGTCCACACTACTGCATTTTCGTTTAAAAACGGAGACCTTTTGCTACGTTTGCACCTCCCGTCCACACTAAAACAGCAAAAACGGAGACCCAAAACGGAGAAGTTTAGAAACGCTGCCGACCCGTTTTTCGTTTTGAATCTCCGGAGGGCGTTTTAGTCTGGACGGGTCAAAACGGAGGGCTTTAGAAACGATGACGTAGTAGAGGCTCACGCTCGGCTCTATGATTGGGTGTCATCAGTCATGGCGTATATCTTTGCTAGCAGCTGTTGTGCAAGTAAATTCTGCATTTTACAATGCTATAACTGCCTACATGCGCCGGAAGCAAGCTATTATTCGAGCGATCTGTGACAATTCCCGTGTGCAGCGGCGGTATCGACCGTACATGGAGCGTCGGTTTTGGGTTAACCCGGGAAGAACCAGCGCATAGTGGGATAATTTTATCAATGAAGTTGTGTTTACACCGGCACGCGCATGCCCAGTGTTGGTGAATGGTCGCGTGATCCGCATTTTCAGTCGTTTTAATGTGGACGGAGATCAATTCTAATACGCAGCTAAAACGCTGGTGTGGACGGAGATCGTATTCGTTTTAATTCTCCGTTTCTAAACTAAAACGCAGTAGTGTGGACGGGGCCTTAGAAAAAAAGAATTGATGACTAAAACGTAGACTTGTCTTAGCAGTTTATGCAACCGGCCCCTATATACATTGGCTTTATTTCGCCCAAGGTAATAGAAAAAAAGATGTGGAGATTTTGGTGTTATTTGTTTATTATGTCTACATTTGAACTGATCTTTCATTTTTATTTATTTATTTTTTGGATCAAGACATTAATCCGCAGGGTTCCCCATCTCCACAATCCCAATGTAACCGCATAAGGCACACATTCCCTCCAAAAACTCAGGTGAGACAGTATGCAAAATATATTATGGTCACATATACTGCCCTACAAAGGCAAAACGCCGTAACATCATGTTTGGTCAAAAATGAGTTAGTGTCATTTTTGTGGTATTTGAAACCTCCTTTATCATGTGAATAAATATCGTGAGTCAATTTGATTGTTTTAACGAGAAAATAAAGGGCTATGACAACCGTAACTTCCAAAATCATACGAGAAACCACAGCAGAACGCCGTAACAGCTGTGATGTTACTGTACTCTGGCTTTTTCATACTGTCAAAGTTTGCCGCTCTTTAACTGTCACCAAACCACGTAACATACACACCACACATCTTTGGCCAGACAAACTGCTCCAAGTATGCAATCAGAAACAAAGCAAGGTGAACAAGCCATACTTAGAAGGTATGCAAGCTAATAGGTTGTCATAAATGTTGTTATTTTCGTTCAGGGCGATGGTTCAGATCTGTCAATGTCAGTGATTTATTTACTTACAATTTAGCTAGCTAAATTTAATCTGTGTCACATAAGTTAGCGCTAACGTGGACGCTGACACTCGCCTCACATCAGACGCCGAAAACCATTTATTAAATACACAGGCATCCTACCTTTCCATGCAATCCGATATAATCCATGGAAGATGCATAATCCATAGCAATGCACGTCATCTGCTGTATCCACAACAATCCATACGTGTTTGAGCCATTTCCTTCTTGCAGGTGTTCATCAGATCTTACACAAATCCATATAGCACTAAGCTAGTTATCGCTCCGTACAAAGTAGGCTAACCTAAATGGTAAAAGTTATTCCAACTTTTTTTTCGGCTGACTCTGTCTATATCATCTCAGACTTAAAAAGCAGTAATCCAAGTCGAGTTCGTTGACTGTGCATCTTGAGCAGTTTGGTGGCCCTTAACCCTTTAACTGTCACCGTCATTTTAATTCAACCTTAATAAACTCATAAAAAGAGGCATATATGTGCGTTATAGCTGGCAGCCGCATCACAAATCGAGAATCCATAATATTTTTGTTTATATATATTTTTTTTTAATCGGACTTTTTTTTTTTTTATCAAATTGAATTGGTGTTATTTTTTTAACTCTTTGTGTAAAAACAAACTGAGCTTTCTACCAATCTTTCATGATTTTTCATGTTTATTGCTATTTCAAAATAAAGGCCTAAACACGCCTAATGAATATGAAATATTCTTGTTGCAAATTGATAAATTACTGCTCCTCTGTAATTTATTTTAAAAACATTTGTATTCAATTATAATTAAATTATCTTTATTGTGAAAATATTTCTTGCATTTATTCATACTGTACATACTGTACTGCAAAGTAACTTATCTGTTTACGTTTTACTTATCTGTTTATCTGTAACTGTCATACTGTTTAACTTTGTTAGTGTTGCCGGCTTGCCGCACTATCCTGATCATTATAGCACTAAATAGGAACAACCAAAGGTCTTCTATATAATTTAAAACACATACCATGATGACTAGACCGTGGTTAGGTGTTCTTATAATGGATGTAAGTATGGGGGACAGCAAGCAAATATTGATTATATGTCAGTTACTGCCTTTTGCCTTTGCACGACTCCTTATTTTTGGCATATGATACAAAGGCAGAGTACAGTAACAGCCAAACAAGGGTCAAAGGTCAATTTTGAGCTCAAGATTTTTTGCATACAAACATTTCTTCATTATAGCAACTAGTTGTCAAATTTTGGGAGTCCTACCTATAATACTTTTGTCTGGAAAAAACTGAAACTTTAAAGTCATTTTTCTCATTTTTCTCAGTTTCACACTCTAGCGAGTGTGAAACTGAGAAACTCTTTTTTTCACACTTTTGCCTTTGCAGGGCAGTATACATATAGTGCAAAGAGCTGGCCTTTCATCTGTCTGCCAGCTGTGTGGACCAAAACAGATGGACTTGAGGAAGAGGTCAGGAATGAAATGTGTCCACAACACACCCAAGGAGGACTTCAACGACTAATTCATTTCTCGGTTGCTCGGCAACTTCCCCCTCTAGTGAACCCGAAGGAATGCGTCCAGCTGGGAAATTTGCCTGCATGCTAATTGACTTATTTGATTTGTGCTCGCCCTGGTTTTCAGCAGGTGTGACATTCTTCGGCCCATGACAAGCCATTGACATGTCTGGATCAATTTCCGTGATTGTGTTTCCTGAGACGGGCGGTCTATTAATACTTAAATCAATAAATGGAACACACTTTAGCCTACTACAAAAGCAGAGCAAATCTTTTAGCGCTTCCTTAGCATTGATGGCTGGCGTTAAATGTCTCTCTCTCTCCTAAATAACAAGCTTTTGGTAGGCTCGACGTAAGTTTGAGTATTCGGTGTTCACAATGGCGCTTGTGTGGCAGGGGAAGTTTGTTGCATGTAATCCTCTCTGTATTTTCTGGTCTGATTAGCGTGTGGTGTGCTGTAGGGCTAATCTGACCGTAGGCTTGTAATAAGCTTTCGGAGTTCTGAACATTCATGTTTTGATGCCGCCGTCGAAGTCAGCGCCGCCACCTCGGAGTGACCTTTAAAGATGGAGTGTGTTCTCCGACAACCTAATCTCTGCCTTCATATGTCGTCTTGACACGTTGTATACTGTATCAATTCAAGAGGCTTTGTTCTGTCGCTTTCATTCTTCTGTCCCCCATCATGACTTCATCACATCTGTCTATCACCTGCTGGAATCATCTTCTGCCTTCCAGTTCTCTCAGCCTAAACCCCTCGGTCTCACATAGCGATTCATTCCATTTGTATGTTCTTTCGCTAACCTCCTCTGCTCTTTTCCTCCCCTCCTCCCTTCTTTCTTTCACCCTCCCAGGTGGGAGACCATCTACGCTTGGCTGCTGGAAAACTAATTTGGGTCATCTTCGAAAGTACTGGTGTTTCTATAGCAACCCAATGCTAAGGGGCTCCATCAGACCGTCAGTCTAAGCATTCATTTGTGATGATGAAGGAAAAGACAGTGTGTGTCTTCACATCGGCTCTGCTCCAAAACCGAATGTTGCAAGAGACCAATTTGGAACATTATATAGACAGCAACTCATTAGTGTCATACAAATAGAGCTCTACACACGTAGCATAAGAGAATCTCATCTCACAGTGAATTTCAATCGAGTTTGGTATTAACAATGTGACATTCATTATTAATTTATAATTACTGTTTATTGGAAAAGACTATTTGTGTCTTCACACCGGCTCTGTTCCAAAACCTAGCATGCTACATTGCTTTCTGCTGCTTACATAGGAAGTTGTGTTCTAATGTACCAATTCAACCGAAATAGAACCTCACAAGTGACACATTTGGTGTATTGCAACTTAGGCAGCAATTCACTAATTGTGCATTACAAAAATAGCACTCCTCACACAAATCACATGAAGACTTTCCTGACAAAACTTGCAATATTTTCAATTAGGGCTGGGCCATATGGACAAAATATTTTTTTTTAAATGTGACAATGCCAGCATTTCCAGCAGTACCAAGTACCGGGTATATTTAGTACCTGCTGATAGGTGGCTATTTACAATGTGTTTTTGAAGCGTTGATCATTGTAGCCAATCACAGACGTATCTGTTGAGCGTGTGAACGTATCATTCACACAATTTAAATAAGAGATTCATCGAGCAGTCTAGACAGATTTTTTTATTTAAGCTGTTTTCACAGGGGTGAAGATCTCAATGAGCAGACACTTAAAGTGACTGACAGCTTCAAGGACAAGATTATATAGGAGAAAACAAGCTGATATTGAAATCTTTTTATAAACAATGTTTGTTTACTTATTTAAATATTTGAAAGCTACGTGCTGTTAAATGTATTGTTTACTTCATCATAAATAATTAACTCATTTAAATGAATATTTCATTATTTTCAAATAGTTAAAAAAATATACGTTTTGCAGTTTTTGCTATGGTACAGAGAATCGTCAAATTTTACTGGTATTTGTACCGATTACTGGAATTTTGGAAAATTTCTCAAAAGTTTATTATCAGTGTAATTTTTTTGGTAAATAATGAGATTTATTTATTGCCCAACCCTAATTTCAATAGAGTTTAATGTTAGCATGTTGCTAAGCTAACAATGCATGTTTGAATAAGAATAAAATGCACAACACACAAATATTAGGGTTTTAATTAGAATAATATTGTAAAAAAAAACTAAAAACAAAAACTCAGTGGGGTTTTTTCCCCACTGAGCATGCAGTCTACATAGGCAGCACACTAGGTTTTGGAACAGAACCATCCACACCATCTTCCTCTGTGTGTGAGCACACGAGTGAGTGTTTACGTCTCCCTCCATTATTTCAAAGATGACTTTGCCTGAGCCTTTCTGAGAAAGACTGAAAGACATTCAAACTAGCTTGACAATCACTGCACCTTAGATTGTGTGTGCGCACTTCTATAGTCACAGGAGTGTGTCGGTGTGCATGCCTCAGCGCATATCTGCGTGGACAGCTCTACTGAATCAAAATGGAGGACGCAGGAAACGGAGGCAGCACGCTGCTTTATCACTGCTGGCGCTCATCCTGCCTAGACTCAGCAATACATCATTTAGTGATAGTCAAGAGACGGACATGAAGAGAGGATAGATAAATGGATAGGCAAAATGCAAACAAGAAAGAAGAGGAGTGAGGAACAGAGAGAGATAGAGAAGCTAAAAGATTCGGGTGAGAGACAGCAAGTGTGAAAAAAACGAGAGTAAAGAGGAGAGAAAACGCGAGGATATTCAGAGCTGTGATGCACAAACTCTTGTGGGATGCTTCTCTCAGTCTCGACCATCATGACTAATTGATGTGTCTCTTGAATACACAATTCAGTTTGATGCACTTGCGCCTCTTCTGAGCTTATTTTTAGAGGTAACAGAGATGGTGTGCCTTTGGCACGGCAACCAGTCAGACAACTGACATTAATTGTAGTGCAAAAGCTCACTCTTAAAAGGATAGTGCACCCAATGTTGTTTTTTAGTATTATTGATATACTATTAATAGTATTTATGAATATATTTTTTTAAATGCTTTTATTTATAGCTTATATTTATCTTTATTTAATTTTTTTTCAGTTTTAGTAATTGTTGTACATCAACCAAAATATTTATTTCAGCTCTATTTCATCAGATTTTTTTTAATCAATTTTATTTATTTAATATGTATTTATGATTTAATATGTATTTATTCAAAATGATTTTTTTTTATTACAAATATTTTTAATGTCAGATTTATTTGAATTAACGAGTTATTTTTTTTATTATTTTAGGTTTAAGTTAATAACAACGGCAACCAAAAACATTTATAATGACAATAATTTAAAATGTGCACATGTACATGATGCATGTGGGTGTGCGCTTATGTGTGCTTATTTGTATTAACAAGTACTTTATTTATTTTAGCTTATTCTTCTCACGAAACTATAATATAGCTTCAAAGGACTTCTTTTATAATATGTTTTATGATGTTTTTATATTACATTATAACTATTCTATAATATAATCATTTTATTTTACAGTACAACCTTAAAATTACAATACTAATATTTACGGCTTATGTCTTAATTTCTTTACTTTCAAATTTTAAACCACAAGCTTTTATTGTGACAGAAAAAAACGCAGGGCCCTTTCGTGCAGCCCTACTTCAGAACAATCTTTTGCATTCTAGAAAGTCAAACATGTTTGGAATGACATGCGGATAAGTAAACGAAGACAGAATCCCTTTAAAAAAAGGAACGCATGGCTTATTCGGTGTTTGAAAGCCCAGCAGGCAAGCAGTAATCATTTTAGTGGTGTGCAAGCTTTTAACTGAGGTAAAGTAACATGTGATGTTATGTACAGGAGACCAAAATTCCAACTAGTAAACAAACCCTGAATCCAGTGATAAAAATGAAGTAATCCACTAGCATCAGACTCTCTTCCACACTCGCAGCGGGAAACAAACCCATAGCAGCACATACAGACTTCGAGCTGTCAGCGACTGGGTGACAGTAATGCATTGAAATCTCATCAGCCTCCATGTTGAGGACACAGTATAAACAGATAACAGGATTAGGATCAAAAGCAACCGCTGTCTGTCAGAGAGCAAAATCGATTGAGTATGGAATAGAAAGGGGGGAAGAGGGGAAGATGTGGAAGAGGGAGAGCAAAGGCACAGAAAGATATAAAGACAGAGGCGGATGGAGGAATGGAACAGACATAGTCACACACCCACATCGTATCTAAACCCAAAATTAAAAAAAAAAAGAGAGAGACTTCAATCATTGCAGACCCGTCACCATGTGGATTGCTGGTCGCAAACACAATCACACACACACACACACCCTCCATCACAGAGTGTTTTTTCAGGGATTCATTTCCGCCCACGTTGCATTTTTCATATCTCGGCTGGTCTCAAGCTTTCACATCTTCCTTCCGCAGTCAGCTTAAGAAATCCCACAAAGCCAGGTACGAGCGCTCCATAATTTTCACTCTAAGAGAAAATTGAAGCTTTGACAAAAAATACCTCGAACACAATTATGACTTAAAAGGCACAAAGTCTGTGTAAGGAATAAAGCTCCAGTAACCTTAACCTATAATGACTGATTTCCATTAATGTTAGCACCTCAAAGACAGATGCAGTGGGATTCCGCATTGCAATGTGGTTTACCAATACTTTTGCATATGGGCCTGAAATGCATATTTAATAAGCAAAGCAAATGCTGTTTTTGATATGTGCACATGCTCCCACTCATATCTTAGCTGAACTATGAAACGCAATTACCCTGAAAAATGCAATGGCATAAATGCCAGAATCCCACCCCACGCGCTGAATATGATATGCAAGTGATCACATGCTTGAATGTTTACATGTAGTATGAGGACTGTTTTTTATTCCATATATAGCGGAACCTCAAACCACCAGGTGTAGTGCTTTAGACGTCTCACTGCCAGCAGTTTGCAATGTTTGTTAGAGTCGGTTTGCACTTGAATCTAGGACTTTTAAACGGTCAAAGTTACGTTACGTTATACTTTATTGTCCCATTCCTGGACAACATGACACGGCCAGTACACAACTTCGATCACACACAACACAGTACAAGCATACAAAGTGTGTTCCATCTGCACAGTGTTATGCTTATGTTGTGTATAAATGAGTTAATGGGGAAGGATATGCATAACTGTTGCTGAGTACGGATATACGGCTGACAATCTGGGAGAGAGAAAAGGAGGTGAACACCGTGTGACGGATATGGTGAGTAATGAAAGAAGTATGCCGGTAAAATGGAGCAGGATCTTGGGTTAGTGTGAATTTCACTGCTGATTCAGACTGGTTGATGCTGGTTTAGTCCATAATATTTGCAGTGAAACTGGTTGGCTGAGAAACTCTAGCAGGTTCATTTTAGTTAAAGGGACAGTTCATGAAAATAAAAACTTTTTTTTTTTATCATTTACTCACCCTCATATTGTTCCAAATCTGTCTGACTTTATTACAAAAAATATCAGGGTTCCAGACTGCGACCAATTTTTTGAGAATGTGCGAGTTAAAATTTTATGTGGTCGCATTTGTGCGAGTGCATGGTAATGCACTACTCTGTTAAATGCACGCATGAATTTTCCTGCATTGAAGTTCTTGTAGCGCCCGCCAAAGTGAATTTTTGTCCCGCCACAGTCTTATTTGATCGGTGAGTAATGTAGATGAACTGCTGCGCTTGTTACAGGGCGCATGTTTAACTGAAAGAACGCGCAGAGAGAGAGAACACCTCTCTCTCTTCGGAGCCAGGCGAAAGTGTAAACAAGACTTCACCGTCTCCAAACTAAGCACTGTCTTGCTCTCTCTCCCTCGCACATATTCATCAAAATAAATCGACACGGTGGTAAAAGGTCGGAAGACCAAAGTTTCATGTGGAGCATTCGGAGATATTTTTTTTTCCTGAATTACCGCTGGGTGTGAATTGTGCTAAATAAGTTGCCTTATCTTCTCTGAAAAGCGTTCCGGACATTCAGCTGACATAAAACAACACTTTAATTAAACGAAAAAAACAGCGCGCATGACACGTCCAGTTCGCGAACTAATGACTCCTTTGAACTGATTCATTTTAATGAATGGTTAAAACAACTGATCTTTCCAACACTGAAACTAGGGATGCACCGATTGGGAAATTCTGGGCCGATACCGATACCGATGTTTAACATAACAACTTGGCCGATGGCCGATGCCGATGTTTTTTCTTTTTGTTATTTATTCCTTCTTTTGTGCCACGGAAACATACAAGTCTTTCGGCTCTTGATCACACTATCCTAGAATGAGCACAAATTCAATCAGACCAATTTATGAAACAAAAAAAACCTTTAATGTCACTTTCTGGTTGACAGTTATAACCTTATTTATAAGTTCTTTTTCAGTTGTTATGAAGAGCAATATGAGAGAGAAATTTGGTAATCATTGTCTGACCCAACAAAAAAAACATTATAATATTCATTTTATTTTTCGTGTTCGCATTTATGAGGGAAAAAACACGGGTGAATGTTCATACCAAAATATTAAATTTTAAGCGCGCACGCGCTCTTCTGCGAGAGAGAGAGAGAGAGAGAGAGAGAGAGAGAGCCCCGACCGCGCGCGCGCTCTCACTCACTATTCAGAGCGGTCAAGCTTCCCCGTACTTTTTGACAAGAGTCCTTGACAGGGAGGCCAGAGTTTCTTTGCAGCTCAAGTCGGCGGCGGTGTGTACAGTTAACACTCTATCTGTTGACGGCGCTGAGGGAAAAGCTCCCGCCACTGGAAGAAGCAGTCGCCGCCCATTTGTGTCCTCCTGCGCACCCATCAAAGCCGTGCAGAACGTCTTCAGCACTCGCGGATCGTGCATACTCCGCCGCTTCTTCTGCTACACACCATATGGTCGTTCTTTTCTCGAGAAAAGGAGTTTTCTCATAGAAAATAAATAAATAAATGCGTCATTGTACCCAGCACTTCTGAAAATGCACTTCCGAATGCGTCTCTGTCCCCAGCATATCAAACCAAACTGACGCCCATGTGACATCGGCGAATGTCATTTTTATTTCCCGATGGCCGATGGCAGTTAACGAGGCAAATATCGGCCGTTACCGATGTTCAGCCGATGCATCGGTGCATCCCTAACTGAAACACGTTGGAATCGGTGTATCGGTAACACTTTACAATAAGGTTCTATTTATTACATAAATTACATAAAAAGTACAGTTTGCTTACTCAAGCTTTAAAATAAATAAAACCACTTGTTTTTTTGAAAAGCATATGACTACATTTTTCCATACAGTGCTATCAAGAATCAATAAGAGAATCGTTAAAGAATCGGATCGATAATCAGAATCGTCAGTGGCATTATTATTGATAAAATCTTATCAAATCCCATTCCTATGTGAAGACAGTAAAATTATAATCAAACATTAAAGAACATGTTTTTTTAATAGTTTTTTTGAGAGTTAAAAGATTAAACCTTTAGCTAACATGAGGTCTTGTGTCACTGACTACGTTTACATGCAGCCAATAACCCGTTCAAAACCGGAATATTAGCAATAACCCGGTCGCGCACGGCCATGTAAACACCGGCAAAAACCCGGATATGCTCATATCCCGGTTTTTAAAAACCCGTATGATCCCTGGGGTACCCCTTTTCTAACCCGAATATTTGGTCATGTAAACGCGTATCGGCATATCCCCATCAAAAGGAACATTGATTTGTGTTCTGCGCATGTTCTGTTCGCAAGGAATCTTGGTAATTTGAGTAGAGACGGCGCATACAAAAACCCACGTGCAGTAAACCGGAAGTAAACAAGAAGTAGAGGTAAACATGGCGAGACGCAGCACAGCACCACACTTTTGGAGCGAGGAGGAAAGCGGAAACAAAGGTGATAGCTATCTGCCCCAAACTATTCATTATCCGCATGCTGCTGCTGTTGTTGTTGTCTTTGGATACAGGAAGAAGAATCGGAAATGACGCATATTGCGTCTTAAGGTTGTCCGTACGTCCAGACGCTAACCGTGCGTCACCGTTTACATCAGGATATTGCCAATTGATTACAAATTCCATGTATACAGGAGTAACTCTCTCTGCTCACGCATGTAAACGGGTTATTCCGAATGTTTCAGAAACCCAAATAGTGACCTTAACCCGACCATAACCCGAATTTTAACAGCTTGTAAACGTAGTCACTGTCAGTCTTTTTACATCAGTGCAAAACTAGGGTATGCAGATTAAGACCACTATTCATCAGCATGCATTGATTAATCCCATGGCATGTAGCAAAAAAAAAAAAAAAGGTGCGACCAAATCATATGCTGGTGCGACCAACTGAGAAAGTTGGTAGCACCAGTGCAACCAGTGGAAAAGTTAGTCTGGAGCCCTGAAAAAATAAAATAAATAAAATACTGATTTCTCTCTTCCATTCAATAACAATGAATCTGGAGCTTTCAAGGTCTGTTCCTCATACAAAGCTAACATATGACTTCAGAAGACTTGAAATAAAGTGTATAGACCCCTTTTATTTTACTCGTATGGTGTTTTTTTCTGTCAGTTTGGAATTTGAAATCTCCCTTCACAATTTACTTGCATTAGAAAGTGGTCAGGATATTCCTGTTACACAAGAAAATCATAAAGAGAACCAGATTTTCTTAAAAAAATAAAATAAAAAAAAAAGAGTTACAGAAACAAGAAAATCATGAAGTTATAGAACTACGTGAGGGTGTCATTTCACAATTTCAATTTTTGGCCGCACTATCCCTTTAAGTAACAGATATGTAGAGATATGTAAGCAACTCTGATATAATCCTACACATAATCTGTATGGATATGTATTATAATCAATGTCCTCCTGTCCTTTTCACCCAGTGTGGCCTCGACAGTTTGTAGCTGTTTCTCCTTTCCTCTCTCCCTCCCTCATTCTTTCTTGCTCCCTCTCCAATTTTCTTCATTGACTCCCCCCTCCCTCCCTTATAATATAATTTATTTATACCCTTTCAATTTCCCAGAGAAGAGGCCGTAATATTTTCTCTTCCCATCAGTAAAAGCAATCTTACGCTTCTATCAGTCAGGGTGATTTGTCATTATTTAAACCCACATTTTTCCTCTCTCTATTTTCTCTCCGAACACCCTCCCCCACCTCCCACCTCGAACATGGCACCTCCCCAAATGTGTTTCAATAGCTCATTAGTCCCAGTCACAGGCCGGGGTTAAAATAATAACCAAACAAATAAATAAATTGGAAGGGAATGGGCTGTTTCTTTCGTGTCTAATTTATCTTAATTAAAGAGTACTATCTCATCAGGAGGGTTAGACTGATGCAAAAAAATACAAAAATGTCTACCCAAGATTGACTTGATTGAACTTTGTAATTAAACACACTCTCACTCAAATCAATTTCGACCTCTTCCCAGCACCCATACGCCACCTACACAATTGTTCCATGCACAATTCTGAACCACAACACACTCATTTCACGTCCTGAGCATCCTTTCTCCCCATCCAATTACTCCTAAGGGCTTCTCTCCTCCCCAGCCCTGCCTTCTTCCCACTTCACCCGGTTCTCCAGCAACCTTTACCACTTCCTCCTCATGGCTGCATGCCCATTCAATAGACACCCTGATGAATGAAGTTCAACCAGAAGCATGAAATTCTATACTCTGCAGCGGTGAATTTTTCTCTCCTCTCTCCCTCTCATGCACTCGCTCTTTGGCTGTGACCTTGCAACCTGATTACAGTGTAATCCTCTCCCCCATGACATGTCCTGGGCTATTTCAGTGGGTTGCCAAGCGACAGGGCCCACCTAGGACCCCCATCGGAGGCGAAGGAGGGCGGCATGACCGCAAGCTCTGCAAACCTCACGACCACTGTTGCTCACTCTCACTCGTTCACAGCAGTTGCATCAGGCTCCACATCTGCCATTCACTACTTTGTGATCGTCTGCAGTAACCCGAAACCCTATGAGATCACACTCTCACACACTCACTTACACGATCGATCACCGGTGAGGTCACGTTTCCGAACCATTTACTCATCTGCTGTCTCTCACACATCACTTATTGCTCTCTCACTTGAACTGTATCCAGATGGATGGCCCGTTACTGTCAATGGATGCAAATGCATGCAAATGAATGCACGCTCCAGATATTAACCTTCAGTCCAATTCGGTCCCATAGCAGAGTTTGGGTGGGTATCAAAGTTAATCTTGCTTTCTTTTGAAGTAAATATCCAAGTTTTATTCAGTTACTGTGACATTGCCAGGTTGTCTGGAATTGATCCATGGATGCACACAATGCATTGTGGGTATGATAACATAAACAAAGAACACAGATGTACGAACAACAGCAAACAAAAGTCCGTTTCAGCTGCATCCCTTATAGTAATTATTGAGGAGGAAAACATTAGTGTACTGGTAATTTATGGTTGTAAAGACAAACTACTCTAAGCAATAAAAACTTCACATACATAAACATCCTTTAACATAAAATCAATACAGTACAGTTGCCATATAGTGCACTACAGCCAATTATTCAGTTTAAGTTGTGATATTTTTAACTGACAATTATCTATTTGATAAATAATAGCAAAGAAACCTGACACCTTTGATGAATTGAATGTATTCTTATGAATAAAAGTATTAATTTCTTACCGACGGCAAACTTTTGAATGGTTTATACAACTTGAAATGTTAAATATGTATACATATTTGTAGAAATCAAATATTAAATATTAAATATTAATCAAAATTACTAAATGCTGTGAAAGTTACAGCATTACAACATTTTTATATCATTAGGTAATGTGTATTTGCATTAACGGTAACACTTTACATAAGGTTCATTAGTTAACGTTAGTTAATGTATTAACTAACATGAACTAACAAAGATGAATAAATACTGTAACATAATGTATTGCTCATTGTTAATGTATAGTTAATGAACAAACAATGAACAGCTGTATTATGTTAGTTCACAGTGCATTAACTAATGTTAACAAATACAACCTCTGATTTAAATAATATATTAGTAAATGTTGAAATTAATATTAACTAAGATTAATAAATGCTAAATAAGTATTGTTCATTCTTAGTTCATGTTAACTAAGGTAGTTAACTAATGTTAACTAATTAACCTTATTGTAAAGTGTTACCTCATTAACTTCGTCACCTTGGAATTATAAGGTTCTATCTGACATTTTTGTCAAAATTTAGTTATTCACATATTCTTATTCTGTGACCACTTCTTTACATTATGTGATTTTGTTTTTTAAGTTGTGTACATTTTGGAACTTTTTATTTAGAAAATAAAAAGGTTCTTTCTACACAGTCGAATGGAATGCAGAAACTTTAAAGCTCAATATCTCAAAACTGCTCAGAACGCAGATAGAACCTTATAATTCCAAGGGGACGTAATGTCAACGTATAGCTAATTACTGTGACGTTTCACTTATGTTCCATTTAGTTCTCTTGAATATGAATGGCAAATGTATTGTAACGCACCAGTGATGCAATCTCTCTGTATGCCTGATCCATTCCTGGCAATCCTCTGCAAATGTATCTGGATATCTTGCATTCATTGCACCAGAAGGGGCATCTGATCATATGAATGGTGGTCTTATACTTTTCACCTCAATGAGGAAAAGACATTCCTAGGATTATGGAATGCAGAGTTTGAAAAGTCACATTATGCTGATATTCTGTGACTGCAGGACAGTGATAAAATGCCATATTTTCTTCACTTGCTCGGTTCTTTACCAGACACAAGCCTTGCATGAAGGTCATCCTAGAAGTAAAGGATGTATTCTGCATTGGGGTGTAATGGTTCAAGGTAAAAACAACGAACCACACTGTTCTCCACCCAAGGCTCAGCACGCATTTTCACCGTGGTTAATCTCAAATCTGACAACACATCTATAATATGGTTTGGTGAAAAAAAACTATGCGTAAAACAGACAAGACAGTGTTCCACTAATGTTTGTTTCTGTCAATGGATACGCTCCACATGTGTTTCAAGTCAGAGTAGCTGTCCAATCAACTGTTAGTATGCAAATCTTTTTCTGACCTTACATGTTGGTGTTTTTAAGCCTTGCCAATTTAAGCCTTGCCAAGACTTGCGTGCGTTGTATGAGATTGTTTCTGTGCGCATACACGGAAAGCTGCTTCTCAGACAGCATCCGAATACTGAATTGAGTTCTCTTTCAAGTCTGCTTTCACTCAAAAATGATGTCAACATGCCTGTCTTGGTGAGCATCCTAGCAAACACAGTCTGTTATGTCTCAAGTGAACATGAACAGTCAAGAAAGACAACACATGTGTACAGTATCAGTATATTAAAACAACTCATGGACAATATCAGTATATTGGATCTGTGCGTTATGTCTATGTCTGTTTGTGTTTTTAAATGGTAATCAAACAACAAAAGACAACAAAAAAAAACAAAAAAATCACTCACTGCTCTTTCATTTGTATCTTTGCTCTATTGTATATTTGTGCTTTTCTTGTTTATTTTTATTTGACAGTAGTAATTTTTTTCCTGAACATAGCACATACATAGTGCCAACGTGACCCTAAAACTGTGATACAAACCTAACCGTGAGTAATTTAAACCTTTACACCCCTAAAGGCCCTTTCACACTGGACGCGATTTTGACGCACGAATAATTCGCGCGATGGGTTTATTTTTTGATCAGCTGTGTGTGTAATGAGTGCTTCCACACCGAACGCGAATGCGTTGCGGCGAAAAAACGACTTTTAATTTTTTCGCTTCGATGTCGATTTGTTTTTCCTTTTGCGGCGACAGAATAGGCTTCAGCCAATCATATACTACTAACGATTTGAAAGACAATGTGTGGCGTAGCATTGCCAACCAACTCGGTTATCACGACTGTGAGTATGTTATGTGATAGTTTTAGTCGTTGTATAGTCCTGTGCTGTGTAGGCTAGCAGGCTAAACTACATTTGGGATAGAAAGCTAACACTATTATCGTCAAAGATAGAGACAGAGACCGTGTTTACTTTGAACACGTAACAAAATGTAGTGAGACTATTTAGGGCTGCTTTTAGTATACATTCTTTGTGTGATATCTACAGTTTTTAGTGTAGTGACATTACAAAACGCACTGTTTAGTTGAAGACGCAAAAAAACTGTGCACATTAGCATACTCCCCTTCAGACTTTCTGTTCTGTAAGATTGGGTGCACCCAAAACCTTCTTTTCTGTCTTTTAAATACAATGAAAAGCTCGTCTTCACTGGATGCTATGACTATGACTGGATGATGATGATGATGATGAAGTGTCCATGTTTTCTCAGCTGTCGGCGCGATTCGCTCGAAAGTTTTGGAATGTTGAAGCTCTCTGAACGTCACAGACGTCGCAAATTCGCGCCGTGGCTGATGTGAATGGTTTTGATGCGAACTATTCGCACACGAATTATTCGCTTTTTCGTTTCGCTTTTTCGTTACGCATCCGGTGTGAAAGGGCCTTAACTGTGACCCTAATGGCTCGTTTCCACTGAGCGGTACGGTACGGAACGGTACGCATTTATTTGCGTTTCCACTATCAAAAGTTGTGAATGGTACCAAAATGCCGAACCGTACCGTACCACTTTTTGGGTACCCTTCCGTTGTGGTACCTAGCACAGTGGAACGGTACTAAAAGGTGGAGCTAGACTCACTGCAGGACGTTGATTGGTTGACAGAGAATCGTCACTTGCGCGTGCTACAAGTGGAATGACAACATAAGAAGCGCCATTTTTTAATATACAGTTTAATATAATACTACTGTTACTGTGTCATGAAATGTAATTTTAAGAGTTTTTCAGGCAAGAATGTAGTTGTTTAAAGCTCAAATCTGTGGTTTATTTATAAAGATTTATGAAAATTTGAGATCCGTGCTGGTCTTTCTGACGTTTGCCGCTGACTCTGACGTCTCTGTAGTGGTTAAACATGAGATATAATTCGTCTTGTGTATATCTAACGGGCGATATTTGGTCTTGTGAATCTATAATTTGTTCCCTGGCCGAACTGAGGGCTAAGTGAAATTTCATAACTTTATATTTAGGCTATTTAACTTTACCGTTGTATCGTTAGACTAGAGCGCTGACTTTGTATGTTTGACTGAATTGTTTGCTTTATTTCTTATTGTATAGCTTCTTGTACTTTTTACTTATACTTTTATAATGGCTATTATTGATAAAACTGAAATGTAACAAAAAGAGACAGGGTTTAGTTTTGTAATTTTTTATTTTATTACAGTGAAGATGATCAGAGTACAAATGCACATATTGCCTGAACCATATTAATAAGTTTAATATTTTTAAAATTTAAACGAAAAGAGGCAGGGTTGTGTTATATATATTTTTTGTTATAAATAGGCTAACGTTACATGCGGTGAATATAATCAATACGCGTTGCCTGAACCACATTTGTGTGGCTATAATGTTTAAGATTTCTTTAAATGAAAACGTAAAGGGGCAGTGTGGTATTTTATAACATATTTCGTTTTATTGTTGCCTAAAATGTACATACAGAGATAACCGGAATAACGTTAGCAGAGCGAGCTGACTGACGCTTTGAAGAACGCGCTGTTCCATTTGCAGAATTACCGGACTCGCGTCCTCATAAGTCATTCTCCTGAGCTGGACTTGGCAAGTCCGCACTTTGCGTACTTGCTATTGAGTCTAATGTCGGCGGCGGCGCTTGGCTTCTTGTGACAAACATGCCGAGAAGCAAGAACCAGATCTGCTGTATGTCATCCATTGTTGTTTATGTCGCTTTCTTCTTCGCGCGAAAATGACGTCGATCGGGATGACTACTTTCTCTGTCAGCCATGTTTAAATAACAGAATCATTATAAAAAGATTTCATCTTTTTAAGTAGATGGTTACAAAATTGGTTAAAAAAAAAACAACTCTCTCAATTAAAGAGGAATCAGCTGTGGCAGATCTAATTGGGTAACACTTTACAATAAGGTCTCATTTGTTAACATTAGCTAATGCATAAGTGAAAAACTGTGCGTTAACTACTGTTAACATTCACATTTTTGTATAAAAACTTTAAACTTTACAACACGGTTCCATTAGTTTACTACATTAGTTAACATGAACTAACAATGATAAATACTTCTAAAGCATTTATTAATCTTAGTTGATGTTAATTTTTAACATTTACTAAAATCAAAACTTGAATCTATTAATATCAGTTAATAGACCGCTAACTACAATAAACAGTTTATTGTGAAATTACAGTATTTTTATTACCTAATGTTGATTAAGATTAATAATTACTATAACAAATGTAGGCCTACTGCTCATTGTTAATTAATGTTACTTAATGCATTAACTTTCACTAATGGAACCTTAATGTAAAGCATTTTTTTTTATAAAAAAGCATTTTTTTTTTATAAATGCTGAAATTAGCTTAAGATTAATTAATGCTGTACAAGCTTTGTTCATAGTTGTATATGAAATAATGTACACAGCGGTTGAGTTGGTTCAGAATTTCAGCATTTTTTGTATGAAAGCAATTGAAAAGCAATTAGCAAGTTCAGACCACAGACACGGCTGTTGCACTAACTGTGTGAAGAGCTTTGAAGACGTGTACTCAGTATTGAGTAATGCACATAATCAATTGCAAAAAACTAATCTGTACAGAGAACACAACTCTGCACATTCCTGGTTTTAAGTCACTTTTTATATTAGAACAAAGAACCTTGCAAAATGAAGCGTGACTTGACTTTCCATCAAGTCCCTGAAAATTTAGATCACACTTTAGTTTCAATCACACAGGCTTTAGTAGGAGCGTGAACCGCTCCATGACGACAAGGTCCAGATATAAACATGACTGTGAAGCAGCTATGCCCACTGCATCTTCAAAAGTACCGGCAATTAATCATCACTCAGCCTGCTGGATCCCTATAATGCACTGCCTATTCTTGAATTACCGGAATGAGTAATCCTTTGAAATGTATGTGCAAAACAATACTTCCTCCGAGAGTGGATGGAGATGTATACCTCCTTCTGAGAGAAGAGGGTGATATGATATAATTGCAGTCTCCTGCCATCCTCTTCACCATGAGCCGCCCTGGTCATCCTGTGGCGTGCGGGCCCACACTAGCAAACAGTAACTGTGCTAATTGGCACGGTTGCATATAGTAAAATCAGATACACGCAGTCACACAGCACACATTACATTTCATGGAAACGCCTGCTTGAATAATCGTTAAAATGTAAATTCTCGCCTAAACGGTTTTCTTTTCTGTAAGGAACATCTACTGTTCCCGAGAAGGGTAATAAATGCGTTACTGGGAGGCTTAATTTTAATGACGAGCCATAAAGGTGGGAAATTAAAGCTAATTACCGGGTCTGGCGTAGAAATGTGTCTACACGGCCCTCCCCTCGCACACCAGGGTTGCCTAAAATTTATCGAGGTCAATCACCATTTACACGGCACTGCCCTACTTCTCGCCAGGTTCAATTAACCGAACCGGGAGCGGGGACTGGATTGCTCGGCTAAATATTATGACTTGCCTGACACAACGTACAGACAAAAAGCCCGATCCGTACACACACCAAGAACTGACGTCCTAAAAGCTCTCGCTTCATTACGCACCCTTGCGGGTCGAAAGTCCGGCCTTATCAAAAAGCATTCTACTCGACGCATTATAACGAAGCAGCGTGAAGCCGGCGCTCTGCGGAGAGATAGTGCCGTTGGCATATCTACCAGCTTTCAGTCTAATTTCCTGTCAATCTGGCAGATCATCTGTCTCTGCCTCGGGCTCTCCGTGGCCTCTTTGCGCATTCTATCACCCTGAGCCTTCTCACCGTGCTGCCCACTGGACCGGTCGAACCCTCCCTCTCTCCTGACCTCCTCTCCGAGTGTGTCTATGGTCCTTGGGGGTGCGGCCACAGCCGGGAGGGACATTAATAACAGGCAGTGCTCTTCGTTACGCCTCCCTGTCGCCCCAGCAACAAATTAATTCCACTTATTTATCTCTCTCGCCAAGGTCGGTGCGGATGGAACAACTGTTTATGGAGCAAAAAGGACGAGGAATTATGGGTGATGTGCTGCGGCTGACAGCGCCGTTTGTTTTCTCTGGCGCACTGCGAGCGAGATAAAGCTTATAATGATCAATTTGATAACAAAAACTCTGCAGTCTCACTTTCCCCTGCTCGTTTTGATGAACTTTTTTTTTTTGAGAGCGCACTAACTGCATAAAATGAGAATATAGAGTTAACGGCGAATGATAAAGAGCCAGCCATTTTGAAAGCATTTATCATGATCATTGTCATCGTCTTGAGAGAAAATTCTCGTCAGGCACTTTTGTCTAGGCAACAAAAGTAGGAGTCAGGACTGATGAAATCCTTTTCCCCGACCACAGCAGTCCACAGACCCTCTCCCCTCCTGCTGACACGAACAGTCCGCCTATGAAAAATCATATGAACGGTCTTTATACATCACACTACGCCGCTCTCATGATTCACCTTCGAAGCGAGAAGGACAGCAAGGTCTTTACACAAGAAAATCTTGGCGAGTCAGGATCTTTTCCTGTAACTTGCCCATGACAGCATAAAAAACAACGCTACACATAGAAAAGAAACTCTTGAGGCACGGGATAAGCGTTCAAGAGGATTTAAAGAGTTAATAATGAGAGAGAATGAGAGATCGGAGATCTTCAAAGCAACAGCGCTCGTCATCTATAAGTGGCCCCAGATGTTGTGACTGCGAAATATACAGCATGACATTTTCTACAGACTTGAATCTGTGAAGAGAAAGTATTCAAGGTGAAGTGTGGCCTGCTCCATTATAATGAATGGTTTTGACCCAGAAACCCCTTTTGAGATTTATTACTGAATTAAAAAATTAATTATTTAGTTTCTAACCAGGCTTTCTCTTAAAGTCTTTTTTTATTTTTTTAAATACAGTTTATAGACCTTTTTTTTTTGGCCAGAAATAGGAGTTTTGTTTAAAAATGCACTACATAATTAAGGCAACAACAGTTTAAGTAAATATATAATGCATTTATAATAAAGTGCATATATGTAACAATAGATTTATGATTTTAGCTACATGCTCTGCTCTAAAGTTTTCTCGCTACGAACTATGGACACTCACTGACTTTCCTGAGGCAAATGTAACGTGAAGTTGTTTTATATTTTAATATACTTTAAAATGTAATATATTCCTGAGATGGCAAACCTGAACTTTCAGCATCATTACTCCAGTCTGCAGTGTCACATGATCATTCAGAAAACATTACAATATGCTGATTTGATGCTCAAGAAACAATTATTATTATTAATGTTGCGAACAGCTGAGCTGCTTAATATTTTTGTAAAATTCGCCATAATATTTAAATATATTGGAAAGTTTTAAAAAGCAACTTTTATTTTAAATAGAAATCTGTTGTAACATTTTAAATGTCTTCACTGTCACTTTTGATCAATTTAATGCTGAATGCAAAGTATGATTATTGCATACTTTATTGCAGTGTACAGTATATATATAAAAAATAAAGTATATATAAATATAAAAATAAATTCAGGTTGTGTGTTTATAAAATGCGTTGCTCCAAAACGGTTCACTGGCAATTTCTGATTCAAAATAATAGAGAGCCTCGCATTTAGACACTGATATTTTCTACAGATTTAGATCTATAGAAGGAAACCACTAAGCTAGCTGTCGAAGGGGAATTATTTACCAAACCTTCCCTTCAGATCCCCCATTGTACAATGCTAAACCACAGTTCGAAATGGTTGAAAGCGAGACAAACAATGAGACTCCAGGTCTCCCTTTCAAAAGGAAGCTTCCAGCAATCATTTTCCACATTGATTATCTTCGCTGCAGCTTCGTTTAAGCAATTTGAGTCCTCTATTATTAATGTGGCTGACAGGCCTCTCGGTAAGGCCGGGTCTCGCGTACCCTGCCACTCACACACACACACACCATTTGAGTCAGGAAATGAGCTTGCAGCACCAAGCTATAATAACAAAGCTATTGAGGACAGCAAAGTGAGACAACATCCAAAAGCCTTGGATTACATCCTTGGCTGTTAAAGGAAAAGAATGGACAGTTCAGTGACCTCCCCCTCCCATCTCTCTCATGGCATTGACAGCGCTGAGGTGGAGATGAGTCAATCACAGAACCATTAAATATTGAGGCATTGTGTACACGAGCGCTATAATGAACAGCTGGACGAATAGGCAAGTGCCTTGACTCACACACACACACAAACACACAGTGTTTTGGCTGCAGGCTGTTTCTGGGTGTAGTGTTTTCTCCCTTAGGCTCAGTGGTTGCCCAGGTCCCTAATGGTCTCGAACACCGGCATCTCTGCTCCGAATCCTGTGGCTCCTGCAGCCGCAGTGGCAGTGAGAAATGGCTGCAATATCCCAGTCGCCACAGCAGAGTCTGTCAGCGGTAACGGCGCCATCTTAACGGATCTCTCGCTGCTCTTCTACCTCTCTTCCTCCCCGCTTTCAATTTAGTTAAAGCCCTGACAAACTAAATCCATTTGAGAAGATAAATAAGCCCCTTTCCCCAATGAAGTATCAGGCGTGGGTCATGTTGAACTGTACGAGCACTTATTCACGTCGCAAGCGGTGCGGGATTAAACCGCCACCCTGAGACGTATGTACTCCCGCGAATGGGCATGGCACATTTGCAATTTCACTGCATCAGCAAAGCAAATTCCTGGACTTAAAGGGGTATGCTTCTTAGAAATATACATCCTTGAGGTCTGCTGACGTTTGTAATTGCATTAATGAGTCAAAAGTGTTGCATTATGACTGCTGACTGAGGTTTGAAAGTTTTGACAAGCCTCGCGGTGTTGAAGTTAAAGGGATAGTTCACACCAACAATGACAGTTCTGTCATTTACTCACTCTCATGTAGTTCCAAATCTGTATAACTTTCTTCTGTAGGGTCAAAAACAAACATGGGTTCACGCTGACTTTTATTGTATGAACAAAAAACAGATGTTAAAAACAGTAAAGAAATAGTGTTACACAGAAGAAAGTCAGTCGTACAGGTATGGGATGACATGCGAGTTAGCAAACAATGACAGCTTTTTAATTTTTAGGTGATATCCTTTTGAAGTCACTCTGGGTGGGAGAGTGGAGGCAAAACTTCAGTTTTCAGGAGCATTAGGAATGATCCATGAAAAAAGCCTAGC
>NC_138745.1:22766263-23018991 GCF_965113295.1 Leuciscus leuciscus | reverse complement strand
ATCACGAGGAGCGAAGAAGAGAGGGAGAACTCATTTCTACCCAGCGTAAAGAGCTCCAATTCATTAACATAACACCACACCAGACATGAATATGGATTATTGGGAATCTTATGAAAGAAAACAGCCTCGCTTATCCAATCTTTGCCCTCCGTTTTAAAAAGCATTAATCGGAGATACAGATTCAAAGGGAGAAAGACTCAATTAAAAAGCAATTAGAACCCAGACGGACCAATGCAGCCAGAACATGTTAGACCTTTCAGCAATCACCTTTTAATCAATTAGCAAAAGCATTATGAAATCGTATTAATAAAGATCGCTCCCTGCTTCATTGTCAGCAAATGCATGAAGAACAAAAAGAATGAGCATGAGATGCAGAGTTCTTTGTCTCCATCACCCATCCCTGGAACTCCAAATATTGAAGATCCAAAAGTGCTTTTCATTTGAATATGACTAGATATCCATTTTGTACAGCACAAACTGAAACAACTACTCTTTCGGCATTGCTAGGCAACCCTTCTCATTGTGACGCTAGTTTTCTCTTCGGTCCCAAGGAGAACATCAGCTATTGTTAAAGACCTTTTCTGGTAACCACGACAACTCCTCTCACTTCAAATCTTTTGTTTTACATCATTCAAGCATCATACGGCTCTTTTAGTTTCAACACAACCCACACCAAATGTACTCTTTGCATCTTCCCACTACTGTGGATGCTCCCACCCAAAAAAGAAGGGGACGTCAGAAACAAAAACAAGCTATTGGATGAATATTCAATAGACCAATACTGCAAAAGGATGCAGAGCAGTCTTAAATTGAAAGAATAATAAATAACATAAATTTAAACCATTTATAACAATGAAATAAGCATACATAAATAGAGATGTATTGTATCCTTCCTGTCTGTATAAACATAGCTAGCAGGAGAGCAGTTGTAAAGTGTAAAATAACATGGTAGAGGCACAATCTCTCACACTGGTAAATATAAAGTTCAAGGTAAAAATTAGTGAAAAGAAAAGCAGGGCAAAAAGATAAAGGTGTACTGTACAAAAGCCAAATAATGAAAAAAATATATAATAATCTAGCAAATTCCACAGACAAAAAAAAAATAGGATAAGGATAAAGCAATATTTGTATTGAACTTGTATCAGCTAAATCATAACCATAATAATAATTAAATTATTTTACAAAAATAAAGCTTTTAACTACATATAAACAATATATTATTATAGTAATACACTCCTTTTTAGTGGTTTTTGAATGGAGTCTCTTATGCTTACCAAGACTGCATTTATTTGATTAAAAATGCACTAAAAATTGTGAAATAATATTACAATATTTTATTTTTTTAGCTGAATTTTCAGCATCATTACTCCAGTCTTCAGCGTAAGTCATTAAATAAATGTTCCATTCATCCACAAAAATATTAATCAGCAAACATTGATGATAATGACGATTATTAATAATTGAGGACCAATAATAACTGGTAATAACTGAGTACCAAATCAGCATATTGGCTGAAGTAATGGCTGCTTAATGTGGTTGTGATGTACTTCCAGCTTAAGCTCTGCCCTATACCTATCCAACTATAGATAGAAAAAAAAAAAGATAATTTCTCAATTGCAAGAGGTACATATACACCTAACAGCTTCACTGTACACTCTTATCTGCCATTTGATCATCAAATTACGCTCCAAGACCTTCAGAGGGTAAAATATTTTAATTGAATTGTTTCTAAACAACAATGTACATGCAAAGTACTCCCATTTCCCATCAATCAAAGACACTCACACCTACTTTACATAAACATAGAACACCACTCCAATAATGTCCTGCAAGACAATGTGACAACGCCATCCTTCACAGACAGCTTGTGGTATTTCATTAAAACTGAAAATCACCAATTAAAAGACTTTCAGAACTCCTCCTTAAAAGTTTGTTGCCCAAGGAAAATTACCAGCTTAACCAGCCTAGGAAGTCATTTAACACAGCACAGTGTTTCCATTTCCAGTCTTGACTCAGGGTTCTGTTTTTGTGTTTCCTGTTCTTTTACATTTACATCCGTCTTTGGCATGATTTATGGCCTAATGATCTCTGGCCCAGTTTCTCCAGAACAGAATGAGCACAAATTATCCCCGTCCAAGGCGTCACATCCCTAGCCAGGGCTGATTTACTGCCCCCCTCTCCACACGAGACGAATGATCAGCCCCAGAGCCACTGTGGCGGTGAGCCCATCTTGTGTTTGCTATTAAAGATGTGATGGGCCATACGTTTAGATTGAGACAGCCAATCCAAGAGGTCTCTCTGTTAAGTCAACTTAAATGAATTGGCCGGGCAGCTGCACTTTGGTGGCTTCAATTGACGATCACAGGAAAACAGCCTTCTGTTATAAAACTTAGCCAGCATAGTTCGCAACTGAAATCAACTTTCTTAACCTTCCTGTAGCTCCAACAATAGAGTATGGCGCTAGCAATGCCGAGGTCAGGGGTTCGATTCTCAAGAAAAGCAGGAACTAATAAAATGTATACCTTAAATGAAATGTATTCACTTTTGATCGTGTCACCGAAGTTGTTCATGACACGCCTTCCAGAACTAACAGTTCACCTAAAAATGAAAATTCTGCCAACACTAACTCACCGTCATGTCATTCCAAACCTGACTTACTTTCTTTTGTGGGGTTCAAAATAAGCATCGGCCTTTCTGTTTTTTTGCTTTTACATACAATGAAAAGGAAGACATCTTTTGTATCACACAAAAATAATGATTTTGAAAAATATCTGAAAAAAGTTTTTTCCAATACAATAAATCTATGTGGTCAAATGTTTTTTTGGAACCTACTGACCTACAGTTCATCATGTTTGGAATGACATGAAATGATGACAATTTTAAGTTTTGGGTGATCCCTCGCTTTAAGAGATTCTGACTATATCCATTCATCAACTGAAGTGGTTAAAGGCCCACTGAAGTGCCTTGAGACGCACAGCATTATTCAATGTTTTTACAATTTCCACTGAAACAGGAAGACATGGTGGGACATATCGAACAGCTCCTCTCCTTTTTTAAAATAGCCAATAGTGTTTTGTTTATATTACAGCTCGGCCAGAGCCGTTGAGCTTGGTAAAGCCGCAGTTTCCTCCTAATCTCAAATCGTTTATCCTCCTAACCGCCTCCATATCGCTTTAAAATATAGCATTCTGTGCAGAATTCAAATGGGTCCGATATATTTTTGTGGTCTGTTCCGGCTCGATCCGCTCTGTGCTATCGTGTCTCTGGACTGGAGCAGGCTGTGTGCACGCTGTGAAACCAGACTTCATTCGCCCCAATAGAAAGCATATTTACATAGTCTGAATTGTTCCCTATCCCCTATACATTGCACTATGTGCCATGTGCCATATATCATGTAGAAAATAGTAAATATGTGCATTTTAGCCACAGCTTCAGCGTCTATTTGGGGGCGGGATGCTGTTGAATACAGAAAGCATTTGATTGGACAGAAAATCGAATGAGAAGCTGAACTGCAGCGTGATGTCATCAAAATCATTGATCCATATTGGCGGAAGTGAGAGACTAAGTTTTGAATTCTTATATCTTTTAAATGTGAATTTTGTCAATGTTTTGGAGAACACGATCTTATAGATAACAGTAAGACTAACATATTCATACTAACATAATCATACTAAAAGCCAAAAAACTTCAGTTTTGATTTCATGGGGACTTTGAGAAGGATGTGGGAAAACAATCCCAGCATAAAACCTGAAGACTGAATGGCTCACATAAATACCCTTTCCAGAGTAATGGCTTAATTGGCCAGGTTTTAATGACAAGAGGTTTCCATTTTAATAAGGAGTTACCTACATCCAGTCCGTGACCTGAAATCAATTATGTCCTAATATATATATATTTAGCAATACACAATCATTGAAATTCAGAGAGCTCATCGCCCATGTCAGAAATATAAATGGCAACATATTTTAAGAGTTGACATATAGAGTGGCAAGCATTGTGCCATTACAGGATAATTAGCAAAACAATTAAGCAAACAGAAGGAATATCAGCGAGGGCAAGACACACAACACTTTCAATGTGAACCATGTCATTGCGGTTTGTGATTAAAAAACACACAATGTCAATCACAGCCCATCATTATATCGGCAATGTAATTCCGTCACCGAGTAAATGACACACTCATTAGAAATGTCATGCAGATACTCTTATTATGTGCAGGATATCTGGATATCCGTAAAGCCCACTTTATCAGCCGTGACGTGTTAATAAATACGTGCATTAATGTAGAGAGACACTGATGACCTCATAAATGTCAAACGGAGAGAATCATGATCTCTCGGTATCTACTATTAAACAATTACTCTGCCCCCTTTGGGACAGCGGGCTGGAGATTAATGAGTACCCGCGCACCCCCAGGGAGGCCGACTGGTGCCGGCCGCTACAGATTTGGCAGGTCAAGAGGAATGGGGAAATGGCAGAGCTCATTCTCCCGCGGGGGCGCTCCACATCCCTTCAGTGAAAGAAATTTGAAATTCATCAAAGTGGGCTAAACGGAAGGATTTAAATATGTATTTTCCCTTCTGAGGCCTTTATGCATTCATGTGTTCTGTTAATTAAGGTATTACAATTATCTCGAGAGGACGGCTTGAATTTGCACTTGAATCTGAGCGGGGCAAAACAGCCTAATTTATGGTTTCATTAAAATACCTGTCAATCTACCACGCCGAAGCTGTCTTTCTGTTTATCTTTTTGCATCGCAAACCTTTAAGGGCAACTAACCGCAGGGATCCGACTGGTTATTTTTTTCTCTCTTGCCGTATTCAGCCTGAATCTGAAGTTCACATATGGCACTTAAAGGAGTGACTATGAATGCATAAGCTTTATGACTCATGAGAAATGAGTCACACAATCCACATCTTTCTTCACAATCCACCGACTGTGAAGAGGAAAATGCTTAGCAGCCATTCTCATGCATATTTACTGCTTTTCAAACACAAGCTGTCATCACGCATCACTTCAGAGCTTTTAAAAAATTCTTTGAGACCGCGCGTACGTGTGTGTATTTAAGGTTCATTTTCGAATGTGCATGTTTGTGTATATAATCGCGTTAAAGGTCGCGGAGGCTACAGTGCTTTATTGCAGGTTTTCTATCAGAAATTAGAATACAGATAAGCGGCCTGTTTATTCCTGGCATCAACCTGCTGAAACAACAATAAATCACGATATCGCATCTGCTACCAAGGTATAAAAGAATAAATAAAGTAAAAATAATCTCTTGACAATTTGGCTGCTAGCGAACGATGCTCTATGAAGATAAGTGGCACAACAGGGAGTGAGTTGCTGCCAGCTCTACTCAAGGGAGATTTATGCTGATCTTAAATAACCAAGGTCGGACGTATTCCCGCTGAAAATGAAACGGTCGTGCAAGCTCAGCTTAGGGCCCCCACCCCCCCCGCCTCGGGGACTGTGCCCTCGCTCGTCTGCCCAGGATATAGTTTTCCATCACCTCAGTCACTCTCCTCTATTGACTGCAGGCTATCGATTCAACGTCTGATCTCCATCTTGCTCACCTGGGGAGCTTGTGTGTCCGTTGTGTATTGATCTGTGTTGCCAATGATTTCTCTCTTTGTTTTCTTTCGTTCTTTTTACCGCTTTACGTTTTTTGGAGGGTTGTCACCACTTTCTATTTCTGTTTAAGGCAAAGCTCAAAAACACAGTTCTCTCTTTTGGTCAGTGAATCATAGCTGCAGTATCCACCTATAATACCTGGAGAAAACTTTCAGTTTATATTTCCATTCATCTTCCTCGGGTGTCATCAATTTTTAGCCGAAGACAGAATTTGAATTGAATTGGCAGCGCCCCACAGACGGTTGATATTGGAGTTGGAACGAGAGGAATTTACTGAATTCAAAGAAATTCAATGCAGGTGAAACATTTTGGGAAGTGAAGATCTTTTCATCCATCCATCCATCTATCTTCAAACATCAAGGCTTTTGCATTTATTTAAAAAAAATACAGTTAAATTAATTTCTTTGAATTTTACAAATTCAAATTCAAGAACTGAACTGGAATTTGAAAGGCATTTTCAATTAAAATATGAATGGAGCACAACCCTGGTATTTAGTGTAAATTTACATGTGCAATGTTCAAAAAAATAAACTCTAGTCCACTGAAGTCTAAAGGCCCATTCACACCAAGGATGATAACTATAATGACAAATATATAGTTCTAAAAACAGTTCTAAATATAAAAGAATAGCAGAGTCCACACCACAACTATAACAATAACGGCACAGAGAAAAGGTATCGCTGGAATCACTTTCGGGATGATTTTGTTTCCAGCTGATGAATGATAAAAACATTGAGAGCCAATCAGAATCCATCCAGCTTTAAAGAACTCAAGCATTTAAAGTGGCAGACGACAAAACTGCAGCGCGCGCTTAGAAGAAACAGAATGATATCATCTGCTGGTGTGGACGCTAATATAGTAATCGTGATCTTTAAGGCTATCGTTTTTGGTGTGAACAGGCCTTTAGTCTCCATTTAAAATATAAATTATATTATATGATTATACAGTACATTTGCAGACTGTAGTTAAATTGTGAGTTGCTTGCAGCTCGAAAAGCATCCATTTATATCTTCCACAAGTCAATATCAAAAGCAAGCGATAGACATTAATTTATTATGTTTACAGGCTAATATTACAAAATTTCCTCCAAAAGGTTATATCAGCTATCAAATCACCCCAGCACGCATGTGAACGTGCAGTGCATTGGACGAGGATAGCACCCACCTACCAATGCTGGTAATGACATTCTGGCAGGCACACCACAACAATGAGTCCAAGCACTATCACACCTTGAGGGTATTTCAAAATAGCTTGACCTGATGGAAAAATACTGCCAGCGAGCATTGCTCCAGCAAATTAGGCTCAGCATGTTCCTCTCCTTCAGCAAGATAAAAGTGTTGCTTCAACTCCAAAGGAAAGAAAGACGGAGCGCCTATCTATTCCTCCCTCTCATTACGTAGTCTTTTCTGCCCTATTTTTGCCTCAGTGATTGCAACATAACACTTTGCAGCGTGACATGTCCGGTTATAATATCTGGTAAAAATCACACCTTTTCAATGATCTTAATGTAATATTTGAAATAAATGTGCTATTAAACATAATTATACACATAATTATATATAATAATTGCATGCTGCAAGCTATTACTTGATGGCATGGCTCTCAGCAAATAGAAATAGCACTGTAAAATAATATTGTATAATACTGCTTCACATCTCCCTGGAATGGAGGGAGAAAAAAAAAAGAAGTTCTATGCAACTTTAATTTGCATAAAGACAAAAACAAGGAAGAAAATCTCTTAACTCAATTAGAAAAACACTGCACCACATTAATTAAATACCATCTACACAATACTGTGGGTTGATTCTCAAATATCAACGGTGAATATTATATTCCTAGAATTCAGTACACTGCATAGAAACTTGCAAATTGGGGCCACTGATGTCAGTGTTCAGTTTAAATCCATTTAGAAGAGGTGGGTGATACATTTTGAATTGGTCAGGCATAGTGGCATTTGAGAAGTGCCTCTCAGTGGCTAGACTAACCCATCAAGAAATCCTTCCGCCTTCCCAAAGATAAACCCCCCATTCCAAAAACGCATGAATGACATCTGCTGATTACTTTTTAATTTCATTATAGGAATCTAATGAGAAAATCATCTTATTAACAATGATCGGCTCTACATAAATGGCGACGGTGAACTCATTGTGGTCTCCTGACTGTCTGAGTATTCAGCACCTTTAGCCCAAACACTATCCTAAAATGTCTGCTGCTCTGATGGGGTTAGCCATGCCTCTGAACCCCATGAAATGAGCTGTCCTCCATTACAGACTGCTCCAATTGAATAAATGTTGGGACATAACCACCGCCATAAATCGTGTGTATTATCTGCAGAAAACACCAGCATGTGTGTCTGAATCAAGTGTGAAACCTGGGCTTAATCTATCATTTTACAGTAAGGTTCAATTTATTAACATTAGTTCAATCCATAAACATTTTTTTTACAGCATTTACTAATTAATTGATAAATATTGCTAATTCATGCTTGTCCGAAAATTATTACATGGCTCGATGGAATGTTTGATTTTGATTGGTCGATCTGAGCTTTCAGCGGCCAGATATTAACTAATAGTCACCGTCGTCCATAACAACACTGTATATTAGATGCTCATCCAGTAACTGCATTATGTTTTGGGTAGACTGATAAATACATTTCAATATTACATGTAAACATTTATTTATTTGATGAATAGCCATGATCATGTTAGATAGAGTGATCATGTTCAGTCAACCGATCACTGCTAAATGAACCCCAAAGATGACCAGCAGCCGATGCTTAATTTTTTCAATGTGAAATATATAAATGCTAATGTATTGGTAGTTCTAGAATTTAACATGAACACAGATTATTAAATATAGTACATTGTAAGTTCTTGATACCTAGTGCCTAACTGCATTAATGTTAACAAAGTGAACCTTATTGCAACGTGTTACTATTTTCTACAAGCGGTAATATATTGAAGAAGCCATTTGGATCACATTCTAAAAACAACACCAATGGCAAATGATCAGAACGTGTCTCACTTCACCTGTAATTGTGTTTGCTTTCTACTTCTTGTTTATAGTCTGAAGTGCTTAGAAAAGCACATGTGGAGAGTGCTTCAGAAATGATCAAGAAAGAATGACCCTCCATCATTTAAATGACTGCTAGTCAGCCGAGGAAATACCTACAATCGAAATTCTTCTGTAAACACTGATGTTCTAATGGTTTCCCCATATATTTATATGTTTTAAGTGAAATCTCATCCGAAATGATTCCAACTGAAACTCTGTGTTTGATTGAAATGTGCACCCAATTTAAGATAAGGTCTAGCATAGGACTGGTGTCTTGTAGATATGAAGACACAGAGTCTGGAGGCAGTATTAAATCCATAAATAACACAACATACTCTTCCTCAAGTAAAAGAAAAGAAAAATCATTATTTTCTTTCTGTTTCTATTTTTTTACTTCAAGCAACACAGCATCAGTTCCAACTGGCAACATGCCTGAAACACTGCCTCTCTTCCTTATAAAAAAGTCTTTGAAGTTTTGTGTCAAAGAGCGATGAATGAGAACAGAGTATAAGGTGATGGGATTTGTGATGGATGAACGGCTGTTAGATTGCAGGAAGTGCTTATAACTGGAATGTGTGACCTTGTGTGACTTACGCTACAATTAAGATAGGAAAAAAATGGTCAGTTTGTACTTTGTTTTTAGCCTGTACGCAAAAGTCTCACATAACAGGTCTGGAAAGGTCATTGTTTTCAGAGTAGATTAGAATCTTTAAATCTTTAATCGCCTGTGTCTGTGAGGTAGCGCTATTGATTTATTTCTAAATATTGACATTGTGGTTAGCTAGTAGGTTAGTGAGTTAGTGAAAAGCCAGTGGTGTGTTTTCCACTGGCGCGCAATTTATTTTCTCTGCGTTTCATCTAATACATCACAGTGTATGAATGAACACGGCAGTGGCAAGTCAGCAAAGGTACGGTTGTAGTAATTTAAGAGGCCGTTCCACTTTTGTAATTACATTAACGAGGCATCCGATGTGCAACGGCAGGCGTAATGGGATTTTAAATACGTATTGATCAACACGTCACAGCAGGCTTTCTTCTTCCTATCACACTCAGGGTCATCTGTGACAATGACACAAGTGAATGATGGTATCTGAGGTGCGTTTCTTGGCTGAGAAGAAACGACTAAGCAGCTAGCACAGCATTTTTCTAGATTATAGTAAAAGCTAAACTTGCTAAATGGAACAAGCTGGCTGGATAATTTCACTCGCAACAAAAACGAGAGCTAATGCACAAAGACTTTTCAGGAATAGAACAAATTTTACACGTCTGCCACAACATTGCTTATTTAAACAGGTGCAGGAGGTTTCAATTCAGAGGATTTACTATAAATACCCACACTGTTGGCATTCTTTATGCCGCCATGTCAATTAGACTTAAAGAATTCTAATTTGGAGTCAGTGTAGTCCCACCTGTGAACCGGGCTTTACAGCGCCTGCAGCAACAATTCAGCTTCACAGGCTCTCTCCGAGTGAAATGACAGCAATTAGACCCACCGGCCTTCTGCGCACCACCCGTATTACAGCACATCTTTTATCCTCCCCAAAGCAACTTAACATAAGAACGACGGTAATACGGCTGCGAAGAGGAGACAAGCACAATCTCACAGACGCACACTTCATCTATGCTGTACGGCACGTATTTTAATAAGATACTTGGCACTTGTCTTCGATCCGGCTAATGTCAAGTAAAAATGGGTTTATGCATTCCCAGAGGGAACCACACATATAAACATAAAGAGTTCACTCATGCCGAAAGCAAGGACACTGCTCAGAGGACCCCTGATCTTTAAATGTCCCTTAATAAATGACCTAGTATCATATTAAAGGGATATGGATTGCAATTACAAAGAGAACTAGAGGTTTAAAAAACATTTTTAAAATACTTTATTTTGGTGTGACAATCTAGTAGGCTGATTCAGTCATATTTAAATATTATATTTTTTTTACAAAAATGATCATAGAATAAAATTACATATGTTCAACTTGAATAATAGCAGTTTGCCCCATTAATTAAATTTTAGGTTATTTGGCAATACATTTCACAAACTAACAGTGTAACTAATGACCTTAATCAAAGAAATGAATAGCTATTCATATACAGTTATTTAACATTACAACTTTTTATTCTGCATTTTAAATGTAAGCTTTTTTCCTTGGTGTTTAATAACTGTAGAAAAAAGAAAAAAAAAAGATGCTGTAAGAACTTTGCATGGACTGTTTTAGTAACATTCCACATTTTGCAGGGCTTCTTGTGAAAACCAGCCCAAACTTTTATTATGAATGCTAAGACGACAAGCATGTGAAATTGCACACTTTTCCTATTTTTTACTTAAGAACTTTATCTCAAGTTTAAACACTCCTTCAGGAGAAACAGAAAAACGTATCATAACTTCAGTTATCATATTCAGTCAAAGCCTAATTTAAATGTAAAACTAAAAATATTTACTGTTATTTAGTTCTGGTGCTCTCTCACTGCCTTCAATGCATATAACATGAACATAAAAGTGATTTAATAAGAGTAGAGATTTATATATACACACATGTGTTGAATTATAATAAATTTCCGACATGCTGCTAATTTATATTCTCAGCCATGCACAGCTCAACTGAAGATCCCAAGATTGAGAAGTTTACTGAATCTTTAATTATATTATGTGCTGCCTTGTAATTAATTAGGCTGCAATTATTGGTAAATTTGTGTTGTAATTGTTTCAATTTAATTGCAGGACTTCACTGAAGCATGAAACGGAAGCTGCTACACAAACAATAAACAGAATATAAATCAACAAGAAATGCATATTTCAATTCATTCAATTTCTCTGTAACAACTGTGGTCCTCAAACACACACACACACAAACATATATCCACAGAAAAATATCACAATGCAAAATTAATTTGATAATGCCAGCGTGACCCCGCTGGCAAGGTCAGCCGCCACACGCATCATTTCATTCAATTTTACAGACAGATGAAAACCAATTTTCTATAAGAAAATGGAATGAGAGAAAATATAAATGCCTCTGAAAATGTATTCAGATGTGCTAAGAGAAGCCTTGAAGCCCCCACATCTCCTGTGGGCATTAGCCCATTCAGGATAGTGTGATGGCCTGGGTGTCAATGCCTTACAGAGCACAATCAAGATCCCAGCGAAAGACAGAAAGCACACCTACCTGCTCCACCAATCACGGATCCCTCATTTTTCAAACCAAGGTGCATAACCCCATCAGTCTATGTGTGGAGCCCTTTACATTTCAGTGGATAAACCAGCATGCAGTGGTCTGTGAGCCGGGTGCAGGACGTGAGTGCTTGCAGTGGTGAGAGTGTTGGGTGCCGTCCACTTACCTTAGCTGGATCTCACCGGGTTCTTCAAAAATTTTATTTTAATATTAAAAGAGCAGTAAAGTGCTACTAAATTAATATGCATTTGTGCATACAGGCAGTATGGAATGTTCTAAAAAGGATCAATGTCTGCAGAATATGAAAATTTGAATACCGTGAATAGCTCTTACCTGATTTTTTGGGATGATCTGACAACACATGTTCATATTGAATACTTTTAGAAAAACTTTCAAATGTGTCCCAAATCTGCATGTGTTCTCGTCGACTCCTTGTGGTCAATATTTTATTTGAATAATTCTGAAATAATGGAGATAAACCTGTCTATCGAGGAAATTACTATATATTATTATTACTTTATTGTATTTTTTGTAATAGATTATAACACAAAGCAAACTGTTAGTTGCCTGTAGGTATTAATACATATCTACACAACACTGTGCAACTGATTTTCAAGTAGCAGACTAATTTTAATGTGCTGTTTTTTTTTTTCATAACCCTACATTAGATTTGTTGACACATCGCACAATGATGCATTTTCATGACATCGCACCTACCTTCCAGCCCCTCGTCATATTTGTAGGGAGTGACACAGAAAAATCAGTGTGACTTCAGTACCACAAAACACACGAATAAACAGATGCATGTGTAAAGCCACAAATACAGGAATATACATAAAGAGCTTAAGTTAAACTACATCATTACATAGTATGAAAGAAGCATTATATACCTTTTCTTTTCCCTATGATATTGATATAATGGTTCCATGAAGAGAAAGTCCAGAGAGATACAGGAAAATACAAAAGGAGAGGAAAGAGGCAACAGTCAGAATCATGACCGTGTGTTAGATTCAGAGACAGAAAAATGAAAGGTTACGTTTAGAAGAGACTCCATGCATTGCGGACAAAAAGAGAAAGGGCAGGCAAGAGGAGATGGAAGCTTCCTATCGCGATACATGCCAGAACATGACGATGGGAGAGATGAGGGAGACTGCATGAATATCGAACAGATGGCTAATGCTTTCCAGTTTCAGAGAAATTCAGACTAGCACATTTACAAAGAGCGAACAAACCCCTTAGAGAAGTCCCTGTAACTCACATCATCCACTGGGTTGAAAGTATTTTTTTGCCCTCTATATGAAAATGAAGTTGGCAAGCGGCAATGGAATAGCGGGGCTGTTGAGAGAATGACGGAGAGAAAAACTAAAGCGCAAAAGAAGCGGCGTGATGGGTTGAAGGGAAGTAAAAGCAGAAAGAGATATAGAAAAAGAGAGAGTGAGGGAGAGACAGAAGAGAGGGTGGGGGAAAAATGGAAAAGACCAAACCATCCATTGACTCAGCGCCAAGCCAGAAAGAAAGCAGCCCCAGTAAAACCCTACCAGCAGTGAAGGGAGATGAGGAAGATTCAACACAAGGCAGTGAGAGAGAAAGGCAGAGAGATGGAGGAGGGAGTGGCTGATGGAGGCAAAAAGGTGATTAAGAAATTAAACCCATACCTTGGTCGCCCATCATCAGGTGCGCAAGACCTTAAGGGAAGACAAGAGCACAGTCAGCACAGAGAACGGGATCATGGGAAGGTTTTTTTTTTGTCACATTGACATGCGGGCATCGTCTGAACGGTGGATGCCCGCGAGGTGGGGGTGGGGTGGGGTCAAAGGTGAGGGAGAGAGTGGGTGTGAGGGAACATTCAAAAAGCATTTCCTCAACCCAGCGGTTGCAATGCTTTATCGGTCACACTCGAAAGAGACACATCTAGATTAGAAAAGAAATAAATCACTTCTCAGTCGCCAAACAACAAACTTGTCGTCCGCCTGGTCAACCTTCCACAGGAAGATGATGACACATACATAGATTGGATCTTAACAAAGTTATGTTATGTTGCAAATAATGGTTTGCCACAAAAATGTGTCAATACAAAACCAAAATATCTACAGCTTATATTGGGATAAATCAATATTACCCATTTCATCTTTAATTTGATGTATGTTTAGGTTCCTGTGAGCCACAGCCAAAATATATAAATATATATGCCTCCAAAACTAAATCTGAATGGAGTCTGTAGGTTTTTCTCCTCAAATATAAACTGTTAGTAAGAAATAGCAGATTTTGTCATTTGTCCATAGTACTTACCAACCAGATTCTCCAGATTTTCCATTGTAGTGAACACTTCATATGCATGTATGTGAGTTTGTGTCTTATTTATTATATGAGGTTTCAAAAGCTCATGTGTCTGTATCTTTAGATGTAATTTAAACAGTACGGCGTCCATTTTGCTCCAGCCTCTGGTTTCTGCTTAGCAGAGCACACCGATTTGAATGAACCATGTGTTTACCGACAACCTCTAATTAAGGAAGTGCTCTCGATAATATTGCAAAATGAAGATGCATACCTTTTACCTGTGCTGTACACCAGTTCCACTTACTGTTTGTGTACCGTGTTCAAATAAAATTGGAAATACAGGATATTTCTAAAAGAACTAGTTGAAATATGAAGACAGAGAGAAGTACATGAGTAGGGACAGGGGTTGGATGAAAAGAAAATAGGAAAAAAGGTCTACCCACCTCCTACATAGGCCTCTTCTGGAGGGGCGGCCGAGGCGTGAAGAGAGAGAAGGAGACATTGATTAAGAAGCATGCAGACTGGAAGGTGGCCCAGCCTTGAGGATTACCGTGGTTACCATGCGTCTTATCATCCTGTGCCCAGGCCAAACATTCATTACCATGGAAAATGCAGAGACCAGAGGGTTTATTTGACTTTAAGTGTCCTCTGGCTTCCTCAAGATCTAATCTCATTGAGTCTATAGTACTCTGAAAGAGCGTTGTTCCATGGTGAGATGATGATAACACATTATTAAGTCATTCAAAAGCTGATAAAACACATGGTGAAATAGACTCTTCGCAGTATGTCAATGAACATGCGCAAACATGCAAATCGTAATTAAAAGTAAACTGAAAGACGGAGAGATATGGGTGGGACCCCTAATAGCTACGATATTACTTCAGAGAAGTTGTTTTATACAAAGCAAAGCGAAGCAAAATATGTTGTTTTCCCTCAGGAAAAAATGTAAATAGCACATTAAAACATCAAGATTGTTTTTTTGATCGGCTTTGAAAGGCTGTTCAAAACAATTTGTATCTTCAGTAGGAATATTTATCATTTTGAATGGCGTTCATGGTGCTTGTGAGGGGAATTTACAGGGGCTAGATGCGAAGCATGCACGTGTTCGGAAACAAAAATGCAGATAGATGATGCAACATGAACCTACTAAGAGAAAACAACATCATTCAAGTCAGGTCAGTAATAAAGAAATGTACAATACCTGAATATGCATATGCTTGTCATTGTCATGTAATTACTCAATTTACATTGGCATTTTTAATTTTGATTAAAATGCAAATTACCTTTTTATCTGTTCTTGGACAAAAAGGGTACATTACCTTAATTCATGCATTTATTCAACACACCTTTTACTTCTGGTGACACTTTCAGTCCCTGGATCAACTCACCCAAGACTCCCTAAAAATGGACTTGGCTATCTCAAAGTTAAAGCATCCAATCCTACCTCCGTGTTTTGCATCTTGAGGAGGAGAATAATGACCCGGGACTTACCGCAGCCGGTTGCTCCACCCGACCAAACACAAATTGCATGCACCACTACTGCCACAAAAAAATAAATGCTGATGAATGTATGAATAAACAAATCAAAAAAAAAAAAAAAAAATTCATAAACAGAAAAGCGTGCCATGCCAGAAAAAGATGACAAAGAAATATTTTGCTGTTAGTCTTGCAGTGATAAATGGCAGGACACTTTCTATCCTCTCTTATCAACTTATGAAGAGACTGACAAACCCTAATTGCTTTGACAAATGTGCAAACTCATCCCACTGACAGCTTGGAAGAAAAAAAATGCTGCTTAAAAAACTAACCCTGAACAGTTTAGTTAGCTTTAACCATCACAAAACAATAACTAGCCATCTACACTGACTCTACAGCAGTTTAACAGACCCACTCTATTGATTTTGTGTTTCAACATATCCTGAACAATTCAGAGACATGTGTGTCAAGTTCTCGCTTGCAAAACCTCCCAGGACAAGGCCGAAAATTAGATATACAGTATTTGTGTGTGTGGATGCAGCAGCCATTTTGGAAGAACACACACACACACACACACATACGCACAGCCTGGTCTTCTCAGAGTCCGGCTGACCGAACAGCGGTTGTATTTACATTTCACTGACTGACAGATCAGGATCATATAGCCTCTCCTTAGCACTGCAGAGCTCACACAGAGCCAGCGACATGCAGGCTTTCATCGAGCTGACAGCTTCTTTTAAGTGCTGGCCTTGCAAACTGCCCCGAATTTGGCAGCGAATAAGAGATAGAAATTGAGGATGACCTACACGCACACACGCTTGCCCTTCCCCAGCATGGGCCAGCGCAAGCAGGGGGCAAACGCGATGTGACGCCCGCACTCATGCAACCCTTTACAAACAGGACTGCAGATCCAGATGCTCGTTTAAAGCAGTTTTCAGCAAGTCAGAGCATGTTACTCTCAAACGCACACGCGCTGATCTGCCGTGGAACTCGCCCAAAGGGATCATATGACGAGCGTACGCTCCGCATAGCGCAGCGGCAAAGTCACTGAAGATGTAGCTGTCCACAACGATTGACTAAAACATAAAAAAACAGAGATAATGACCATCCAGTTGGAAGGGGTTGGAAAAGTTCTGCTGCATTTGATAACACCTAAATCGCATTTGACTATGCTAGAGTTTATTGAAGTATATTTGCCTATAGTTGAGCAGAAACCACTGGTAAATATAACCAAAACAAGAGTATTAATTGTAAAAGCTTCTAAACATAGCGCTACATCATTGATGTATATTCACTGTGCCAGTGATGGGGATTTTAATCCTCTTCACCAAATCTAGTTTAACATTTCCCCCGCAGGGAGCAATGTGCAGCATGTTCCATATTGCAGTCATCTACAGTACAGAGAGATTAGTGAGCTTAGTCCATCTGGAAAGGGTTCATCCGCCACTGATAGGGGAATTCTCAATATACAGTGTATTTGACACGGGCTCCCCCTCCATTCAAGATTATCAAGCGAATTTACAGGATCAAGGAAGGTGAAAGTCGATTGCAAGACACGGGAAGAGCCCATAGATATTATAATAGCCAGGGGATTTATACTGGTGCGGCTGAATTAAATCCATTTCTGGTTTTTGACCTATATTGTTAGTATTTGCTTAATTTATGTAAGTATTGTAATGTACAGATTATACAAATGTCTTTTGACTTAAATGGACAGTTTACCACAAAAGAAAATGTTGGTCATCATTTACTCAAACCTGTATGGCTTTTTTTGGTCTGTGGAATGCATAATAAGTTTTTGTCCATACAGTGAGAGTCAACGGGGTATACTGCAAAACAAATGAAATAAAAAAAATAATAAAGAGTTGCTATCTTAAATTTTTAAGTACAATTAATTTGGATGTTTGTCATTTCAACTTTAATTACATTAAACTGCCTTAGCAAATTAAGATATGTCCAGTTTTTGACCTACATTATTATTAAGTATTTGCTTAATTTTTTTGTAGGTTTTTTAATGTACAGATTACATTTACTCAAACCTGTGTGACGTTTTTTTCTGTGGAACATTTTTGTCCTTACAGTGAAAATCTATTCTTCAAAAAATCTTATTCTGTGATTCACAGAAGAAAGAAAGTCAGACAGGTTTGGAATAACACGCTGGGGAAAAAAATGCTAACCAAATATGATTAAATGAACTTAGTTTTATTCAAGTCAAAAATATAATTTAATATTGATAAAGCATCCTAAATACATCAATTTATACCAACAAATTTGATTTATCAAGCACAAAAAAAAAACCCCAGCTCTTTAAGGTAACAATTGCAGGCTAGTACTTTTAAAGCGCATAAGGGCAAGTAAATACCAGAATTTAAATTTTGGGGTGAATTATCCCATTAAAAACCTTCCTTTTGTCAACTTCAAAACTGGCCCCTAGTGACAAGATTAAATGACTCACTAAAATTAATATGCTGATGTATCCAATTAAAGCAGGCTTTTTATTTCGTTAGCAAGAGGTTAATAGGCGTACACTACACTACGCCGCCCGCATTCATTTACATAGATTCAATAGCGGAGGTTAAAAAAAAAACATTTAAAATATAACTGCATCATTAAACGAAACAGTGCACAGCCAGGAACCGGCCCTTACAACGTTAGCTCCACCACAAAAGATAAGAGATGAGGTGAAACAATCTAATCGCTGTTGTAAACAAGCCCTCCAACACAATCCAATTCTCCAACCAAAGTCTCCTAGCATATGAAACCGCACGGACGTCAATTGCAGATCCCTTACAGCCATCTTTAACCAGGGAGACGGAGCACATTATACAGTTAATAGAGCATAAAGATAAGGTATCAATGGCTGCAAGCTGATACAGAGTAGACTCTTTTGGCTTTCCAATTCAGACTTGTAAGAGCATTAACCATAATAACACAAAATAAGGCCCTTTCTCTAACCCCAGCAGGGCAAAAATATCTCATTACCCGTAGCACTGTTATTCTTTGCGGTGCGGACTGCCTTTCCCGCTGAGAGCCCCACCTGCTTTGCTAAAGAAGGTTATTACCACAACTGCCTGTCGAGAGAATGACGGAGTGGACATGTGGAGAGAAAGGACATATTTAATCCACATACCACCCTTTCCTGCCTGACATCTGCAAACACGTACAGACGCTCTCAAGGCACTGCGCATGACGACAGGGGTAAAGCAAGCAGCACATAGGCCTATATCTAAAGCAAAAAGCTAGCAATTCATCAACGAACCATTTAATATGCAGCTATCCGTTTTTTAGCCGCATAAAATACGAGTTGGGGTGTTTTATTGGCAATGGCAGTTGGTGGTCAGCTGACAGATCACCTCAGTCATGAAGCTGACAACACACAAAATAACTAAATGGAGGTAGAATGAGTCAAAGTGGCCTGCTTTCTCCTCAACAGGAGCTGCATGGGCCAGATTTGCATTAATAACCTAAGTAAGGACAGATTTAGGCTAAGAGGAGTTTAAAACGATGCTGTTGTTTAAATGAACGATGCACCAGCCCTATTTCTATTTCATTTGAGGAATTAAGCCTTCATGGTGCCATTTGGAGGTTTGATTTTGTGTTAATAGCAAAAACAGTCAAAGATCTAACGAAAGGTCATCTGCACATTTCTGACAGAAGGAGGAGTTGGATCATACACTCTAAAAAAAATTAAGGTTATTAACTGGCATCTATGGTTCCATGAAGATTCTTTAAAATCCATGGAACCTTTCCATTGCACAAAAGGGTTATTATAGCAATAAAATGTTATAAAATGTTATAATATTCGCACTATGAAAAAATGGTTCTTTGGGGAAGCCAAAATGGTTTTTCTATAGCATTGCTGCAAAAAAAACACTGAACCTTATTTTTAACTCTTTCGCGTTTTTGAAAAAAAAAGTTGCCAGCCACCGCCAGCATTTTTTATCATTTTCACAAAATGTATATGGCCCCCAGAATATTTTGTTTTATGAATATCTGAACATGCATAAAAAGAAATAACAGACCCTCTGCTTTTAAACAACAACAACAACAAAAAAAAAACTTTTTATTCTAGCTTCATGCATTATTTTATCATCAACACTTGAATGTGGGTAAGTTCTGCTTTTCATAAAAAAGCAACAGTTTGAGCAAAAAGCAGAGAAAAATCAAATTTTTGTCAAAGACTACATCCAGATTTGATTCAGAATGATGATCAAAACAGATGGAGTAGATCGAGTCCATAAGCATCCCCAAAGCTTGCACGTGGGTCAACATTTAATTCGGAAACATAAGGCAGTTTTGAGTTATATGCTGTTTAATGTTGATGATCGCATTTTTTTTTTAAATGCATCTGCTTAAATATGATATCACTTGTTTCTGCTGCTTCTTCACATGTCTTTTGATCTGGAGATTCAGTACAATTTCAGAAGATGCGTAATCACTGTATAACAGTAAAAACATGGAAAGCCAAAAAAAAAAAATATATATATATATATATATAAACATACATACATACCGGTACATGGTATATTTCTAAATCGAACTGATAATGTTCAAGCATGCAGCGCCAACGCCTAACACCGCTAGCCTCAAGATCCTTCAATATTGAATAAATAACGCTAATGATTCAGAGCTACACGTCCCGTGGCCTCCACCATCTCCACATATCCTCATGTGTCATGACGGAGGCCACTCAAAGCTGCGTGGGCAGGTCTGTTCTGACTCACCCGGCAAAGATGCGCATTTCTACCAGCGCATGGGCTGGAGAGCGGCACATCTTGCTTTTAAGCAAGCTGCCGAGCATCTGCGGGCCCTGCCCTTTTGTCGTAATCTCATCAAATACACTAGACTATCCATTTCACTGAGAGCCCAGCAAACGCCGTACCACAACGCGACTGCTATTCTAGTTTAAACATTTGTCAGTGAAACGTACTGTCTCTCTGTTGTGCTTTAGGAGGGCAAAATTTACTCAGTGGGTTTGTAGTTTCCTTGGCAACATGGTGCCTCTTCGGCTTACGGCCTAACCCAGACAATATCCATCAACATCAAGATCAGTCCATAGAGACGGTTGTAAAAATGAAGAAGAAAAAGATGGAAAGAACATAAAAACAGTGAAATCGGACACCAAGGGAGTAAGTCAAACTAGGAAACCAACCAGAACATACATATTCAAAAAGGAACAGACTTAACATGAAAATCTGAATTGTTGTGATAGGCATACAACCATCCTTTTTCAAAAGATATGAGCAGAAACAGCCTTCCCCTATTTAGTTACATCATCAATCTGTAATTACAATAATTCTGTAAGTGAAGTAGTGGAGGTTTACTAGTAAAGCTGGATTAATAAATGCTATGTGACGGTTGCTGAATGCTACATTGAGTATGTCATTTTTTTCCCCGTGATATTGAAATTGCAACTTTGCCTAAGTCATTTCAGTGACTCTATCAAACATCTGGCTAATTACGTAATTAGAGCATCCAACCCCTTCAATTCAGAGGGAGAATAATATTCAAATCATCATATTTCAATCATGGGCTTGTGTGCATGTATTCAACTCATTTTCATACTTAATTGTAATGCCAGTGTAGTGTCAAGAGTATATTATGGTAATTTAGCATAAAAAAAAAAGAGTGAGGAGCCTCTGCTGACGTCATGTTATCAAAAAACACAGGCTTTCTGGAATTGACACAGATGGCACTAAAGCCTATTAAAATGATCGCCTGCTTCAGAACAATGGCTTTCTCAGACTGAAATCAGTGGTAATCTAATCATGTAATGTACTAGGCCTGTAGTGGAGGCCGGGAACAGACATGATGTAGCATGCACTGCCTTTGAGGAACTAGTGCAATGTTGAAACGAAAAAAGAAGTGGAAGGGCTGTGTTTCAAAAGACATTTCAACACCTCAACAACGGAGACGACGAATCCAGGCCTCTTACCTTCACTGCAGTCTTTTCCCTGGAATCCCGTTTCGGAGCAGTCGCAAATTGGCTCGTCGTTGACGATGCTGCAGACTCCTCCGTTCAGGCAAATGTGGTCGGCTTCGCAAATGTCGCTGTTGACTCCCTCGCTACCGATAAGCAACGGCTCGGAACTGTTCACCCTCAGATTGGTTATCCATCCTTTGTAGGGAACCTGATCTTTGATGGCTGAAGATGTGAGGCGTAATGCTACAGATCGCAGTTCAGGAGGTATTCCTCCTAAGAATAAATGGCTGAAGACCGTCATGTCCCTCCTTTTCGACTTAACCTCCACCCACTTGATCTCTTCGTCCACAACTAAAGTAGTGTTTTTGAAATTCCTGCGCAAGGTCACGGCGTGCCAGCGGCTGTCATTGACGGCGGTGTCGGAGAGCACCGTCGCCGGCTCGGCGCAGAAGATGGAGAACCGCAAACTGAGTCTACCGTTGTGGATGAGCAGTTCCAAGAAGTCACAGAATCCCTCGTCGTCAAAGTACACTAAAAGTCCATGAGCGCTTTTGGTCTTCATGTTGAAACTCATTTCGCTCTCGCAGCAGGCGTTCCACATAGGAAACCTGGCCCATTGGCCTTCTGCGCCGGTGAACTCCATGCTGGCCCCCATGTCGACAAGGCAACAAACCAGTAAGCCTATCCAGATTAGATGTGCGCCGTTCCGCATTGAGAAGCTCATTGTGAATGGTAAAGGAAGTTAGAACTAACAATAGAACTAATCAAAACTAAAATGATTCAGCTCTCTTAGTGATGTGCTCCTAAAGTGTAACAGAGCTCCCAATGGCATACAGGACTGCTATGCATTTGGGGTAATTTACTCATTGTTCACTGAGAGATGGAGAAGGCCTGTATTACGGCCAACTCTTTTTCAATTTCTAGATATGCAAATCTGAATAAAGGGTGTCGCTAAGCCTGAATAGTGATCTTCTAAAAAAAAATAAAAAAATAAGGCTACTGCTTTGCTTAAAAAACCTTCAGTGGGATCCAGGTGTGCTACAGTGGGGCCAAGTCATCAGAGTATCTATATAAATCGTAGCCATGTGTAGTGCTGTACAGCAGAGAGTTCATTAGGGGTGTTAAGGGTCATTAATGTCAGGGTCATTTAAGTCTAGTTAAAAGTCATCATGTAGGCTTTAAATCAGCACTAATCACAAGTGGACAAAAAGTACACTTTGCAGTGTTAACGTGCAGGCCCGAATAGGGCCCTCAGTGCTCACAAACCTTCAATTCACATCCGTTTTGACATATTGATCCATAATCTGAAAAGAATAGAAAAGAATATCTTAATTTCTTCATAAGAAATCAAAGAAAAGATGGGCTCTTTTAAAAAGATAGATAGCATACACACAATACAATCATTCATACACAAAACCACAATTTCATAGTGATATTGATATTGAAACCACTAATTTCACGCTGATATTGATTGCATTAATCTTCAATTACAACAGTACTTTTATTTACTTTTCTGTTTGCTTTTTTCTTTTCTCACTATAATTCTCAATGATTACAATTTATGTCTTATGAGTCAGAAAACTCCAAAGCATTTAATCATGTGGTGCACTGATGTTTTTGTCTCTATAAATACTTATTTTAAAACGGTACCAAATACTTAAAAAATATATTTTTTTATTTCTATTTTATTTTATACCGTTTTATTTTCATTTTCAAGAGATTCTCTCAGATTATGTTCACTCTTTAAAGGGTTAGTTCACCCAAAAATGAAAGTCTGTCAGTAATTACTCACACTCATGTTGTTCCAACCCCGTAAGACTTTCGTTCATCTTCGGAACACAAATTAAGATATTTTTGCTCTGTTACACTAAGTGAACTCACTCAGAGGCCAACACAGAAGAAAATGAATAGTTGAATAGAAAATGAATCGTTTTTGGGGGTTTTTGAGCACAAAAAAGTATTCTCGTCGCTTGATAAACTTATGGTTGAGCCACTGTAGTCACTTGGACTATTTTAAACATTGTCTTTACTAACTTTTCTGGGCCGGCAAGTTTCAATAACATAGAAGCCTTTGGAGGAGTGAGACAGCTCTCAGATTTAATCAAAAATCTTTTAATAATTTGTGTTCCAAAGATGAACGAAAGTCTTACAGGGTTGGAACAACATGAGGGTGAGTAATTACTGACAGAATTTTGGGGTAAACTAACCCTTTAATACCATGAAATGTTACTGTTGCTGCAAAACTGGGTAGGTATCCGTATTTTTATTAAATGTACAGTAAATACTGTACTGTAAAAATACAGTGATGTTACAAGCATAACAGGAAGCATTCTGGCCATTATATATTTTACTCCTCCAAACCATTTCAATATTGTTTAATACATAGTTAATATACCAACCTATTTTAAAATCTGTTTGTTTCTGTAAATAGAAAATCTATTAACACGGGTAGAACAATGAAAGACAACATGATACCTTAAACATCATCAAACTTGGTCTCTTCAGCAATAGTGGCAATACTAATATAAAGATAGAACACAGTGTTCCCACATTTAGGATACACAATTAGGATAACACACCACTAAAATAATGCAGTAAATAATAACTAATTAATGACATACATCATAAACCCTTCCAATTTGCACACCTGATAACATGAAATCTACAGAAACTAACTATAAGGCAATTCATATTTCATCGTTATAAAAAGTATTTTACTGAAAATTATACATATTGATTATACTGTAAATTGTGTCAAATTACTTAATGTATACTTTTTTTACATAAAGATGTTTGACATTATTTAAGTATTGTAGTTTAAAATATAAAACATGTTATTTGTATATGGTAAGGTAACCAGTTAAGTTTTACTGTGGTATTTTGCATTCTTTTCCATTACAATTACGAACATTTGTAAAGCTAACTGTGTGTAGAAGAGTCAAACGTAGGCTATATGCAATCATATTTTACAGGTATTTCAGCAGGAGAACCTGTGCAGACTGACGAAAGCTCCAAACGGGCGGCAGCATCGAAACTGTATAATGGGCAAAATCTCTTCAGTGAACCTGATTCAGAGAGTACCAAGTCCTGCATCCCAAAATGAGCCCAGGGCGGGGGCTTATCGCGCGCCTCTTAAGCATTAATGACACTGCAATTGTCTGGCCTCTGGGCTGTCTGTCAACTGATCTCAACCAATCATTTCATGCTTGAATTCTCATGTGTTTACTGTCAGGTTTACACGGGGCTACTTAGCAAGATAACAACCGACCCCTTTCACAGATGGATCTTACACAACATATCATAAGCGATTAATGTACAGAAGGCAGTCTTATTTACCGTAGTCGCGTAACGATTACGGTAATGTCTAGCTATGAGTACTGTAGATGGGGTCTGGAACAAAACACAATCCTCCTAATAGCCTCGCGCATCAGATTTACAGTCTCGCAACAACGGGATACTACAATACATCTGCGCTTTTAAATCTAAACTTCATAACAGTCACAATGTTTTATCTTTTTTCCTTTCCCTTGATTAATGTTGTCGATGACTCAGATGCGCAAAACATAGCCAATAATCAACCACCATCTGCTCAAACTGAGCGAGAAAGACACCTTTAACACGCCTCTGCCGCGTTCACTTTCAGATGCTGAGGACAGGAAATATAGGGAGTCATCAAATATCGCTTAAGACGAAGCAAAGGCCAGCAGTAAACACGAATGAATCGGCTGTAGAGCATAATTAAACAGAAATAAAGCCCAGCTGCAGCATCTCACCTGCGCGTGACTGCATTGAGCGCAAACATAACTCGCTCAGAAATCGGCACATCACCTCAAATACGCCTTCAAATTACACCTTCACAATTCTTAATTATTTTACCTTGAGAAATGGACCATTGTGCGCCTCTTCACAGATCAACCTCACCGACGAACCTGGTTGATTTCCTCCACATCGATTAAAAAATAAATAAATAAAAAATCACTGCATCGGTGTCGAATGAGCAGAGGAAATGGGAGCGATAAAATTGCGTATGCGGATCTCCAAAGTCCCAATAGATTTTTCAAAAATAAAATAAAAATGGAGCCAACAACCAATTAAGATTAAGTACAAAACGGTTCAAGCTTAAGAAATTGTACAATATAACTGTTATTTCTTCGGTGTATATAAAATAGAAGATATCGCTCCCTGTTCTGTGTGCAAGACAAGGTGCGATGTGTTTCTCAGGCGAGCTTTGCCAGGGACTGTCAGCACATCGCGTCACGTGTCTCCCGGTTAGTGTGTGATGGAGGCGCGCGGGCGGGGCGGGAGCGCGCTGCAGCACCTTGGACAGCGCTCACCGTTATTAGCAACTCCACATACAGATGAGGGAACAGCTTTATCCGTGATCGCCACAAATAAGAGCATTTAGTCACACTTTACAGTACAGTGTGCGTGTTGATAGTTTATATCGTAGGTAAAGGAGTCATTTTACTTCATGCAGCTTATTTGCAATTTATTTTGTAAATCTGTTTTTGATAATAAAAGTAGGTTAGTGCCATTTAACTAAACATTTAGGCCTAATTATACTTGCACTATATACACGTGTAACATGGTAATGTTATTACCGTGTAACACTGTAATGTAAACTGACGGTGCATTTATATATTAAGTCATTTAATAATAAATGTAAGAATAATATAATGACTGATTTGGCCGTAGGCACTAGCCCACAGGTCACAACCGTGCTGATATTAATTGCTACTGTAATACCATATGCAATTAATTTCCAGTAGCTTACGTTTCAGGTAAAAGAGGATTTTTCACTAATTTCATTAGTTCCAAAAGAAATGTCAAGCTGTGTGTGTCGCCAAGCAACGCACAGACTTAAAGCCTGGAGCAGAGTGTGAGTGGAGCAGAGAGACAGGTTTCTCCTTCCTGTTTAAAGCGTTATCATCACACGGCTCCAGCTCCACTCCAGGTTTTTATCTTTTCCAATTCCAACTCCCTACACACACTAATGAGAGAAACTCCGGACTGAGCGATTTTGGAGCGTTTGAGTCACGATGTAAAAAAAATATATATACATAAAAAAGCTGCAGCCACTAGCTGCATATACGAAAATAAACTATTAAAAAATTCTCTAATGATTAAAGAGAAGACAAATAGTCATGGGTTTATAATAAAGTCACCATGAAATCAAAATTAACTAGCCTATTTATTTATTTTATGGAAAAAGCTACTGTTGTATGTATTATAAATTATTTATCAGTGCACATCTTTTACATATTTATTCATATGCAATTGTAATCTTTAATCAAAATATATTCCCCTCCCTCCTGCTGCGACATCTCTTCTCTGATGTATGACGTGTTTACCAGCGCAAGGGCGGGACAACCTGTCACTCATATGAGATCACAGCATCAGCAAAAGACAACAATCCAACGATCCAATCAATTCCCAATGGACAAAGCCAAGACCCATCCTAAATTTGTTCTTGTTCAATAGCCGTTTCACTCGGATTTACATCACAATAGGGAAGAAAAGACTAAGTCAAAGGATACATAACACACAGTTTTTGCCAATCTCATGTTAATCTTGAGTAGCTAACGTTAACTTACCTATAGAGTAGTATTGCATCTTCATATCTCCGAAGAGTCTTTAGTTTTTTTTTCAGATTTATAAAAGATAGATACAGCTGTACCGATTTTCTCCGAAAACAGTTGAGCACCTGGAGGCGTGCCGTGGGCGGAGCTAAAGTAGCACGGTGTGGTTTTAGAATAAACGAATGGACACCTACAGTATGGTGGTCAGCTAAACAAATGTATTTAAACACACAATACATCATCGCATTATCCCATTATAAACTTTTTCATTATACGTTCGTGTTGTTTACATTATGCACTTGCGGGCCAATTGCCAACAAAACACAGGCATTATTTTGATGCAGTTTTACTTAGCAGCTACCCCCTGCGATTCCGACTCAAGACAAAGATCTTTTATAGCTGGGACTGCTCCATATTCAGTTTCAAACGATCTGCAAATCCAGCGTCGAACTGGGCCTTGTTTATAAAACATTCGTCACCGAAATCCGGGAACAAACAAACACACGTAACGTTACTTGAACAACTTCTGCCGCTGTTCCCTTAACACTGGGTTCTTTGGGAAGCTGAATACGGTTATCTCTCCCTCACAACCAAAAACAAACTTTGGTGACATGATTTCGAGGTCTAAAAACAAATTGTCAATTTTTTCTCGAGTAACGAACGAAGCACGTTGATGTACGTGCTCTTGCTCTGGCTGATGTGTGCACGCGCTCTTCCGGTAGAAGTGACCATATAAGGAATTCCGTCCTTTTTACGTCATAATTCTCAAAATAATACACTACAGTTGAGCACAATCTGCTGTGACGTCACAATCAAGTTGAATTGTGGGATATAGAGCAGCCTGAAGTGTACATCGGAGTAGACTCGCTCCCTCTGTCAAAATCGAGGGGACGAGGGTCTGTCCATATAAACTTCCCTTGTCCAAAATGGCGTCAGGGAATGGGAAGTGCTTAGGGAAGCTGACAAGTGTGTGTCTAAAAGTGGAATGGAACGCAGCCTTATACGAAACCTGAAGGAGTGTTTTTGGCACACAAATGGCCATGTTTAGCATGAGAATCCAACTTTTTAACTGTGTAAAAAAGTCCGAATGCATGAAATAGCATTAGACACCCCTTTAAGCTCATTCAACAGCATTTGTGGCATTATGATTATTGCCACACAAAGTCTCCCCTTTTCAACAAAACTAAAATAAAATAAAATAAAATAAACTAAAATAAAATAAAATAAAATAAAATAAAATAAAATAAAACACAACACAACACAACACAACACAACACAACACAAAACAAAACAAAATTAAAATGACAAAATGACAGTGACATGACAATACAAAGCCATAAGCACTAAAATCATAAAACAACTGTAAAAATGATTATATACAGCATTACATATCAAATAATACATAAGCTTTTACATTAAACCTGAAATATTCTTTTACAGCATTGTATATAATACACTCATTGTGAACACGTTGTTCTGCACAACTATCACTATATTCACGTGTTGCTAAAGGTTAAGGTTAGCATCATGGGTAGGGTCACCGCATGACTCCAAATAAAAATGGTCTATTAATATTGCATGCAGACCTTGCAAGCGGTTTGCTACTATGTAGCCATCCACCACCCCTCTCTTTTCCCCATTGTTTTACTATCTAAAAAAATATATAGTCAATATGTACACTGCAATTGTAATACATGCACTGTACATAGCCGTTAAAGACACCTAATATAAGCAGGGAGCAAGTGGATTTATTCAAATGTATCTGTTAATAGCAGTTTGGGCACCATCTTGTGGGTATAGGATTGTTCAGAGAGGATACTCCAAAACTAATCTGTTCGATGTCCCCTCTTCTGCTCAGTTAGCTATTATCTTTTGACAAGAAAAGTGGGCCAAAGCTCCCTTGGGAACCTCCAGCTTTGTACTCAACAGTTGCATGGTTCAATGACTCGTCCCTCCACGTCAAAACATTGCATTGGTAACAGGCCCAATCGCTACACGTGTGAAACTGGAGGTGTTTTAATACATGAGGTGTGAGTTCCTCAGGCACTTATGGTGAGGTGTGAGATGACATGCTTTCAGGGGAAAGCTTTGCTTTATGTTTATATGTCTTCATCAGCACGGATGTTGTTTGAGATAAGAATACAATTTAATTTGGAGTACCTGTCTCCTCTGAGAATGAATCCGCAGATTTGGTCTTTGGAATAAAAAAATAAAAAAAAGACATCAAGGATTATTTTTATTTTTTTTGCTGAAACATCATTATTATTGTATATAATTAACATCTACCAATTTTTCGCATTATATATTTTTTATTCCATTCCTTTTTGATGGACCTATATCTTCATTCCATTTATGACTCCCCCAGAGTTCTTTCTAATTTCAGCAAAGTAATTATTTTCTCATTTAGACTTTGAAAATTCAAAGTCATTACTCAATACAAGATTATGTTAAAACAGCATTTTAATGGGGCATCTAGCCCCATCACATATCTTAACATCATATTTATATATTAAATGTTTACTAACTACTTACAACATACAAGATTATTATTTTAGTCACAGATGTGCAGCATATTCAGTCTGAGCATAATGATTCATCTTCCAAAGATTCCTGCTCTGTTCACTCTTGGGCTTTTAAAGGTACATGAGAGAGAATTCATGAAAGTCTGATTACTGTAAACACAATCAAATGCAAATAAAATGAGTCTTCAGACGTATTCACAATGGGCCTCACTAGATGAAAAAATGGTTAAAAGAATGTTGTGTCCTAATACTAGCTTGTAGACCTCATTCAGAATCATGGTATTAATCATTTATAAGGAATATGTGTTTTAACATTGCTGCCTTGATGACATGGCCTGATTTGGACCACAGTGTAAATGAAAGTTGAGTAAAAACTTGATTTATGAGCTCTCATCCACTCTAAATACACAGTTATTTCAAATCAATAATAAAGTATTACATCTTCAATCCTTTGTTTTAAGACAATACATTTCTAAAAAGGTGCAATTCAGTCATGTGTCTGTTTGCACCCTGAAACGTGTGCTTTTGTACAGTTCACGACATCATTTTCATGATGACTTTGAGGAGGCACTAATTATGTCATGATGTTTACAGGCTGCAAATCATTTTTTATTGCAATAGAGCCCCTCAGTTATGATATCAATTTGTAGGCTGAACCAAAAGGATCATTTGGAGTAGTTTTTCCCCTCAGGAATTTCTAATGGGTTTTTAAAATAGTGGTTTTGGATATATGAGTAAAATGTGGTCAACATTACTTGAAAATACTTTTTCGTTGTGTTCCAGAAAATGATTGAGTCATACCTTAAATGTGGATTTTTAAACTATTTTACATAAAAATGTGCTTAGGTGGTATCATATAATTTATTTCATTATAATAGTAATAATAATAATAATGTATGTAGTAAAAAGAAAACATGTAAAAACTCAAGAAGTAATGGTAATACAAACCTTATTTTACTCATTAAAAATTATCATTATTTTCCGGGACAACAAACTACAAACTGAACATCTCTATTTCATTGAATTATGACCATAAAATGGACACCGTAAATTGATATTGACATTATGAAGGGGATTTCTAAAAAAGTGCAACACAGCCTTCCCTTGGTTTGAATCCTGATACATGAGACTCTTTTCAGATTAGGAAATCATTTCTATGATGTTGTAAACATATGTTAATTAGATTACACTAATCGTGCCATACCGCTCTTTTTACCACCATCAGTTCCTGATAAGGAATGTCAGACTGTTCAGTCACTGGAGAGTATTACAAGACATATTGGTATAAACCCAAGTCCAGGCTTCAGGAACTTTAGTCAGCAATCACTCTTGAATTGAGCCTTTAGGAACCAGCAATAAAACAAAGTGAAAAATAAATAGCCGGGACAGTCTTGTAATAGGAAAATCCAGAAAAACTGAGCTATAGTTGCAGCCTTTCAGGGCAGACACTAGGAGATGACCAGAAGTCTTCTGAGGATGTGGCATGTGTAATGCAATGCATTAGAGCTTGATTGTAATGTAGACCTTTGTCTTCTGTCCATCAGATAAACAGAACTGGAAGCATCCTGGCTGTTTTCCAACATGTTTCCTGTGTGCATTAGCTTATATATAGGGGGGATGGGTACATTTACATTCGAGTGGAATTGTCTCGAGCAGCGTTGAAGGAGTCGGCAGGGTCTTATCTGGTGTTGGCTTTGTTTACTTGCAGAACAGGGTGGCAGGTTGACAAATGCAGTAATCAGATTGGGCAGAGATCCCTCGGCGACTGCAGTGGGGAGATGTTTCTTGTTCCTCCAAGACTGGCATTCTGTCGACTACATCATCTCCCTCACAACCATACTGCATGTGCTGGTACTGTGAACAAGAGAAAAAAAGTTATTCTTTACTAAACTGAACAGTAATTCAAAAGCTTTTTTCAGTCAAAGTTTTTTCGGCCTTTTTAAGGTCTTCAACAAGATACTTTTTGTGTTACTTTTTTTTTTTCATGGATAACGATATTATCAGAATAAAATGTTTGAACATTTCTAAATTTCACCAAAACATTCACAAGTGTATTTTTGCACCCTAAAGTAGATAAAGTAACTATCTTCATGTGCAAAAGATTATAAAAAATGTATCCACTAATAATGTATAATGTTATAATGCATGGATGGCAAACACACCTTCTTGTATTGTTGCAAGAGGAAAGGAATTAATTTAATACATTTAATAAATTAATAAAATAATAATAATAATTATTATTATTATTTTTTTTACAAATAACAACAAAAAAATGTTTAAATAACAAAAATAAATCCAGGTAGAAACAGAGTAAATACAGACACGGTGCAAGGCAGATAAAACTAGAGATGGGCATTTCGAAACCTTTGTAAATCTTATTTTCAAACAATTAATTCGGAGCTTGTATCAAACTACCACGTGATTAGTCACGTGATTTCAGTAAACGAGGCTTTGTGACATCGTAACTGTTTCTAAATGTTTCAAAATTTCAATAGTTTGCCGCTAGGGGCGATCTATGTAAACCCATGAACCAGTATGTATGTTTTTTTTTACCTGATCTCGGATCGATTTTATACATTTGTAAAGAAATTTGCAGATATTTGCATAATAAAAAGGAAGAATTGTGGTTAATAGTCGCCTGTTGGCCTGATTAACCAAGCTCCCCATAAAACAAACAAAACAAGAATATTTTAATCAAATAACAAATACCCATGTTTCATATTTAATGGTATTATAATATTTGTCAATTGCATGAAATAGATTAAACTTTTCGATACACTTTTCAATGATTTTCATGCATGTTTGAGCTGGGTTTTTGTTTCGAGTGCTGTGAATCATTTGTGAAGCAATTGGTTCAACTGATTCAAAGTTTCAAAAAGCTTTGATTCTCCCATCACTTGGTAAAACAGAAATGAAATAACACATGCAATACATCCACAACGGACAACACCAGACACAGGACACAGGAAACATTGGGATACAAATACACAGGGTAACAAGGGCCTGACAAGGAACAGGTGTGGGTAATGAATCACTATGGCAACAAACAAGGGTAACTATAGAAACAAAGTAAAACAGGAACTAAACACAGGATGTAGATACATTAAATAATTCATTATTAATATACAGTATGTTAATTATATATTTATAAATAATTATATCCTGTAGCTCAAACAGTAGCGCATGATGCTAGCAAAGCCATGGTCATGGGTTCGATTCCCAGGGAATGCAAACTGATGAAATGATTACTTGAAATGCAATGTAAGTGGCTTTGGATAAAAGCATCTGCCAAATGCAATGCAAATGAAACATTATGATATTTTTTAGAATAAAAAATAAATGATTAGAATAATTTTTGGGGAAAAAAAACAACAACTCTAATTTAAAAGCATATTGAACAGCATTTGCAAATATTTGTTTGATGGGCAAAGTGAAACAATCAGCCAGTCCCAAGATATTTGATGTTTAATACAGTTATGAGCTAGATTTTGGACTAATGACATCTCACAGTGGGCGGGGCTACCCAGCATAACACCACAGAAATACAAGGTGATAACAAAACATTTACATAAAGAGCTTTCTTTCTTTTATCGCTTTAAAGACCGGTTAGGTTCGGACTTTAGGCTTTTGTGTGAGGGTTCTAAGCTACTGTCAGCCACAAGTGGCATTCAAGAGCAGCCTGCTGGATCAGCTGTGTTCATATAGAACCTTGAGATTCATGCTAAGAGACAGTTGAGCGAATTGATTTAACTCTCTGAGTCAGTCGCATTCACTGTTAAAGGCTGGATCAGTGCTCGAACGTCCCCTCAAGGCTGTGTATGTGCATGTGATGGGTTGGTTTAGGGATGCGCACTGGATGGGTTGGTTGCGCTGACTGGTTGTGGGGTGTTTAACAGGCCAAGTGTGTCTAGTCTGCTATGTGTTGCATGCAGGACTGGCGCACATTCCCAAGGAGGATAAAAAAGGGAGGGTTTTGTCAGCGGTGAAGGCCATGGAGGAGCGCTGCTGTCAGTGATTAATGGCTGGCAGGGTTTACTGTTCTCTGGGTTATGGATTTCCTGTCTCTCTCTCTCTGTGGTGGCTGCCTCTCATTAAACACCGCAATCAAAGAGGCCCCGGCAAGACCCGCAGCTCAAGGAGGAGAAGAGAGTTCACAAACAGACTGAGTGTAGGTGCCGGACAGATGAGGCGAGCGTAATGACCGGAGGACAGGAGAGGAATGGGTTAATAAGAGATATAAATCAAATCGCCCACCAAACCCAGATGATCCATGTCCTGAGAGAACCGGAGATTATGTCAGAAGATGGATATATTTTAGCAGAACAAAACAGGGAAGGAGTGGCTCTGCACTCTGTCTTGGCATGTCCGTATGGTGTTTTGATTGAGAGACCATGCCCAAATCTAATGAAGTCATCAGAGACGAAGAGGAAAAAACAGCTATGGAAAGAGGAAATGAGTCAAAGCACATTTGAGTGACAGATAGTGTCTCATGACAGCCAAAGGCCCACACCTCATAGTCTTGTCAACATTAGACAGCAAATGAAGGATGCTCGCAGTGTACGCATGCAGGCCGAAAGTGATGGAAACAAGATCCATTTCCAAGCTACTGAAATTCCAAGGTCAGAGATGGTGGATGCTGGTCGCTGATGTCAGACACTAAAGTAATAACTTACATACTTCAGTACTGGACACTGCAATATCTAATCCATCTGGCAAACCCCCCCATCATTGACGGATACTGAATAATCAATTGCGCATGATTTGAGCATGACTTGCAATATAAGACATGAGCGACAACGTATTTGACATTTTCAGATTGACAGAGCAACTACAGTGGGGTTCAAAAGGCCACACTGAAAATCAGAGATTCAAAATTCAATTTAAACCTAGCTGGAAAATAAACTAATATCAAACAACAAACATTGACATGACATAAATAATATAGTAAATAAAAAAAAATGTCTCTCTCTCGTTCCACCACATCCCAAAGGTGCTCTGTTGGACTGAGATCTGGTGACTGTGGAGGCTACTTGAGTATAGTGAACTCATTGTCACACTGTAAAAAGTGTTCAGTTCACTTAAAAAATTTTAGTGAACCCATTGCCTGAAAATGAAGTAAACAAACTTAATGCTTAATTGAAAAAAATAAGTTTATGTGAACTTGACAGTTCCACATTAGTTAATTTTTTCAATTAAGCATTAAGTTTATTTACTTAATAATTTTAAGACAACGGGTTTCCTCAATTTTTTTAAGTTAAGTCAACTGATCACTTTTTACAGTGCATGTTCAAGAAACCCGTTTGAGATGATTTGAGCCTGGTGTATTATCCTGCTGGAAGTAGGCATCAGAAGATGGGTACACAGTGGTCATAAAGGGATGGACATGGTCAGCAAAAATACTCAGGCTGTGGCGTTTAAACGATTCTCAATTGGTGCTAAGGGCCCCAAAGTGTGCCAAGAAAATATCCCCCACACCATTACACGACCAGCAGCCTGAACCGTTGATACACAAGGCAGGATGGATCCATACTTTCATGTTGTTTACACCAAATTCTGACCCTATACCATCCAAATCGAGAATCATCAGACCAGGCAACATTTTTCCAATCTTCTATGGTCCAATTTTGGTGTGTATTGTACCCTCAGTTTCCTGTTCTTATCTGACAGGAGTGGCACCCGGTGTGTCTTCTGCTGCTGTAGTCCTTCTGCTTCAAGGTAACATGCTCTTCTGCAGACCTCGGCTGTAACGAGTGGTTATTTTAATTACTGTTGCCTTTCTATCAGCTCAAACCAGTCTAGTCATTCTCCTCTGACCTCTGGCATCAAATAGGTATTTTCGCTCACTGGATATTTTCTCTTTTTCAGACCATTTTCTGTAAACCTTAGAGATGGTTGTCCATGAAAATCCCAATAGATCAGCAGTTTCTGAAATACTCAGACCAGCCTATCTGGCACCAATAACAATGACACGTTCAAAGTCACTTATACCTTTCTTCCTCATTCTGATGCTCAGTACATCTTGACAATAGCTGCATCTGAAATCTCAAACTGTAAAGTATGATATATGTTGAAATATATTGTGTATGTTTAATATTTTTATTTGCCAACAATACATGCGCCGTATAGTTGCCTTATGAGTTGCATGTTTGATATTACGTTTTGTCAGGTTTGTCAGGTTAGCAATCCTTTTAAAAAAATGACAATATATATATTTGTATTAATTAATATTCATTTTTTTTCATACTGTAGCCAACATCAGATTTTTTTATTTTATTTTTTGAGCTATTTAGGCAAAATAGTATTGAATTTCCAACTATTACATCAGTGCATCCCTAGACAATCTGAACTTTTTAGAATTGTTTATAAGCAAATTTTGAGTAACACTTTATTTTACTGTGTCCTTGTTACATAATATGTACTTACCATAGTAATAACAATAAATTCTGCATAATTACATGGAACTAACCCTCAACCAAATCCTAATCCTACCCTAACCCTAATACATGTAGATGCTTAATATTACTCAGTACTTAAATATATAATTACACTGCAAAGGACGCCTTAAAATAAAGTGTAACCCAAATTTGATTATCTTTTGTGATGTTCATTAGTTTGCAATACAGCATTTGGTTAAAACATGCAAACACCTATAAATAAAAATTGTAAATGAGTAAATTGGCAGCAAAGTCAGTGGATTGCACTTTGAAGTCAGACAAAATAGCATCCCTGACATTTTAACAAAGCTTTTCAGATTACAGAGAATTTACACATCAGTAAACATGAATTAGAGGCATCCCGGTGTTGTTGTGCTCCCTGGCAGTAATAATTACTAATAGAAATGTGAGCAGCAAATAGAATCTCATGGTTAAACATGCAGGGTGCTTGTCTATTATTCAAATAGCCGTCAATCATTCCTCCCCATGAGCAAGCATCTGACGCTAGCAGCATGACGCAAGCATCTGAGTAGGTAGTGTGTCCGGACAATGACCTGAGAAGCGAATCACACTGGTGTTGTACAAGTCATGAGTAAAACTGAATTTTTAGGGCCAGAAGATAAACTGAAACACAAAAGATCTCAATAATCTTCTCTGCCTGACTACTATCAATCTCTCTCACTCCAAAACAAGTGTTTTTTACACCACAATGCGAGAGTGGAGTCAATGGTTGGCCATAGGCAATGAGTCAACATGCGTAGGCAGTTCTGAGGGAAAGACGGAGCTAGTTCAGGGTCTTAAGAAGAAAATAACCCGAAAGTTAAAAAAAGACAAATTGGAAACACACAAATCTAGGCTGAGCTTTGTTACTGTATATCCCATGACTTCTCCGTAACCAGCGTTGTGATACTCGTCATCACTAGGTTGCTGCTTTCTGTGTATCCACCTCATTTTTCTCCCATTTATCCTCCTTTTTTAAGCGTGCATTGATTACTGAACATGCCTGCGGGCTCTGGAGAAGCCTAGCCATCTTCTCCATCAGCCCAGAATCCAATCGCTCAATGGCTATAAATGCCTGCCACCTTCCCTCACAGAAACTGACGCGTTCTTTAGCGCTCAGACAGACAGACTCACTCTGCCTTCGTCTGTAACAATACCTCAGCACTAATGTTTTTGACGCCAGAACAGTTGGACATTTTTAGTCCAACTATATGTATGTATATGTAAGTTATATAACTATACATTAGTATAATCGTACGGTGTGTGGTTTGTGTCACACAGATGGACAAGCATTTAGGCGCCAGGCAGTTGGCAACTCTGTGAATAATCTAGAGCTCTTTCAGAGACGGTGTATAGCGTGCCATTCGTATCAATGCTATTAGACCCAATTCCTTTTATGAGTTCAGACCTCGTCTAATGGAACTGGATGTCGTGGGACATAAAGGCATCACAAGTGAGTAATGTCTTCACGGCTTTTTCGCATAGTGAGCACACTTGTCACTGTTTCGTGTCAATTTCATGAGCTGCAACATCAAAAAAATATGTTAAAGGGTGGGTCGTTTTATAGTCGCGGCACGCAAGTTGTGACGCCTGCTGAGTGTTAGTGTCAGGGTGTGTCACATGGTACAGTTGTTCTGAATGCTTATCTAATCACGCCTCTCTTTCTTGTGTCAGGGTGCACCGTATTACATTAGCCATGACATGGATCAGAGCACATCTAATTCAACTACGCGCACAAGATGGACGTTAAAAAGCAACGACGTGTGGGACAGCCTGAATCCAAATCCTGCAGTGGTGGCTAGTAGCTCTGAATGCTGATTTTGGCAATGGCTGGACTCACAGGAAGGAATTTGCGGGTACAATTGGCTCGGATGAGATCAATGAGGCGCTTAATATAATATCACATGTAAAACTGGCAAATCCATGGGATATCAACTGATTTAACTCTACAAGGGAGCTGGTCTATGAGACTTGTGTTTTCATCCTGCATCTAGACAGTATTTCAAGGCGATTTCATTGCTGACTGTGACTCTTTTTCCACTTGATTGATTAGACACTAGCCTAGTGATGAAAGTGATCTGGGACGGAGCTAAGGCAGTGCTCGCAGAGAGGTTACATGGTTCAGTGGCCAGAGCTTTGAAAATGCCAACCACCAGCAGCTCGAGTCTCCACTGGTGATGTTTTCAGACACAATACACTGGGGTTCAAAAGCCCATTTGTGAAAATGCTTCTGTTTTTCATTTGTGCAAAGATTAACCATAAATTAATGTGAATTTTGAATTCGGCATGTTGCAATTGGTATGTTGCTATTCATTTTCATGTTAACTTATGGCTGATCACCAGTAAATGGATAAATATTTGTTTTATTAAAAAACACCAAAAATAAAATCAAGAATCTTAAATGCTACAAATGAGTTTAGGCATCATAAAATGATAATATGCAGTCTGAAAAAATGATTATTGTAATTAAAAATATAATGTATATTAGCATTAATTAACAACATAATTAAAATTAATTGAAAAATAGGGCAAATGAACATGCATGCTACGCTGCTGCTGCTGCTGCTGATGTACGGATTTGCTACAGCTAATAGATACACAGACACGCTGCTGTATAAATGTAAGATATGCTGCTGCTGCTGCTGCATTAAAAAGACATAAATCCCGTAGCAGATCTAAGCGGGTGGAGCTGGGGGAGGTGGAGGGTTTCAAAGGAACTCTGACTAGCTTACAGAATATTTAAATGCAGGATCAGAGGCCAATCAACTTGTGCCATTAGGCAATGATGGCACATGAAGGACCTATCAGCCAACTATATGTATTAATATATATACATACAAATCCATATTATGGTTAAAGTAAATTTTTCAAAATATTAAATGTTCTGCTTATTTTCAAGTTAAAATTCAATTCTGTACCTCTAAACATTCTGAATGAGGCATCTTGAACCCCACTGTATTTGCTCAGAAAAATAAAACAACGTCACATATAACACACCTTATGATGCAAATGTTCCCACGTGAATGCACTGTACATGAACGCCACACAAACACGCACACAGAACCACATCAGGACACGCGCCATGTCGCAGATGAGATCATACCATGCATTTCCCTGCAGACCAGGCTCGATTTATCTCACAGCAGCCTCCACACAGTGGAGAAATCGCAGTATTGGGTTTGAGTGATGTCAGTCAGCGGCATGTTTATCCTGAGGCGCTCTTCGCCTGCTCTTTAAACACAGGGTGACTAGCATGACTCGCATTGGCACACCATGCAGCGGGCCACCAAACCTCTTTAGTGCATGATGAACCTTTAACAATACTCTTGCTTACATCTGTTATTGTTCTTTAAAGTAATTTATGTCCCTTGCTCCCTGAAGCACAGTGGAATTGGAAGCGTCTGCTTTGAATAAAAGCCAAATTACTGCCCGTTCTTAGCAGACTTACTCGCGTAAGCAGGCACACATGTGAACACACTCGCAAATCCCTTTTATTCCTGAAACGATTGTCAATTATGATTCTAGCATTGTCCTTTTGGATGCCATCATTAAAGCTGGAAGGTTCTTGATTGTCTGACTTGGCTGAGAGAGCATTTGATGTTCAGTGTAATTAATCTTTCATAGAGTCAAAGTTAGCAGAGAAGTAAAATCCGGCACAACTGCACTCTCCCAAACACTGCAATGGTGTGCGGTTTTTCATCTTACATTGCTTTTTTCCTCGTTTTGTGACTCCATCCTCTCTAATAGCATTACTGTAAACAAGAAGATGGTGACACTTCAAAAGCCAGTACAGATCATTTGTAGAAGGCTGGGAGGAGAACACAGCAGTCAACATAACAGAGCTCACTCCTGCCATCTCTGGCCGGCATAAGGAACTGCACAAATAGCAGTGCCTAACAGAGTCTGCCAATTTCTACAAATTACTCCTCTGACCTCCACTTTCCATGTGCGATGGTTGAGAGCCAAATGATGGCAATTTCCCTCAAAATGCTCTCAGCTGTCTTGTGCTTTGGCAAGTGATATTGCATTCCCATCCGTTTAGATTAGCTACACTGAATAAGGAATGACAAAACGAACAAGGGATGTAGTTTGTGCAATATTTATAACAGGAGTTACTTAAATGTGCTTTATTGATTTTCCTAAGCATGCATCTCGTGCCAGGGAACAACAGAAATGTATTCTAGACATCAGAAATAGTGGTCCACTGCAATGCATTTCAAAGGCAGATCTATGCGAAGGTGAGATTGATAGGTTTATTCTTAAAATTGAGAAAGTATCTGATTGGTATGCGCATCATAATGGCCGTGCACCCTGTTGGAGAATAAATCTATCACATCATTTTTCTGTACAACCACAAATCCAACGCCAGTCAGCCAATGCAGGAATGACAGCAGTAATTTTCCCACTGTCCCAGTGTGGAGGAGCCTCATCTCCACGACGCTGCACAGTCAGCGAAATATGGAGCCGGAGTGGCGCAAACCACCCATGCATGGCACACAACACACACACACACACACACACACACACAAAATGGGCACGCACACATCCCACGTATGAGACCGAAAAGATTCACAGCAACACTGTTTAGGTGGTCAGCTTCAAGCACTGCCATAATGCAGCCAGAGCAATTAGCCCAAACATAGAGACCGACTGGAGGACGGTGAGGATTTATGGCCCATAGGTCAGCTCTTATCTGTCCCGGGCTCTTTCTGACGCAGGATTAATGGGAAATGGTTTTTACATGCCTCACTGGTTTCCAGAACAAACTCAATAAGTTCCAACAAAAAGTACATATTGAAATTTTTGAAACAAAGTATGGATTGAGTTTTCTTACAGGCTTTGCTGACATCATGTTGGGAGAGGAACAAACTTAGGGATTAGAGATGGTCAAAAATATAGATATTGATAATATTGACATTGATTCTTAAAATCTCAAGCTTCATCTGTCAAATACACATGTATGTATAATATCCACATATACACACATATGAACGAGTGTGTGGGAATGAGTGTGTGGTGTTCCCTACGTTGTGTAGAGTCCACAAGAATAGTAATACCAGAAAGTTTTTATATTGTGTGGGGACATTGTTTCGTCCCCATGTGGAAAACAGCTTAAAAAACATACTAAAATATGTTTTTTGAAAATGTAAAAATGCAGCAAGTTTTCTGTGAGAGTTGTGTTTAGGGGTAGGGTTAAGAGATAGAATGCGGTTTGTACAGTAAAAAAATGATTATGTCTATGGAAAGTCCCCCTAAAATTTGGAAACCCATATGTGTACCATTGTGTCTGTACCATGCCCATGACATAATGGCAATACACGTCTTTATATTTGCATTCTCACAGACTGCATGCCAAAAACAAACCGGACAAACAAAACAAAATGGACATAAAAACACCCCAATTAATCACAACTGAAAATAATTATAATTTTAATCAATTAATCTGAGTCAAGCTGGGAATTCTGTGCTGATAACCATCCCTCCAATGGATTCTCTTTTTTTATGATTTATTTCTTATTTTTATTTGATGCTCTTTCTAACGCTCAAAATAGAGGTGGTTAAATCTTAATACACAAAGCATGTATTAAACATGTATTGCGTGACCATTTTTGCTTGTGATTGGAACTGCGGAGCATTTTATCCGACACAGCTGCATCCTCTACACCCTGAACTCTGTGCTACAAGCATCATACATTGTAAGAATGAAAAATTCATCTTTTTGACAGCACTCATAAATTCCGTATTGTCTCTCCCTCCTTTGAGTTGCATCTTTATATCTGTTGCTCTGGGTTTCATGGAATTTGCATGAGGAGAGGGAGGAGCTGTGGACACCAGGACTGTTCTGACTCTAAAGGTTAATGACATTTTGACCTACTAAAGCCATTTTTCAGGACCCATGCCATTAGATGGCCTTTGATCTTTTGTAACGCAAGGCAAGGCAAAAAAAAAAAAAAAAAATCTATATACCCATTTTAATCACAATATAAATTTTCAGTACAAGGCAGGAAAATGTCATTCTGCTCTTTTGTTATTGCAAATCACAACAAAATATATGGTCCAGTCAACTGTGCCAAATCTCATGAAAGATTCATTTTCATTTTTCATCATTCCTTCCAAAGGACCCCGAGGACATTCGTGGAACAGCTCTTTAATACCCCCGCATAAGGAGCGTCAATGCAGGCTCCACTGCAAGCCGAGCCAAACCTCATTTAAAGTTCCCTTAATCATCAGACTCCGAGCACAATCAGTGGGGCTGCATTCATCGCTGTCACCGGCGCTGAGTGACCTTCATCAGAGGTGCCAGGGCAGATGCCAGACAGGCAGCCATGTCATCTTTGACAAGGCCGATTTCTCCGAGCACACACCCACACGGATGAAAGGCTCACAATGGCGGAGCGACTGAAATACTGCACATTAACATTCATTATTGACCCTCTACCTCTGTTCAGATTCTGTAATTAGATCTCCACCGCTGGACTCGGTAGTAGAGCAAGCCTTGAACTCAGCATGTTAATGCTCCTCTTCCATCCATCTCCCAGCCTCTACGGAACGCCTGTAAAACTGAACGTGGTTTCAGGAGGACGTAAGCTGTACGGGTGTGATTTAGCCGTCCGTTCGGGAGAGCCTAGACGCAGGGAGGTAATGAGGGTGTGATAGAGAACGGGGGAGCCATTAAATACGGGCGGAGAGGCTAAAAGAACAGGAACGATTTGGCTCTCCTTTCGAATTTAGTCCCCCTTGGTCCAAAACTATATTTATGGATATTCTGTGTTTCCCAAATGCGTTGTTAGCCAAATATGGTCGCAAGTTCCATTGTTACCAACATAGTTCAAAGATTCTGTGTTTTCTGAAACTAGCACATGGCCCGTGGTTAGATGAATAGATTATTGTTAGTATGACGTGGATGAAAACGTGTGCATATGAATGTTTATATATTATATACAATTTTCATTCAACATCTCAGTTTTTCAGGATAATGAATACGCTGTTTATGAAGAGTGAGCAAATGTGCTCTACCACAGTATGACTTATAAGGGAAAATGCAATGGGATCAAACATGCCATGTTTGTTAATTAGAGCAATAATCGGACATTGATTCGATCTTGAACCGGATAATTAGCAGAAATTAATACTCCACTACCTGTGTGACATCTTTAATGACAGTTCTATGTCGAACAAATGTGCAACAGTCATGATTAGTTAGCTAATTTATCCTATAATATATTGTACTATTGAAGTTAAGCTATACATCATTGTATGAGATAAGTACAGGCTAAGAGACCAACTGAGATTAGTAAACCAGCTGAGACTGGTTTAAGGTGTTTGTTTTCAGTTTGCAAATTAACATTTACTAACTGGTTTTAACCTTCTAGCATGGTGCCAAATTATTCTGCTCTCCTATACCCTAGCTAATAAAAATATATTCTTAGAATGTTTTGCTAACATTCCTATTAAGTTATGCGTTTCACTTTATTTTACAGTATGTGCACTTACAGTGGACTTACCTAAGAAAGTACTGGGTAATATAAGGTAATTACCCAGTTATTGTAATTACTATACTATATATATTTATGAATGTTTTTTAAATGTTCAAAACGTCAATTTTTGTATGTATTAATAACATATTTTTCTTGATTTATGTGAACGTTAGAGAAACATTACATTCTTTCATATTGATAGAAGTCATGAAAACGTTATTTCTGAATGCTTTCTGAACGTTCAAAACGTCCAGTTATCTTTTTTATGTTTTAAGAACGTTTTTCTTGGTTATAAAAAATCGTTAAAACATTTCCACAGGAATATTCCTTCTTCTCTTCCATCCATTCTCCACACCATTTATCCTCTCTAGTGTCACTGTGCCGCCATGTTTATATGTTTATATTAATTCAAGTGATAAAATAGATCAAATGTAAGCAATTGATTTCTTACAGCTGCACAAACTCAAACATACAACTAGACAGTCCATTTTAACAAGACATAAGAAAACAACACAATAGAAAAAAAAAACACCATAAAATTGTGTTCTATATGAACTGTTTCATGTCTATGAACTGTTTCATACGGAGTTTCAAACATTACAGTTCCATCATACAAAATGCTTTGTGGTGCTTCAGGCTGAAGAGAGACCTTGAAATGTAACCGTTGTCAGCAGACTATGTATGTTTGGTTTAGAAATGGTTAAATCATTTGGTTCCATGAACGTTGTACTCAGAAAGTTTTATGATAACATTATGAAAGGATTCAGCAAATAAAAATAACATTATAGGGATGTTCCGAAAATATTATTCTAAGAATGTTTTCTCTCAGCATTATGAGAACACATATTTACTATTAATAACATTATAAGAACGTTTTGTCTTAACATTTACATAACTTTTAAAGAATGTTAGAGGAAGTTTTTAAAACCTTCACTGTTAGCTGGGACATAAGGCTACTACACATTACAGTATTTAAATGTTAATACATTTGTTGTTGTTTTATAGCAAACATACTGCTAACAGAATGTAACAGAGATAACATAGTACAGCTATAAGCTTCCACAGTTGTCCACAGGGACAACAGGAAGGGCTGTTTTTATTAGCTACAGTAGATCATAGCATGGTAACAATAGACAATCCCTTTGGGTCCAAGGGGGGCTGAATCTTGTAGGACAGAGAACCAAGTAACGGCACACTATCTTAGGTAGGTTTAAATTGCTTCTTTTTTTTTGTTTACCTTAACTGTTTACCTTACTGTCTTAGCATATTGCTAACTGGTTAGCATGCTATCTTAGTTCTAACTGATTATTCTGCTCTTCTAGCATGCCCTACACATTACTATAATCATAACAGTATTTAAATGCTAATATTTACAAATATCACTTGTATGATAGCAGTACTGCTAAAGGCGAATTCTCATTGCACAGACTTGACACCAACAAACACATTCGTAAGGGTTTAGTCGGATCAGTGTTACTCCCGGTCGGCACTTGTTTTTGCAGACTGAACATGTTCAATCAGCAATTGTCAGATCATGGAATGTCTGAAAAGTGACATTCTGTAGTCTGGTGATAGTCTGTGTCTGTCAGTGCAGTGTGAATTAGTTTTAACAGAGCGTAACGGATATAAAACAACACAGCTAGAAGAAGCTACCACTGCTACAAAATGGCTATTTTGATTAGCTACTGTAGAAGAACACAATAGATTAGGCATCAGAGATCCAAGGGGGACTGAATCTTGCATAACAGAACAGAGTAACAGCATTCTAGGAATGAGCAGCTGCATTCATGATTTGGAGAACACTATGAACTAGCTGTTCATTATTTAGAATCACTGAAGGTGCAAAAAGAGGAAATAGCGGCATAAGAGATGCACTAATGTATTGGCAATAGCAATATAGTGTAAATTAATTTCCTCGGGTCACTGACATTTAAAAGCTTAAGGACTCCAGCAGTGATGGTGTGATATCATCACTTTGGCTTTTCAGTGGCACAAGTGGCACAAGTGGCTGAGCTGTTTGAATTACAAACACAGTTAATGAATTTATTCATTTTAAACCATTTAGCCAGATAATGAAAAAAGCCATTTAGAGCTCGACGCTCACCACTCAGATTGTAATTGCTGCATATGTCTGTGGATACAGAAAATGCTTGTGTCACTTACTCACGGTAGATCTGTAGAAAATGGCCATCTGCCACAGCGTGGCCTCTTTGAACATGATTCTTATCCTGTGTATTAATGTTCTCTCTAAATACACCATCCAGAACTAAAAGGATATTGCCTTGGGTCTATTACCTTCTGCCATCTGTTTTTCCCATTTTCCCTTTTCCTTCCAACACGCAAGGAAATATCTGTCACAGATGCTGAGTCATTCCCAGATCAATTCAAATTAATGTTGTGCGGGCGTAAGGTGCAGATTTTAGCACTCCAGAAATGGGGTTTGACTGCGTGCCTTTCTTCCAATTCCGTTTTTATACAAATAATGTAGAAATCAATAGCTGCGGTCAGCATATGCACTTGGAGCGGTGGGATTTCGATTTCGGCTGGGGAGTTGGAAAGGAAGGAAAGCAGAGCATCCGCTCTACCGCCGAGCGAGACCTGCTAGCTACGGTATTCCGAGAGTAGCGCTAACCACGCACGCTGCTTCTTTTATCAGTCAATACATCATTTTACTTAGCCAATAACAGAGTCCCTCACACGAAAGATAATGGATGTTCCTCCCGGTTGCCGCGGGATCTGCTGCAGTGGTAATGTAGATTAATTCACTGCAAACAGATTGATTTTTCCTTCTCTGTCAGAGTCATTTGTTTTTTCCTCATCGCTGTGGTCAACTACTGTAACTGCCCACCTGTGCGAAGGACATTGGCTACTCAGGCAAATGAGTAGCTAAACTAAAGCCATTGAAATTAGTGCTGTCCCACAATCCCCCTCTCTGCTTTCTGTTCCTCCCTGTGCATTGGCCTGACAGACGGTGTCAGCGACTGATAGAGGCATTGGTGACCCGTGTCGACCCTCCATCACTGCCAGTCAGCACTTCTGTGAGGTCAGGGCTGAGGCACCGCAGAGCGTCCCATTAAATATACGAGGCAAAATAAAACACTAAAGAGAAAGTAGGATGCTGAAAAGTAGAGGCCACACACCTCCATCTGTCACTTCGGCCTATACCACCTGAGAGGGAGAGAAAAGCGATGGAAGGACAGAGTGAAAAGAGGAGTGCTCCTGGAGGCAGATTTTCTCTTAGAACTGGTATTAAAGTCATTTACACTCGCTTTATTGTTTCATCAGTGTTTATGGCAGTCGCTGCCACACATTCACACTTTCACACTTTGATGTGGTCCGCTTCCTCTGAGATTGACGACTATTGGAATGCAAATAGAATTCAGCAAACTGATTGATTTCTCAATCCTGTCAGAATTATTTATAAGAAGCTGTAGGGAGAATGCATAACAATTTGAAAGATTCCACTAATTTTATACTAAGCAAATTATTTACTTGAAGAAATATGAAGCGGGATTGACATGATGATTACAACATAAATTAATTACCACTAGTCCCTCCTTTTCTTTAATTAAAGCAAAAAGTCAAGATTATGTTGAGGCATAGTGAACGTAAATGTTTTGGAGACTGAAGACTGTTTTTTTATAGGCTTTAGACAGACAGATTGAGAGTGACTCTTGAAGGACCAGCACCACATCCTCTTCTACCACTATTTGAAGAATTCATCTTCCAGAATCTGACAGTAAGTTTTGGGAGTTCATTTGTAATCCACCTCTGCAAAACGGACTTCAGGGTAGGAGATGGACTCAAAATAAACTCCCAAAACTCTTCAAAATTCTTCAAATAGTGGTAGAAGAGGATGTGGTGCTGGTCTTTCAAGAGTCACTCTCAATCTGTGTCTATAAAGCCTATAAAAAAATTGTCTTCATGTATTTTACTACACTTCAGCTTGTGATTCTTATTAAGTGGGGGTCATTTTTTAGGATTCTTTACCTAACCTAAGTCTCTGAGATCCTGACACCTTGCACTTCTGGAGACTCCAAGTAGGTTGCAGTTCTGGAAAATGGTGGCGCTGGAGACTAAAGGGTTCCTGATGATTTCACACCTAATTCTTAATTATTTTCCAGTTAACATGTGTCTTTTCTTCTCCACCTGTTTTTGTCTGACCCTGCTGACCCAATGAGTATTTAACTTTCCAATGGTCATGTCTTAACTGCAATCTCTAGTATTGCATTAGTATTGCATCCTTCTCATGGGGATTTAATAATTTTTTACTTTTAAGTCTGAGTTAAATCTTTTTTTGGCTTATTTTATCTGTAAAAGAAAACGTGCCTAATAATTATGCACTCCAGAATAAAAGGCATTTTTCATTTCCAGCCTTCATGAACAATTATATATCACTTATAAATGATTAAATACAAAATGAATTGTAGTTATTACGATTAATGTGGTTTGGAATTGGTAAAATGTGCCTGGAAAAAAAAATATGATCAGAAAATCAACGTGCCAAATAATTCTGCACGCACTGTAATTCGTTCCCTCGTTTTTAATAGATTGTGCAGATGATAAAATAATTTGTGTGTATATATATATTTGTGTGTGTGTGTGTGTGTGTGTGTGTGTGTGTGTGTGTGTGTGTGTGTGTGTGTGTGTGTGTGTGTGTGTGTGTGTGTGTGTGTGTGTGTGTGTGTGTGTGTGTGTGTGTGTGTGTGTGTGTGTATACATGCCTCATAGCCCATGTCCTCCACGCCTCAATCTCTCCGTCTCCTCTGGTCCAGGTGGATCTCCCATGGCTGCTGCATTGTTTATGAGGCGCAGATTGCCATGGTGATAAGAAGGCCTCACTGGTACTCTAATAAGGCAGAGTGGGACTACTGGAGCCAGGCTGAGGGGCATAAGAGCCCAGGCCCCTGATGAGCACCACTCTGATAAGGTCGATGAATATGGTACATGCCTGTTGATGTTTGCAGAGTGCAATGAGATGCTCTCTCCCTCTCCTCAACGCAGCCTCGCCTGCAGATTACTAATGCATTCGTCTGGGGAGGCAAACCAGTCATCAATACGTTGGAGTCGACGGCAGCCTTGAGCGAGAAGAATCTCAAATGGGAAGGGATGGAGGAGCAATTTCTAGGCAAATAAGTTTGAGAGAGATTGATGGTCAGATATTCATAATATGCTGTCCCTAGATCTGCACTGTGCAACTTCCTGTTTGTTAAGGAAGATAGTAAGTTCAATATATGTGACCCTGGACCACAAAACCAGTCACATGGGTACATTTTTTGAAATTGAGATTTATACATCATCTGGAAGCTGAATAAATAAGCTTTCCGTTGATGTATGTTTTGTTAGGCCAGGAAAATATTTGACCGATATACAATTATTTAAAAATCTGGAATCTGAGGGTGCAAAAAAATCTAAACATTGAGAAAATCGCCTTTAAAGTTGTCCATTTATGTTCGCGATTGTGCTGCATTCACTCACAAAAATAAATGTTTTATTTATTTACGGTAGGAAATTTACTAAATATCTTCATGGAACATGATCTTTACTTAATATCCTAATGATTTTTGGCATAAAAGAAAAATCTATAATTTTGACCCACACAATGTATTGTTGGCTATTGCCACAAATAGACCCGTGCGACATGTGACTGGTTTTGTGATCCAGGGTCACATATGTGTGAAAATTATCTTAGATTTGTTTACAATATATTGTTAAACTTTTCTATGCAAACTTCAGGTTTGTTAAAAAAAGGTTTGTGAAAACCCATTCTCAAGCGCACGGGAAAGGTTAAAACTGTAATGTGATTTTAATGAGCTCCATCGTATATATAATATTTCATCATTTTCACTGCCAATACAACATGTAGTTCACGCACCAGTCAATCTGAAAAAAGCGGTTTGGTGTTAATGGCCTTTTCCATCACACTACAACCTGAGCTGCCATCACTTGGAGGCAGGCGTAAAGCTCACTGGTCTTTTGATTATCACTTAACCATTTAACATGTACATTTGTAATAATTATAGACCTGGGAACCAGAGCTCTCAGACAATGCTTCTGACTGCAAATAGTAGATGAAAGTGGGTGTATTTTGGAGAGTGTGTGTTGTCTCGTTATGCATGTGTGTATTCCAAACAGATATTAAGCACAATAGCAGATTTATGCATTCACATCTGTTTGAGCTCCAGAGAATAAAACACTTTCCACATAATGCCCACTGATTATTTTCCCCCTCCTTATATTGTTCTTAGGGAGTTGAATTTTGTGTAGGTTAAAGTGAAAGATGGAAACTGGACATAGTTAACAACAACAAAAACGAGTCTCTGCATGGCCATTAAAAAAAAAAAAAAAACACTAACCATGGTAAAACTAAGGTTGGGAATTCATGAAAAAAAATATGCCTACTGATTGTGTTATTTATTTGCATGTGCTGTGTATGCTGCTTTAGCACCAGATTTGCTAAATAAATAATGCTTATTAGGTCATAGTACACCCACACCCCAAAAATTGTGGGAAGGTCGTTTCTGAATCTGTTGTGGAGGATCCAGTAGACTATTTAGTATACTTTACTGGGACTAAAGATGAAGTTTGGGAGGTGCAATGGGAAAATACGATTTAATCATGGTGTTAATGAAAAACAAATAATATGCATGACTTAAAAAGCAGAATTGACTTATAAACAGTTGTACAGTTATCATTTGCTGGAAAACTATGGACATTTCAGGATTCTGTGTAAATGTACCTTTCGAGTTATTGCATATGGATAGGGTTCATAATTAAACACCAAGCACAACATTTGAAGGAAATTTGACTTGCTGTTAAAGTCAATATAATAGAGTTACTGGCGATTTGTAATTGCAGTTATGTATGGTTTAAATTCAAGAACGATTCTCTGACCTTGACTTGTTTTGATCTAATAAGTGGGTTTAAAAGTTTGATTTCTACTAGACTAAAGCAATAATTCCTCTTTGAAAATGTCACGTAAATGCTTGGAATCATACTAATGGACAAACAGCCCTAGATAATGTGATAGTGCTAAGCTTCTTCCAGTGTGTAAATATGTTAACTAGACTACAATTGGCGTTGGTGTTGTGAGCTTGACAGCAGCGACATGCGATGCACAATCCTATAAAAATCTGATTACGCATTGTGTCATAAACTGTATACTGTATGCTCATCTACACACACACCAACTGTAGCTTAATAATGACTTCACTGCAACAAATGCAACAAAAAAAAGTGAACTTTTCTTTGATAAAAAAAGCTTTTCTTACACCGTTGACCAAATCCAAAAAGCTGATTTGCCTGCATTTACCCATGTTGTTCTCAGAGAGAAACCTTGCCATTATCATCAACATCATAAGAGCCTTTTTTTACTCATTCCCTTGGATGTGAGGCTTTTGATGCGTTAGAGACCAGGCTAATAGTTCATGCTGATGAGGAAGGATGAGAGAGCCTGATGATAATTCTTAGACTCAGGAAGGGGCCAGTTATCATTGCCGATGCCTGAACGTGATGACTGCATAGACGAGTGTTACTTACTACTGAGGGGACAACAATAGCTCCTAATGTGTCAGACACTGCAACTAAGAAAAACAAGTGCTGACATCATCTTGCCAGTGAGGAAGGTAACAGTCTTCACACCATCTCTATATGGCATCTAATATTCAAAGGTGATTAAAGAAAGAAATACACCTGCTTTCATTCGAAATGCCGGAGCTGAAGCTTCCTGGAGAAAAATGTAATTTGCATAAACCTGCAAATGAGTCTAGACTACAGTAGATGTTGTGTGTAAGTGTTAATTAATTTTAAAAAAAACAAGTGATGTGAAAATGTTGACATTTTCACCTGCCTTATTGTACCAAAAACAACATGTTTACTACATTTACATAATGGAATCACATGCAATGAAAACTATTTTATGGACAAGACTGATGATTCAGACTTCAAACACTTTGATATGTCTTGTAGAGATTAATTATGTTCTCACAAAACTGCTCCGATTAATCGGGCGACGATAATCATTTTATATAGTTGCTTGATTGGTGGTCTCTGTAAAGGCCAATCAAAAAAGCCGATCAGATGACGTTAAAATGTTAACTAAATGTATGTGGTTTGGAAAACATATGGATAAACAAATACTGAAATATGCCAAATGGATTGGAATTAAATCGAAATTGAATCAAATTAATCAAATGAAGAGCTTGTGAATCAGAAACTAGAAAATCTGTATCAATGCACAGTGTGCCAGGTTTGAATGCACAACCATTGAGATTTTATACGACCGAGAGGAAGAAGCTTCAGAAGACTTATGAATAATATGGACTATTTTAATGATGCTTTGTGGTGATTTTTTATTATTATTTTTGTAGCTTGACAGGCCCAGTCTCATCTTGTTGTATAGAAAAAGAGCATCTGCTTTTGTGATCCTTAAAAGAAATAAAGTCACACAGTCTGGAAATGATGACATAAGGATGAATACACGATGACAATAGCTGCAATAGCAAAAAGTAACTTAATTACTCAAACAATGCACTGTGCCATAATAAATGTTGACAGTCTCGCCCTGACTATCAAAATTCTCTCCGAAGCTGGTAATGTCTAAATGAAAGTATCCAAACAGCAGACAACGTGACAGCTGTAATTAATGAAAGCAAATGTAACAAGTTAAATGATGGCTTAATGTCTATGTATGCGTGTATTTATTTGTCCAGTTGTGTGTGGGTATGTGTGGCGCTCGAGTGGGCTCCCAGGACCCGGTCTAAATCCTGCAGCAGCCCTGGATGAGTGGAGCAGCTGGCCAAGGGGTTTGTTACGGTGTGCTGGGCTTCAAACAAGTACAGCCATCTGGATCTCCTCCATACTGAACACTATCACATGCCTGCACAGGGGTGAGAACAAGGGTGTATTACTATCATAGAAACCGAGAGTGCTTCCTCCATACTTAGAGATGCCACACGAGGGGGATTATGGGTTTCCATCACCAGAGGTTTGGTTCTCTATTGAGAGAGTGTTATTTTGCCCGGCAGATAACAGAAGAATACAGTTAAGTAGTCCTAAACGTCTCAGGCTATTTGATGAGAGCCGAGCAGCAACCTTTTGTAGCGATTAAGAACGCAGATCCTTTTTTCTTAAGAATGGCTGCCGAGAGCCTTTGAAACTGCTCTCGCATTGGATACCAAACAAGAGGAGCCTGGCACAAATGATGCATGGTGTTAGAAGCACATAGCATCTCTGAAAAGATCATACATCCCCACGGGCTCGCCAACGAAACGGAACGGCGAGCCCACACAGATCACAAAGAGCGGGATTGCGTAAATTAGACATCTGAATGGTGGCAAAAGAAGCACATGTGGGCTCGCACGCATACAGGGCGAGATTTTCAGTCAGTGACGTTTGGAGATGCAGGCAGATTGGAGCGATTACGCTGAAAGGTTTTCTGCACCCCCAGCCTGCCTGCGTCTCCATCCTGAGTGGATGTGTAATTGATTTTTGCTAGGCTTGTCGCTGTTGTTTAAGAAGTGATAAATGTTGGATCAGGTGTCCTGCGTTATACGCGCTCTGGAGAGCGTCAGCTCCTCCATAACTCTTCTGTCTGTGTGAGGAAGCCTGAATGACCAGATTTAATGGCTTCTCTATCTTTGCCATTGTAAATTACACTCCAGCACATGAGAGGGTTTGTCCCCTCTGCCGCTGATACTTTACAGCCAATAATAACTGAAACAATCCCTAAGGGAGAATGAATATTGGTATGAAAGATGTGATTGACGCCGCCTTTCAAAACAGATTAACGTACGGTTAACATCAAGAGGATTTAGAGAATAAGAGCTTGTCAATCAAATTCACACGTTTTGACCTGCAATTGGCTCTCATAGTGGTAATATCTTAAAGCGATGTGAGACGCTGTTAGTTCTGCTTCGATGTATCAGCAATAGGGTAGATGTTATCAAAAGACATGGAGTATAACGATGCCAAATGTGGCATTTTCAAGCTTTAAAAGGATCATTCTGATATAATTTACTCAGCCTCATGTTATTCCAAGCCCATTTGATCTCATTTTCTTTCTGTGGAACTTAACAACTTTACACAGAAGCACCATAAACATAATCCATATCACCATAAGTGCTAGAGCTGCACGATTCTGGATAAATTGAGAATCGCAGAGATCACGATTCTCCCACAATTCTGAACAGACAACTAAACAAAATAACATGTCATTTACTAAAGGTTCTAACAAAATGTCAATTGATGCAGTCAATTTAAAATGTATAATTAAACATAATGAATTATTTTTAAAAATCAGTTTGAATGAATAATTCAGTGACTCACTCATAAATACTTCACTTGTTTCATAACTGGATTAATCATCGTTTTTTGAACAAAGCTTGAATGAATGATTCAATTACAAATACATTTGTTAATGTACGTGGTGGCATAATGATGTAATCGATACAATCGTTATTTGTAGCGGTGTTTTATGTTACGTTCAAAAAGTAATTTACTCTTTTTGATTGTTTTGACATCAGTGTTTATATCCGAACTATAAACTTTAATCCCAGTACTTCTGTGATAATATGAATATTTGTAACACAGAAATAATGCCGATTTGAATGTTTAGCTGTGATTTTGTCAAAAACACGTTTAATAGGCGAATCGTTGTAATTTCGAAAATGAGATCGCGTGGGTGTTTGAATTGAGATTGCCGTCTTTTAACGATTAATCGTGCAACTCCAAGGTGCCATAGGCCTACTTGATTTGAGATTATCAGTGAATAGATTATGGATAAAAGTTTGTTCTGTTCAAAAAACAAAGCTATCATCAGAAGACTTGTAATCCAGAGCACAAGATATATGCTACTTTCATTATGTTGTTTTAGTGCTTTTTTGTCCTTTGTAAAGCATGGCATACTGGCAGCTGTAGTCACTACGTAAGGGATAACACACAGTCAGTCGATCATTGCAGTAAAATAAACCCTGGCAGGGTGTTCAAGACCCCAAAGGTCTATTTTGAAATACATAAATATATGGTCATGAAATATTGATTGAAATACAAGGAAACGTACTGTGAGTGTAACGTGTGGTTTCAGGAAGACAGAAGAACAAAGTTCCAACACGAAGTTTAATGACAAATATCTATAAGGCAGGCATACAGGAATGGCAACACACACTTAGGGTAACAGTGAGTGGACAGAGAATGAATGTGAGGGACCAACTTATTATATAGCAAACACAAACGAGGATGAACACAGCTGACACATTTAAACTAATAACGAGGAGCGGGAAAACTGAACAAAGGAACACATGATGAAGATGAAAACAAACTAAAAGTCCATGATAAACTAACAGAAGATAATGGTGCCAGTCAGTAATACAGCGTTGTCTTAAGCCGAGTTCAGACTGCACGATTTTCAAAGTAGTCGGGTCACTGTTCTTTTCACACTGCGTGACTATCTGGGGTAACATTCAGTTGCTGGTGTGTTCACACTGCACGATGCATCGGCGACAGGAGGTTTCACACTGCATGACTTTCAGGAGGAAGAATCGCCGACAACTTCTGTCTGGTCCGCAAACTACATTTCACAACCAAACACACGCGAGAAGTGATAAGGGAATAGCGCAAAATCCCGGGTGCGTAGACCTCAGTTCTCGCGCGAGACTGAAATTGTTATAAAAAATGATAGCCTACAAGAAGCTTGCGATCCAAATTGTCTGTGCATTGATTTGCAGCGAAAAGGAGAAAAAGAAAAACATAGTATGCATGAGGAAATGGCTGGGAAGACAAGGGGAGCAAGGACTGTGTGTTCTGCAAAGAGAGTTGGGGATAAATAAATAATTTTGCAATGTGCTGCTGGTCAAGCAAATGTTTGTGCTTTGTTTCTGTTTGATATGATTGTAAATATATCTATTAAAGGTAGGGTAGGTAATCATTTTTCTAAAAAAAAAACATTCCAAATTTGTTTAAACTGTCTTTATATACCAATACATAATTAAAATGTAAGTACTCTGAAAAAGAAATTTTTTAAATCGAGTGACTGTAGACCTTTTAATCTGCAATAAACACAGCTCATTATTTCCATTCACTCCACCCCCTCCCTTCTGAGCTCCTTCCAAAGCCACGCCCCCAAAACACATGAACGCGCGACGCCAAACGCTCAGGCTGGAACAAGACGCATTTATTACCTGAGACGAGTGGAGAGGAAGGAGCGCAGTACATACAGTGACATCATGTCAGAATCACATGTAATAAAATACCTAACTTTATCACTATGAAATAAACAAATAAGATTTCTTTTAGTACTCACTATCAAGCTAGCATATCGATAATGGTAAAGTTTCATTCGGTAACGAGCTATATTTATAAGGCAAAACTAAAAACAGGTTGCATTGATACACGTTTTTCCATTACCATCAGTTACACTGTGATGAAGATGAATTTCGTGTAAGATTCATAACATATACGGTGTTTTGCATGTAAGAGTTTCCATGATGAAAACATTGTTGACTCTAATGAAGACTAACGTACACTCCGAGTCCGGAGACAAGTACCGCATCATCGGTTCGAGGACAGGTCCGGGGTCGAGGGCGAAGCAGAGGAGGTCGTTCAAGAGTGCGGGCAGGGTCCGAGGAAGTAGTTTTTGCCTTGTTTGCCTTCGCTGACTGCATATGCAGGTGCTTTGAGCTGAATATTTCCGGGAACGGTGACATGTGATGAGTGCACGCAGGGCAGCCCGCGCAGTGGGGCTCGGGCACGAGACATGAAGGCATCTGATTGGTTCTTTACATTCGCACCGAATGGCAGTGATTGGTCAGAGTTTTTACTGTCCTGCAGCTGCTACAGAGGTCTGATTTTTTTCATTCCTTTTTCTAAACACATAATGTATTGACTACTATCAGGATGGGAGGACCATTTCACCCAGTATAAAAAAAAGTGTTTCTGAACAGGATTACCTACCCTACCTTTAAAATACTGACATTGTGGCCTATATAACTCCTCCCCGAGGCTCTGTATCTTGCTCTCTCATTGGCTGTCGGTCATCGCCGATGTAGTTTTCAGTCAGAATACATTCACACAGCAGGATTTTGAATCGCCGACAGGTCCAGATATTTCGCATGCCAAATATCTCACGGGCGTGATTCTCTCAGATCGCGTCTTTGCTCATTCACACTGCGTGATTGTCACTCGCGTGAACGAGCACCGATTTGCCTGTGATTTCGGGCATTCAAAATCGGGGCTAAAATCGTGCAGTCTGAACTCGGCATTAGACAAATATTTCACCACTAAGGGCGTTTTTCCACTGGGTTCGTTTGCTGCGGTCCGAACCCGAGTGCGCTAGTTCCCGGCGCCCCCCGCAGCGTTGGTCTGGTTTCACACTCAATTAGTTGTATCGAACCCAGGTGCGTTTGCAGTGATCTTACGTCATCGCAAACGCACACGGAAAACGCATGGAGAATACAACTCGTGTGAGGAAACAATGATATTCGACAGTGATACGCATGCGCGGGATACTATACTTCCTGAACAGGCGCGCACCCAGGTCCGTGTTGCTTGCACATTAACGCGAACCGCACCACGGTTCGGGAGCAACCGAGCTCAGACCACCTCCTCCAGGTAGTCTCGGGTTCGGTACTCTAGTGCGCACCTGGGTCCGATGACAGCGTTCACATTAGCGATTTTTCATGCGAACTGTGCCCCGGTCCGCACTAAACTGCCAGTGTGAAAGCGCCCTAAGTACCATATGGGACTGACCAATCAGAATCAAGTTTTCTAAGAATAAGTGCAATAACGGCCACCCAAAATTCAGATGCATTGGTTCTAGAAGTGTTTTTCCCATTCATTTTTCCAATTAGAATTTGAAAAAATAAAATAAATAATAATAATAATAATAATAATATATTATTATTTTAAATGAGTTATAAGCCCTGAAACAAACAAACCAACTACAAGGTAAACAGTGCTGAGCTATACTGATTACATGTAATCTGGATTATATAATCAGATTCCAAAAATTAAGTATTTGTAATTAAATTAAATAGACCCGGTTTCAGAGACAGGCCTTATAGGCTAAGCCAGGATTAGGCCTTAGTTGCTTTCAGTTAAAACAGCTTAAATGTGAATTTTAGTCTGGGGCTATAGGCTTAAGCCTTGTCTGTGAAACTGGGGGATAATGTTTTAAAATACTCGTTATCAGACTACAGTTGCTTTTTTATTGATTAAATGATGACGTTATTCTCACAATGGCAATAAATCATTCATAATTTATTGATTCTCACAACTACTTCTTTTTCATGTTTAAAATTTTCCTTTCTAAAGCCCACTGCTTGTATACATTCAGAAGGTGTTCCAGGTTTGTGGAATCACACACACAGATCAGCCACTAGTCATGTGTCTATCACACTGAAAACTGAGACCCAAAGCATTTGTTCACTGGATTTACACAAATTATTTCACATTTAAGAAGTGTTTTTTCAACATAGCAACATTGCATATCTAATCAGCTCCTGACAAACACATTAATTAATTATTTGAATTATCACACAGAGAGATCATGAAACCATCTTTTACAGTCTTTGGAAGGCTTTTGTCTTTCAAACCCATTTTAACACAAATTCATGTAATTTCCTATTTACTGTACATGCAATGCAGGCATCCCCAACTTTTTTGTCAGCTGAACCCCTTTGACCTAATATACTTGAAATACCTCCTGAGATTTTAAGTAAATAAGTTAGGGTCAATAATATGATTAAGTCAAAAAAAAAAAAAAAATTATAATTCAGGGTTTGTCTGTTAATGGTCACATGACATGCAGGAAAACAAATAAAATATTTAATAAAAACAACAACAAAAAAAATTTGTAAGCATTTTTTTTTAAATTATTTTATTTAAAAATTATTTAAATTGTTATGATTTAATTAATAGCTTTTCTTTAAACTCAAACCCTGCAGTTCCATCATTAACGGCATGTGATAAATGTGTAATGTAATGAATTACATTACTAACTACAATTTTTGTCATGTAATTTGGAATCAGTAACCGAATACATTTTGTAAGTAATAATGTTAACATTAAAAACAGACAGCAGCAGGTATATTATGCTGCTGTCCCTTTAAGACTAACGCACTGATCCAATATACTAATACTGTACACATGCAATGTCTTTCTTGACTGTTACATCCACTTAAGACATAACCGATGTTTGCTATGATACTCGCCAAGACAGCATGTTGACAATTTCTTTGTGAATTTGTCTGTTCAAGCACAAGACGACTTAAAAGACAATTTAGTATTTGTGTGCTGTCTTTCCGTGTGCGTGCTTCAGATGTGTGCATAGTAAAGAGTCTACCTGTGCTTGAATTTTATTGAATGTAGGGGGAAGCCCTGCCCATGACTGGTGATGATCTGCCCTATTAGCATATATCCCACCCTGAGTGAGCCGCAGCAGTCAGCTATTTCTGTTTCCTCACTGTGGAAGCTGGAGATATACAATGTCTATGCCAAAAACATTACAAATGTTCTGTTATTGGATGTACCAACAAACATAAGAGTCTCCATAGACTCCCATAGACCCCACAGTGGCTGAATTTCATTTATGAAGGAAGTGTGCCGAAGTGAGTCGCAAAAGTGCTATATTTGCGCAAATCATTTAACGCCGGACTGCTTTACAAACGAGGGACAGTTCAATGCTGGATTTGCACAAAAGTTGTTTCTGTAAGATTTTTAGATTAACATGACGGTGAATGTTAGTCGATGACATAAATCAACTTAACTCCACAACAACTACATAAATGTATCCACTAACCATTCAGAAACGTCAAGTTGCATTCTAAAAGTTGTAACTTCTTCCTGAGTCTCTCCATCAGTTTCCGACTCCGGTTTGAACATGTAAGGCTGTACACCGCTACTGACAATTTCTGACATTTTGGCTGTGTGCCATTCTCCAGTTGTGTTGTTGCCAGAGTATCTGAAGTATGAGCTTTAAAGGCTCCACCCTCTTCTGAAAAGGGGGCTCATTTGCATTTAAAGGGACACACACAAAAACTGGTTTCTAACAATATGGCTATACTGTGGCCCTATACTTTTACTGCAACTGTATGCTACCAACATAAATATGTAAGTACAGTACTCACCTGTAAACACTGATTTTGAGACAACATTTTCTAAACAAAACAACAAAGTAATATTAGTGAAGAACAGTTCATTTGGATTTTCAGCAGACCATCTAGAATACAATTTGGCCAATTGACAAGAGCTTTGATTTGTTGACTAATTTCTGTCCAGCTGAGTGAAAATTTACTTCACAGATCATTTGTCTTGTTCAATGTTCAATAGCATGCAGTAGATGACAAAAAGGTTACTATATATAGAAAGCAAATAGGTAAACGACATCTGACCTGTTAGAAACATGACAGCAAAATAATTGGCTGTTTTCTCAAGTGATGTCAATGACTTTCACACTGAACTGAGAAAGAGTTCTGACAGATACCACATTCGCCTAAACAAACACCAAAAAGCATACAAAAATTGCGATACACAACAGAAAGAGGGTTGTTTGCTTTACTGAAGAGCTAAGCTGCATGCTCGCCTCCCATATTAGCTGACATTTACATAGTATTATAGATTTTGGCAAGTGTGGGAAGTAGCTGTTGTCTGGGTGCAGAACTGGCGGTCTAATTAAGATAAAGTGTTCTTGATATTTAACAGAAATGCTTGCGCACATTATAGTTATGGCACACATCTACTTCGCTGTTACAAACTGATATTTCCAATACATCTGTGTAGACTTCATTTAACAGTGGCATTGTGAGACCATTAGCTGAAATCTTCGAAAACAGCGTTGATAGTGCAATGGAAGATCATCACAACAGCTTTGCTAATCCAACCCACAATTCCATTTTACTGCATGCAGGTTATTTTCTTTCACATTTATTTAAACGTACCATTAGCTTTCCTGTATTTAAAGGAACATCTCCCTGAGGGGTAAGGTGATGTAGATTTTGTGTGACACAGGCTGCTCAGCACTGCTTTTTTCTACTGAACACATCTGACTGTGAATCACGCAGAGAGATGTTTAGAGGTAAATGGGGAATTCACACAAACATTTTCATTTCGGGAACAAATGATTATAATTTACCTATTTTAGCATGCAAAATGCAAATGAGGGTATCAAAGACTCTTAAAGGGAGTAAATCCCTTGGAATCTGCTCTGCATAATGACAGTTATTTCTTTTTCCGTCGTTAATGGCAACGGCAGAGTAGCGTATTATGTTTGTGTATGCAAGGGAGCCACGATCAGAGATTATTTTGAGTATTTCTCTGCCGAGAGGCTAATCAACCAACAGAAACAGGGAGTCAAATAAGGCAGTGAGTGTGAGGCGCATGTACGAGGGTTGAGTGTGCGAGAGCCTGTGTCAGGAATACAAATGAGACACAGCCTTGTTTAAATCTATACCTGTTAACGGTTCTCGCGTTCTGGCTTCCCGAAAGCCTAACAGTCAGCAAACAGCTCAGTGCTAAAAACAACAACAATAAAATGGATCTATTTCAACTGTAACATGATGTGAGAGTTAATTACATATTCAAATCCTCCACATCTATCATCTTCATTGGATTCTAGCTGTATTTTGTTTGTTAAGCAATCATTAGTTTAATTACGTGCAGATGCAGAGTAACCACTGTTTTAGTGGGCTTGTTAGTTTAGTTCAGAGATTACAAACACAGCATGTGTGTAATATGATACAAAAGATGCCAAGCAGAAGCCCGAAGATCCCTCAGTGTACGGAGGAATAAAGAGACTTATTTGCTCTGATGTTTATGCTCTGCTCTATTTTACTTAAGTATTTTCTCATATTTCAGTTGCATCAAAAGCTTACATCACAGCTAAGAGAGGCTGGTACTGCCACTTAGCTCTCAATAGGTTTCCTAATCAAAATGTTTTTGATTTTAATACTAAAAAGAAAAGCCACATACTTTCCTGCTTCAATTTATAAATACACAGTAAGAAAAAAAGGAAAAAAAATCTGTAGAAAAAGCATTTTATGCAAGGACATTATTTGTTAAGTTTATATATTATTTCAAATAAATGCTGTTTTTGAACTTTATATTCATTAAAGAATCCTTTAAAAACCTATTATGATTTACACTAAAATATTTAACAGCACTGTTCTCAACATTACTACTAATGTTTCTCACCCAAATTGAAAATTCTGTCATTAATTACTCACCCTCATGTTGTTCCAAACCCGTAAGACTTTCGTTCATCTTCGGAACACAAATGAAGATATTTTTGATGAAATCTGTAGAGCTTTCTGTACCATTAACAGCTACACAACTACCACTTTGACACTTTAAAGGTCATAAAGAGATCATAAACCTAATCCATATGTGACCCTGGACCACAAAACCAGTCACATGGGTAAATTTTTTAAAATTAGATTTATCCATTTGAGATTTGAGATTTATACATCACATGAAAGCTGAATAAATACGTTTTCCGTTGATACATGGTTTGTTAGGATAGGAAATTTTTGTCCGAGATACAACTATTTGAAATTCTGGAAACTGAGGGTGCAAAAAAATCGAAACATTGAGAAAATTGCCTTTAAAGTTGTCCATTTATGTTCGCAATTGTGCTGCATTCACTCACAAAAATAAATGTTTTATATATTTACGGTATGAAATGTACAAAATATCTTCATGGAACATGATCTTTACTTAATATCCAAATGATTTTTGGCATAAAAGAAAAATCGATAATTTTGACCCATACAATGTATTGTTGGCTATTGCCACAAATATACCCGTGCTACTTGTGACTGGTTTTGTGATCCAGGGATACATATGAATTGAGCGATTTACTCCAAATTTTCTGAAGAGACTTGATTGCTGTATATGATGAATAGATTTAATTTAGGCTTTACATGTAAACATTGATCATCGAACATAAAAAGGAGCTCAACAGAACCTGCTGGACACGTGAGAACAAACCTCATTGGTTCTTGAGGAAGCTCAAACATGCTGCGTAACACGAGAATGAACCTAATTGGTTCTCGCACATCAAGCGAACATACTTGAGCTTCCGTTTACCACAACTAATGTGTGAGTTGATGAATGTTCGCTTGATGTGCGAGAACCAATGAGGTTTGTTCTCACGTGTCAAGCAGGTTCGGTTGAGCTTCTGTTTATGTTCGATGATCAATGTTTACATGTGAATAAAAGCCTAAATTAAATCTGTTCATCATATAAAGCGATCAAGTCTCTTCAGAAAATTTGGACTAAACCCATATTAGTTTTACGATCTCTTTATGAACTTTTTGAAGCGTCAAAGTGTCATTTGCGTAACTGTCAATGGAGGGACTCAGATTTCATCAAAAAGATCTTAATTTGTGTTCCGAAGATAAACAAAAGTCTTACGGGTTTGGAACAACATGAGTGTCAGTAATTAATGACAGAATTTTCATTTTTGTGTGAACTATCCCTTTAAGCATCAAATAAGCATATTAGAAGAATCATGTGACACTGAAGACTGGAGTAATGGATGATGGAAATTCAGCTTTGCCATCACAGAAATAAATGACATTTTAAAATATATTAAAAACAGTTACTTTCAACTGCAATAATATTTCACACTGTTACTCTTTTAAAAAAAAATAATAATTTACAGGCCCCAAAAATCACACGTTGGATGTTTCTCAGGTTTATTTTTGAAAGTCTATACTATGTGCCAAAAACTTTTGGCAACGGAAAAAGCAATTTCAGAATATTTCCACTGCTATTGTCCAGGACAAAATGTTGACCTTTTGTGACAACATGCCTCAATAGTGGGGCAGATTTTCACACTATATTCGGCAAGTTGTTGCAAATGTAACATGCCATTTAACAGCCCATTATAGGCTTTTCAGTAAAACTGATATAAAAAAAAAAAGAAGAAAAAAATAAAATAACCATTTAAACAGTTTAAAACATGTGACAACCTCCCCTATATAAATATGAAAAATGTTAAATTTTGACATCTAAAAGAGCCCCAGACTGCAGTAATGACTCTCTTTCTTAATTCAGCCCTGTGTTGCTCACATCCATTCTGCCTGTCCGTTCCTTCTTTATGCCCTTAATCTCCAGTGTGCTGTGTGTTCGATAAGGAGAAGTGGCTTGGTGTGAAGAGACTGGCTCTGCTAAAAGGAGAGGTTAATAAAGGGGCCATGCCTCCCCGTCCATTCAGTGTCAAAGGACCTCATCTGTGAGGAATGCCCAGCTAAGATGTTTTAACTGAGAAAGCAACCAAGAGAGAGAGAGGGAGTGTGTAAAGGCAGAGGAAGAGATGAAAAAATGTGGCCATCTTACCATTAACACAATGAAAGCTTCCCAAGACGCCTCCTTCAGAGTTAAGATGTCTCCATAGATCACGATTTGTTAGTTCACCAGTTTAATATACAAATCTAATCTTAGCAGCTGCTTTTCAAAAAAAGCATGACTGAAGTGGAGAAAAAATCTACTATATATGGTTCAACGCCTTTCAGAATCTTAACATAGTGGCTAACAAATTAAACCAATGCGGTTTAGTGAAATATAAAATGTTCCAACATATTCAATGCAGTTTAAAGTGAAAGAAGATAAATGGGCACATTTAACATGTCAAGCATTTCCCAGCCGAGACTTCTCATGTCTAGAGGTGCCTTTTGATTTATCATAGGTTTCGGCTACAATTTAGATTCGACTGTGGATCAGCCAATCAGACAGGATCAGAATAAATCAACGCGAAAAAAGACACATGGCGAATGTTTACATGCCTGCATCCACATATATATGCACACAGCAATAAGTCAACGCATCAGTTAGAAGCACACCTTGCCGCAGGTCGGAAGCTCAGAGGTCTTTATTATAGCATGTGCTTATCATTACCATAACAACTGTATTACTGGAATAATCCTCTCCAGGCACAGACACGAACAGCTTTTCATAATCTCACAAGGCATGACGTATTTACTAGTGCTACTCCAAACTCCAAGTTTTCCCTCTCTTAATAAACCAGCCTGTTATTGAGCAAAAAAAAATAATGCTAATAATTAATTGACTGAATCCATTTTCCCATTTAATTCTCCAGGAGTGTTTAACAGTAATTACCCAATGTTCCAGAAGGCATGCTGGAGTAGTTCCATACCAGACAGGTAAACAAACCAAATACAGTTGTACTAACCAGGGTTATTGCAATAAAAAAAATAAAAAAAATAAAAAAAAAACCTTAACTGAAATACAACAATATAGCATATATATATTTACATTTTATTGTACTTAAAGAATAAAAATAAAAATAAAAATGACCAAAACCTATAAAGACAAAGATCAAATTTAAAAGAGAAAATATTAATATAAATCATTCTATAACAGTATGTTGTTAATCATATTTGTATAAATAACACTGTTCCAAACTATCCGCAGACATATACAGAGCTCATCTCTATGACTGACATTTTTTAATAAACACTTGTTATACTATATACGTCTGTCTTAATTAACTATAAAAACAGCCGTCGAATCTCTTCCAATGGCGAGCAGCGAACAGGCTCGTGGGGGAGATCAACAAATGAGATTCTAATGAAAGTGTGAGCAGCCTGCCTTCCATCAGCCTGGGGACGAAAGCCCCGAACGCTCTCATTGAGCCGCAGCAGGAGTTAGAATGCAACAGTGCGGAGTATTTACTTCAAAAAGCTTAATTAGGTCCAAACTCAGTGAGCCACCATGGTAGAGCTGGTGCCAAGGGAATAGAGCCTACGCCTGTGCGATTTCTTCCTGAGCAGAAGGAATGAAACACCCAACAATAACAGTGACAAGAAAAATGCCTCACACTGATTGGACAGGTGACAGCACAAAGACGTAGGAATGACATCAGTTAGTGTTACTGTGAAAGATGTGGTGTTTTAGAAGTCGCACGGATCATTTTGCGAAAGTTAGATTCCAAATGGAACTGTGCGTAGAGAAGGACAGATAAGCATAGCAATGCCCTCTACATTTCATCCTGTACCTATCCTCCTGGCCCTGGACTCTATTAATCATATTTAGTTAGATCACTTCCCCAGAGCATCTCCATCCCAGGAGGTTATGAGCATGAGAGCAAAGGTGCAAATTTACATTAGACCAGGGAGAGTGTAATTATAACCTAATGATAGCATTTATACAAAACGGAGCATTATGGAAACTATTGCAGTGAATGTAACGAGTCTGTATACCTTTATGTTAGTATAAGATTGGCGGATTCATTTGAATATTATTTAATTAGATATTCTACTGGGGGATATTATGAATATTTAAACGCAATGGGTCACCAATCAAAACGCAACATAAAAGTGTGAAAATAGAGGCAATTCTTCCTATAAGCAACCATTACCCCACCCCCACCACCACCTCTGCTCTACAAGAAGAGAGGATCAGGTGGTGGGCTTCCCGTTGAGAGACAGACCCATATGGTGCAACACATCAAGCCCACAGACAAACATAACCTACAAAACGCGTGGGTGTGCAAGGATGCGAACATTTCTAGATTAGACCAGGCAACTTCATCATAGGCATAGATCTGAGGGACAGTATGGCATGACAGAAAACATTTATTTGCACCTTACAAGACTTGTGAATAACTCAATGTATTATTTTTTTTTTTTTTACATTATTTATATTTAATTATTAATAATGAATTATTATTTTTCCACATTTTTAATAGCATAATAAAATATATATATATATTTTTTTATATATATACGTATTAGCAATCAAATGCACCCAGTTAACCCTCAAATTAACAGACTGGTTAAACAGACACTTTTACTCTGTCTTGAGGCTGCTGTTTTTGACAAGTGCAAAACTGTGTATTCACAATAGAAATTTCCAGTTTGCATGATTTTCCTAATGTCCCTGATATTTCCAGGTTTTTACTGACTAAGAATCTTGCATATTACTCTAGTAGCTGTAAAGTCCTTAACTGGTAGAAATAATTTGCTAATAATTAATTCAAATACAGTAACTATCTAAACTGCCCATATATATTTTTTCCACTTGGATGAAAAAAAACCAAAAAGTGATCAAATTAGCATTGCAGATGACACAACAGGGTCACATGTGGTTTATAATAATGGTTTAGTGAATGTTAGACACATTTTGAGAGTGCAGCGCAAATATAATTTAGTTATAGGCAAATAAGGCAATTAAGCAAATGAAGCAATGCAAGAGGGAAGGACAAGACACTTGGCTCAGCTCCACATTGTCACAATTGCACAACAAAACAAAGTTTGCAATGTCCATCAGGACAAATCTGGACCTTACTGATATCAAGTTTTATATTTATTTATGTTTAGCCTATTTAAAGTCCCCCTGTGGTGAAAATCAAACTTTTAATGGTGTTTATATGTCTATGTGGTTTTTTTAATATGCGTTAAGACAAACCATGTACAAATTATTTTGAAGAAAAAATAAGTATTTTTAAAGTATTTAAAAAAGTATTTTCTCCTTAAAACTGCAGTGAACCAAAGACAGTCTCAAAAGTGCAGTTTGAAATGACTGGTGTTCCTGACGTCACAAACTATCTTATAACCAATCAGGTCAACGTGTGATCGTCAACGAGTGGATCTCTGAGCTGGTGTGAGCGAGTGGAGGCGGGGCTAATTTGCATATTCATAGAACTCCGTATTCTAAATGAGGCAAGGGTGTAGAGTTACATTCAAGCTATGTTAAGGCATGAAAACTTAAGGCAAAATATTTTTAAATGTCATTTTGGTGATCAAAGATGAGTTTTAAAGGATAAAATTGTTGTCATGGGGGGCTTTAATAGTTAGCTTCACTTGTTTGATTTAATGACTTAATTAAAATTAAAATACAAAACCAACCTATACCACTAATCGAAGCCATGAGAACTGAAGAGAGACAAATGATTGGAAGAACACCCGACCCGACCCCACCCGACACACACACACACACACACACACACACACACACACACACACACACACACACACACACACACACACACACACACACACACACACACACACACACTATCTCAAGCATTTCATGAGAACCGTTCTGAGGGCACTACAACCGTTTTAGATGTTTCCCCATCAGAAGAAGGTTTATACAGAAATGTCAGCATTCTCCATTGCCCTGGATAAAGTGCCATGCCAAGATAAAGCAGTAACCCCACATACCTCTGATCTATGCTGCTGTTTCTTGCTCTCAATTTCAAACATCAGCATGGCCCCCGAGGAAGCCGTGTGTGGCCTCTGCATGCCTCAAACTCTCTCAGCCCTTCTGGCCCCTGCATCTTCCCTGGCACTGTCTCAAGAACAGAGAGAAAGAAAGCACAGAGCCCACAACACCAATTATCTAATGGGGTGCTAGAGGCCCTGACAAAACAGCAGCAGGAAGCATCGTTTTTCTTCCTTGTGCTTCTGTCTCAGTCTCACACTCTCTCTCTCTGACTCATTTACTCTTTGTCTGTCTGCCAACCTGGGCGAGGGGCTGCTGTGTCATTGTGCTTCAATCTCACTTGCTGTTCATAAAGCTTGTCTCCTATCCAGCTTTTTCAAAACTCAAGTTTGTCAAGGTACAAGCTACGCATAATATCAAAAAGTTGAGTTACAATGAAGCTACCCACTGTAGTTAGCTACACTGCTGGCTACAAACAAAAAGTATAGAAAATTAGTTTGAAGCTATTTAAGAGAGCAAGATCTTAATTTTTTTTTAAATGTTCAGTTATATTGCTTAATCAACGCACATTTAACAAATAATTATAACAAAAATAAATAATAATAATTCACACATCAAGAAATCATAGGGTATTATAATAACATGGATTGTACAAAATGGTACAAAAGGGGTGTGTCAAAGTCATAGATATCAAACGTAGAGTCAGTTCTGACAGGCCACGTTAGCCTATCACTATATTCATATACAGTATAAGCTCCTTCAGTATTATCAACAGCTATCGCGTTTCTCAGGAGCTAATTCCCTCCTCCATCCCCAGCTCATCCTCTCTTCAGTCAGGATTTGGCATTCTGATTCCCCATGAATCAGACAAAAATGATCTAATTATGTTGTGCATTAAAATTAATTGATGATATCTGCAATACATTCATGTTGGTTCTGTTCTGTTTACCCTAAGGGGGGATATTGCTGCTCTTAGGGAGTTCTTGCCCAGAACAGAACCATACCGCCAATCCAAACTGTTTGCTAACTGTCAATCGTATTTGACGACAGTGGTCCTGACAGAATTTTAATGAATGTCCTATGAATATCAAAAATATGGTGCCACACACACGACATGTGGAAGAAAAAATAGAGGGGCCACTATTTTATTTTTTAAAAGAATGGCCACCATTTAACTCAGGAGTTTTCTAATCAAAAACAGTATGCCTCCCTTATAACAAAACATACACAACGCACTGAATGAATAACATATACACAAATTCTTAATAAAGCTATGAAAGAGATTCAGTCAAGAGCAGTGAATGATTTTCTTTTCTTTTGTTGTTTTAAACATGAACAACATAGACAGCAGCAGGTAGGCCATTATGGCAGCATTTACACTGCGGGTCTTGATGCCTGGTTCCGATTTGTTGAGTATATCGGATTCTTTCAACGACCAGCTTACATCTTCTTTTAAAAGTGACCCATATCCACTATTCATACTAAACACTTGGCGAAACAACCAAAGGTAGACATACTTTTTCAATGACGTATGACTCACATTTGACGGGAATATCCGATCTGTCCTCTTACATGTCAGACACAAATGCCCGTATCCGATTCATATTAGATTTATTTCCCCATATGAATAAGGCCTGAAACCGATCTGAGAATATCGGAATCCAATGGTCTTTTTCCGGCTTACACGTTCGTAGGTCATATCCGATCTGTGCCACATGAGAGGAAAAAATCTAAATTGGGTCACTACCTCTGAAAGTGGGCAAAAGTGGAAAAGCTCAAAATGTTTTAGACCCTGTTTACACCTGTATTTAGTGTCGTCCACTGGTGATCCGATCGACCGAAATGCATTTTAATACCAGGTGTAAACAGGGCCTAAATGCGACCTTTGAGGCTGCTGTCACTTTAAGACCTTATGCATTGATTCAATACTAGGATCATTTAGCCCAACTGTTTACATTCACTTTAGACATAAATTACTGTGTTTATCTGAATACTCACCAAGATGGGCATTTTGACATATAAGTGTGTGTATTTGACCATTCAAGCGCAATAAGTCGCAAAAGTGAACTGAATTCAGCTCTCATGCGCTTTGGATGTGCGCCACAGAAAGCCACCTGTCGGCAGCCAATTCAGTTCTCTTTCGTGGTTTATTGTGCTTTTAATAACTCATCATCAAGCACGTCCCGCTCTTTCTTCTCATTCATCCATATTTCTTTGCTGCTCTATCGTGTTTAAGCAGTCCTGCGCTACATGGATATATTTGCATACAGATAAACTATAGACAAATCTCTATTGATCGTCATATCACCCAGCATTACTCCGCGTGCCCCACACTTTGAAAAAAAACACCTGATTTAACTAAAACGAGGGAACTATTACAACTATTGTATTATCAATTACAATCATGGTTAGGTTCGATGTTTGGGTCGAATGTTTTTGTAAAATTTTGCCATTGTACAAATCGTCACGAATTAGGCTAGTCTTCGGACAATTTATCACGATTTCTCCTGAGAGTGAGTTGAATTTCAATGCTATATTTTTCTAACTCCAAAACATGAAGGGATTTTGATAGAATAAACAATTAGGGTTATACTAATACATTTTATAAGATAAATTTGCACCAAATGCAACTAATAAAACAATACAAACGACAGAAGTAATTAAAGGAGAAGTTCACTTTTAAAAAAACTTTTGCTGATAATTTACTCACCCCCATGTCATCCAAGATGTCCATGTCTTTCTTTCTTCAGTCGAAAAGAAATTAAGGTTTTTGATGAAAACATTCCAGGATTTTTTCACATATTATGGATTCCATTGGGACCCAAACGGTTCAAGGTCCAAATGACAGTTTCATTGCCGCTTCAAAGGGCTTTAAACGATACCAGACGATGAATAAGGGTCTTATCTAGCGAAACGATCGGTCATTTCAAAAATAAAATAAAAAGTTGACGTTTTATAAGCACAAATGTTCGGCTTGCTCTGTTCTGTGATGCGCGTTCGTGACGTCACGTAATACGCAATTACGTTGAAAAGGTCACGCTTGAAAAATTGAAGAAAATGTTCTTTTTGGCTTTTTAATATTAAAACACTCAGGATGCGCACACGAAATGGGCATTTTAAACGATAAACTGACACAAATACATTTGAAAATGTTTATATGGTCCTCCTTCCGCACATTTGTAAACACATCAAACTTGACCTTTTCAACGTAATTGCGTATTACGTGACGTCACGAACGCGCATCACAGAACAGAGCAAGGCGAACATTTGTGCTTATAAAACGTCAACTTTTTATTTTATTTTTGAAATGACCGATCGTTTCGCTAGATAAGACCCTTATTCATCGTCTGGTATCGTTTAAAGCCCTTTGAAGCGGCAATGAAACTGTCATTTGGACCTTGAACCGTTTGGGTCCCAATGGAATCCATAATATGTGGAAAAATCCTGGAATGTTTTCATCAAAAACCTTAATTTCTTTTCGACTGAAGAAAGAAAGACATGGACATCTTGGATGACATGGGGGTGAGTAAATTATCAGCAAAAGTTTTTTCAAAAGTGAACTTCTCCTTTAATTCAAGTTCAATAAAAAAAACTAAAATGCTGCACAAGGACTCAATCAGAGAATTGTTTTTACATGAGTCAAAGTTTTAGGAGAGCATGTTTGACTATAACATTGACTTACTAAATAATATGCAATAAAATGCATCATGACAAACAGCAATGCATGATGTGACACTGTTAGCTGTTGGAAACCTTTTTGGCTATTTTGAAAACTGTCATTGCAAAAAACATTTTTTTTTTTGTTAATTTAGTAGTATAACAACTTCTAGTTAAGGATAGTTCACCAAAAAATGAAAATTCTGTCATCATGTACTCACTCTCAAGTTGTTCCAAACCTGTATGAATTTCTGTCTTCTGCTGAACACAAAAGTAACCAAATAGGCCCAGCCCCATTGACTTACAACAATATATGAATATGTGATTTACTGGATGAGGGTTAGGGATAAGGTAGTTGTTTTTGTTTATTCACAATTTCTATACCCGATAAAATATTTTAGAGCTTGGCATAACTAGAAAAATGTAAATTCATCATAGAATGCCCATGGAGTCATAAAATTGTATTAATTGACATGATTTTTCCAGGTCTATAAATAAGCTTTAAAATTCAGCTACCTCAAATATCCAGGTTTTCCATGAAAGTGAGGAGAACTGCTGGTTCTTCTATGTTAAAAAACAACAACAACAACAAAACATTGTTGAGGGGGTGAATTAACATAAAAAATATCTTGATAGTGAAAAATACTTTGAGGCCCCGTTGGAAGGTTGCTGAGGTCCCCTAGTGGGCCCCGGGCCCCTGGTTGAGAACCACTGTTTTAGTTTGTTATTCTCAACACTGCTCCAACCTTCACCATTCACCCGTCACCCATTATTTTAGTCAATAACAGTGGCAACAAAAAAACGAAGGGGAATTAATCATGTTAATTATAATGCGTTTCAACTCACAGAACTTTTACAAATAAAAAAAGATACATCAAGACACTTTGTATTCAGCGAATAGTCTGCTCTACAGATTAACTACTGTTTGAGTGGCTAGACAATATTGGCAGTATTTGTCCATCTTCCTGAAATGTTGCTCAGACACGTATCTCTTTTTTTATTTTCCCATTTTTTTATGTACCGTAATCATGACCAGCTATGACAGGCTGAAATGAATTTAATTGAGCTAGCATTACCCTCGTGCAAATTGCAGAGCAAAAAAAAATTAGCAAAGGCAGCAGTTCGCTTTGGAGATAATTCATCAGAAGATGAAATGCTTAATGCAAAGACCGTAATTTGTAAAGATAAACGTGCATTTCCTTCTCCACGCACTTTCACACAGATTTAATAGAGCTGACAGCGCAAGAAAAAAAAAAAGAAAGGGGGAAGTGGGGGTGAGGGAGAGTGGGAGAGAAGATAAAGCCTCTATTTTGCTTCTCTTGCCGTACATTCGCAGCTGCTTCTGTGTGCTGCAGAGATTGAACCGCTGACACACGCAATGAGAGGAAGTGAGAAATTTCACCGCTGACAATAGCCAGACTTGTGATGTATTAACAACGTTTGCACCCTCAAAATGTTACTATTTCAGAGTATTCAGTCCCACCGTACAAACTAGATAATGAAGAGAGACAGACGTAAATACATGGGGACATAAGACGTAGGCGTATTTACAAAGCAAATTCTAAGAACGAGGATACGGCGGTATTTTACAGGTCTTTGACAGAGCGAATGAAGTTGTCAAAGGGAAGCCATTTTGAGCGCTTTTACTCCCTTACTTCAACGTTAACCATTGCCGCCCTCCCTTTTCCCTCTTTTCTTTCCCATCGGAGAGAACCTGCTCTATGATGTTTGCTATGCACGCCACAGCCGTGACAACGTCTCAATAGCTCAGTTCTCCCTGATGATCAATGGTGTGTCAGAATGACTAACTGAATTAGCTGAGGAGGTATGCCATGTTAATCTCCATCAAAAGGTCACTTTGAATATGAGCATAATAAGCTCTGCGCTGGTGTTTCGGAAAGGAGGAGGAGGAAACTGAATCACAGCTTTTGGTGCCATTCTATTTTTTCTTTTAGGTCTGACTTGTGACAAACGCAACAAGTCTGTGTTTCCTTGTCAACAGCTCAAGATATGGCTCGGATCTCCAGTATTTATTTTACTCTGTCATTCTGAGACATATTTCACAGCATGTGGTCTGAAGATTAAAAGCAAACATAGGTTGGATTTATTTTTGTGTGTGTTAGCATGCTAAGCTTCTAGAAGGACCTCTATTAGGTTGATACTGATATCAAAGCAATGGTATCAGACAAGCTTGAGAACAAGTAGACATATTCATACTTTTATATATACTTTTGAAATAAGCCTTTGAAATAATATTAAAGATCTACCTCCATGTTCTGTTTGGGGTCTCAGAGCCTCCACAAGCCTGAAAACCGTAACGAATGATCAGGTTCATACTTCAGGTCTTTTATCTTATGAAAACTTGTTAAATTATTTCATCATTTTCTCACCCTCATGTCATTTCATTCTTCTGCGGAATACATAAAAAGATATTTTGAGAAATGTATCAAACTTGGGAAGGTGCTTGGTCAAAAAAAGTCACAATCAACTATCTATTTGCTTATTGGATAATTGGTTAGTTTGCTGAATGGCTATGTCTTGAATCAGGTGTGAGTGTTTACTATGTGGATATAAAATCCCTTCATATTTGTAGCTCAACAAAGACATTGTTTGGTTAAAATATTGCAGTATATTAAAAATGAATGAAAGCAGATGAAGCATTGTACAGGTTTTTTCTTTTATATTTCACAGAAGATAAAAATGACACATGAGGGCGAGTGAACGATACCAAAATTTTCATTTTGATCCCTTTAACTTATAACATGCATAAAACATTCTTCTTGAAACATGTTACTCATGTTTTGGGTCTCAGAGACCCCAGATGTGTTTTACTGAGGTCTATTTGACCACAAACAGACATAATGTTGCTATATTGGATAATGGTCATATTTCCTAAAAGTTACATGACCAGTACTGGGGTTCTCTGGGACCCCAAATATAAAGACGGTACAGTCAATCTCAGCAGAACACGAGGGTTAATGAATGTTTGAATGTTTATTATCTATTGTGTGTTGACAGATATTTGATTGCCCTGCACAAACAAGTCACTGCAGATCTATTAAGATTGATTATAATATTAAATAAATTATTTGCTCTCTAAATCTTGTTGTTATAATCTCAGTGAAGCTCCAGTCAGGGTGCAGATGCTAATAAATCACACATAAAGGTTACATAACCATTAATAACTATGTCATGACTTAAAATAATGAGCTATACCAGACAGCTCTTTACATTTTCAAATAATGGGATTGCAAAAGCCTTGAAGGCAAATTGAAAGATCCAGTCAGCTCAGTCATGAGCTGAGGCTTATATTCAATCTATTGAGAAGTATTACAAAATATCATCACTAATGAAAATACTATTGGTGCTCAAGGAGTCATCTTATTAGCGCTTAAAATGGACTTGCACTTTTTCTCTTTTAATATATGACTAGGTAACCACTACTGCTTGCGGATTGTGTGTGTGCACTAACAGGGACCATATTTGAGTGGTTCAATCTGCTTGGCCTTGGTGTGTATGCTTTTCCAAAAGAGAGATCAATGAAAAGGGTTACAATTATACAATTCAGAGCAGTTTTGTCGTCACAAGCTTTAAATGCTCAAGCTCTTTGCTGTCAATGTTTTTTAGCATTCATCAGCTAAAAAAATAAAAACAAATCTGAAAGTGATTCCAACGATATCATTCCTCTGTGCCGTTATTGTTATAGTTGTGGTGTGGACTCTGCTATTCTTTTTTATTTAGAACAATTGTTAGAACTATATCTTTATTGTTATTGTTAAAGGTACAATATGTAAGATTTTTGTAATAAAATATTCACAAATCACATCCACAGTGAGTATATTTAATGCAGTTGTGTACTTACATTATCTCAAAAGTTCCCAAGGATTTGTAAATCCAGAGAAATTCCAGGTTTAAATAATGGCTCATTTAAATCAATGACGTAATATCCGCGCTATCCTCGGTTTCCACTTGTATAAACCATAGATATATACATAGAATTCTCATTAGCGGCCTTTTCAATGGGCCGCTATCAAGGGGGTAGTGTTTCAGAAAAAACTGAAGCTTCCCCGGGGGCCGCCATTGATTAGCAGACCCTCACCTGCTGTTAGCATTCCATTGACTCCCATTCATTTTGGCGTCACTTTGACAGCGAATAACTTTACATCTGAGGCGTTTAAAGACTCCATTTGTCCATTATTTATTTCTAAAGAAACACGAAAATGTATAAAAGGCTCCATTACCTTGTATCTTACGTTATGGTCCCGTAGAAGCAGTTTTTGTAAAAATAGGCTAACGATTGCGTCATAACCACGCGACTCTCTGTCGCACAGTAGAGAGATTACCGTATGGACAGGAGGAGAAGCTCGCGGGCAATCAGGGGGCCGTGGAGGCAAAATGACAAAATAATTCATCAGAATACTTAGCAAAAGTTGCTCCTGCTCCTAGCTTATGGACACCTCCTACTCAAACTCTCCATCTCTGCAAGTTTCGGAAGGGAATGATTCAGATTTCTCTTGGCACAGCTACTAGAAGACAGACAGGTTGCTCACGTCACATCTACGTCGTCAAGCTCAGCCATCAGGAAGTGAGTGCTTCTTATTGACTTCACTTTTCTCCGTTGAATCCAATGGGGTCGCTGTGCCCATTTCTTTTACTGTCTATGGTCGCTATAAGCCACCAATGAGGTTCTATGTATATATTTCTATGATATAGTATCTCGCACGCTGCTGTTGTGTCGTTCAGTCATCATGGTTTTCGATTATTCATTAATTATTGATTGCGAGTACAGAAAAAAAAATTTGTAAACGTAGATCAACTGAGGCAAGCAGGCTTTGGGAAAAACAGAGAAATAAACAAGGATCAATATCGGCGTGGCGTTTTCAGGATGGAGAGAGCTTTGGCGACAAACTTGGACTTGCATGTGTTTTAATAGACAGGTATGCAAATATATAGTACACATACAGTTATATTGTATATTGTATTCTTTGTACTTCAGTAACGATTTTTATCAAGTCTGGTGACCAAGTCTATGGTGGTGAAATTAAATACAGAATGTATTGCACAAAAATATTTAGCCATTACTTGCATACTGTAGTTTTGTTCAAATTTACTTTTAGTACGATTGTTTTAATCATTCCTCTCCTGCATAATCAAGCTTCGCCTTTGTTATTGTTTTGAGAATGCGACCTCTAGCTTTAAAGTTATTGTCCTTGGTGTGAATCACGGGTGTGCCAGGGTGTGCCAGGGTGTGCCGGTGCCACCCACAGTGGCAGCTGGCACATCTAAAAATAGATGCAGAATTATTTTTTAAAGTCTTAATAAAACATGTTTTTCTAAACTTGGGCTATTGTTGTTTACTTACAATATTTGTTAATTTAAAATGTAATACGTTTTTTTTATTATTATCATCAAAAAAAATCTACCGACATTCGGACTGCTAACCAATCTGCAAACAGCCGCTAGTTACAAGGTTGTGCTTTTGAAGCTCGCGCATCATGAGGAGAAATGGAAACAAATGAGCGCAGCTCACACAAAGAAACTCAGTGAACATACAGCGGTAAAAATTCATGTGGAGTTTTCAGATTTTTAACACATGATACAGTTAAAGGATTAGTTCACCCCAAAATGAAAATTTCCTAATAATTTACTCACCATCCAAGATATCCATGTCTTTCTTTCCTCAGTGGGAGAGAAATTATGTTTTTTGAGGAAAACATTTCTGGATTTTTCCTCTAACAATGGACTTCATTGGTTACCATCGTTTTTAAGTCCAAATCAATGCAGTTTCAAAAGTCTTTGAAGTGTTTAAACGGGCTGTACGTGATCACAGCTGAAGAAGAGGTTGTTATCTTGCGAAACGATAGGTCATTTTCACAAAAAAAATGATCATTTATAGACTTTTTACCTTCAATAGTTCGGATTGAGCTGATCAACAAACGGACAGGGAACTACGTCATCACGTTGAAAGGTCACGCCGGCGCCGGCAGTACTATTTGAACTACTATTCATATTCATCAGAATGTTATTCATATACTATTCATATTCATATTCACTGAATACTATTACTATATATATAATAGCAAACAATACTATTTGAACTATCCTCCTACGTACGGTCGCATTGTAAACAGTGGGGCGATACCAGAGGTGGAAGTAACGAATTACAACTACTCACGTTACTGTAATTAAGTTGTTTTTTTGGGTACTTGTACTTTTTTGAGTATATTTTTAAATCTGTAATTTTACTTGTACTCAAGTACATATTAAGCTAAGTAATCTACTTCGCTACTTGTAAAATCACATTTCGTTACTGAGTACAATTTGAATTGATATTCAAATCTTTGACCGGCATTTCGGTAGCCAATAAAAATATTCGATCGTAAACGGACCAATAAAACCCCTGATATTTGGACTGAATTAAAGCCGCCGCAGTCGCAGCAGGTTTTGAAGAGATGATCATAGGTGAAGGAGACGAGGAGCTCAGAGTGATTAATGGCTGGACTGAAAGTTTGGAGAAACAGCAAACTACATAGAAGTATTGTCAAAATATCTATACTGTATTTTGATACATATCAATACCGAAACATCTGTCAATACTCATTTTCTGCAGTATAGGCCTACACTGATACGATACCAGCTGCGCGTTCTCATTCTCTCATCTCAACGACAGCGAGTTTGACACACCCGCCTCCTCTCAGCGCGGGAATGCAGGTAGGCCCATTACGCATAATTTTTATTAATACCTGCAAGTTTCTATGGCATATTTTAATGTCAAATGTCACGAGTGCAATATTATAACGCGAGGGCACATTCATGTAATCGCAGAAAACTGGACGCGAGCTCTCAAATATACGAATGAACTGGACTCGGATATTGTGTGCGCGCTCTCGGACTGTGTCATATCATGTGCAATCGCGAATCTCTCCAAGTGGTTCTCACTGCAGACTCAAATGACGTCCAGCTCCAATCTCTCCATGCTCTTGAATTAAACGTTGTCAAAAGTTATGAAAAATCTAGTCTTTTTTGCAAATTAAATTCAGTTTGAAATCCAGCTTCCTTGTGCTGTGTGTGAGCTATTGCAACAGTTAACGTTACCCTATTGTAAAGACAAATACACTGAGTGAGTAAATATTTAAGTTAGATTATTGTAATGGTTATAGATCAATGTTTAAATATGTAAACAAAAGCCTAAATTAAAATCTCACCGTATAAAGTGGACGTGTCTCTTCAGAAGACTTGAATTAAACTTTTCCATTGAATAGATTACTGTTACAATTAGTGTTGTGCTTTTCGATGCTTGAAAATAATGATTGCCTTGACAAAATGGATGGACAAAATGTAGATATTAAAATATTTAGTATGTGGTAGTTTTCCTGATGGTATTAAAAATTATAGGCTAGGCCTACTGAATATTGACATATTTCAAGGTGTCATAGAAATTCCAGTATCATGACCACTAATTAATGTCCTTCGACAATAAGGTAAAAATGTGTTAAAAGTAGCTATTTTCTACATAAATCTATGATTTGGTTGAATATTTATTGGTAATACATTAACTATCGCCAGCTAAAAAGTAACTAGTACTCTGAGTAGTTTTTGAGAAGAGTAATTTGTACTTTTACTTAAGTACTTTTTTGACACCAGTACTTTTACTTGTAATTGAGTATTATTTCAGCAATGTAACGGTACTTGTACTTGAGTACAAATTTTCAGTACTCTTTCCACCTCTGGGCGATACTTCCGCCGGCGCTGGCGTCGGCGTGACCTTTCAACGTTGATGACGTAGTTCCCTGTCCGTTTGTTGATTAGCTCAATCCGAACTATTGAAGGTAAAAAGTCTATAAATTATTTTAAAAAATTGAAAATGACCTATTGTTTCGCTAGATAACAACCTCTTCTTCAGCTGTGATCACGTACAGCCCGTTTAAACACTTCAAAGACTTTTGAAACTGCATTGATTTGGACTTAAAAACAATGGTAACCAATGAAGTCCACTGTTAGAAGAAAAATCCAGAACTGTTTTCCTCAAAAAAACATAATTTCTCTCCCACTGAGGAAAGAAAGACATGGATATCTTGGATGGCATTGGGGTGAGTAAATTATTAGGAAATTTTCATTTTGGGGTGAACTAATCACACGACCAAGAGTGCTGAATAGGCCTACCATCACGATCGAAAATGTGACACTGATTTCATATGGCAGTTCAATAAAAATAGCAGCAATTTCAGCAGCAAAAATAGTTCCAAACAAAGATCACAGCAGAACCATAGCGCATATGATTCAGCGTTTTGAAGGAATCGGTTGAGTCAAAGATTAAATGACCCATTAATAAACAAATGCCTCATTCCTGAACGAATCAGCCGTTTGAACGAATCGTTTAAATAAATGGCTCAATGACACACTCATTAAGATGGTCACCTGCCGCCACCTACTGGTGGTTTAGTTTCATGTTTAAAAGTATCATTATTTCCAATATTTGTATATTCAAAAAAATCGCATAACATTATTTAATGCAGTTGTAATTTTTCAGTGTAAATTATTTAATTTGATTGGTATGAGCCATATAGTGTCTTATTATTCTAATTTAATTTATTGATCAAATTTAAGAATTTAAAATGAAAGATGAAGCATATATTTAAAACAATTAGGGGAAAATGCCCTTTATAAAGGTTAAAATATCATAAATATGCAGATTTATATATGTCAAAGCTGACTGAACACTGATGAGAATATTGCTTCAGAATAAATTATAGCCTATTTCCTACAACACAAAAAACAACAACAAAAAACTACTTTTCTGGACAAACATTTATGTTTTTTTGCACATTAATCTGACAATAAATGTGACACACCAGCCTGATCTCACGGGAAAACGTAAAAATTCTACAAAGTGGCTTATTCGTACGAATTCATACGACCTGACCTGACTTTGCAAAATCGTACATATTTTACGAATTGGCCAATTCGTATGAATTCATACGAATGACCTACCCCTGACCCCGCCCCTAAACCTACCCATCACGTGGGTTTAGACAAATCGTACAAATTCGTACGAGTGAGGTCGTACGAATTAGTACGAATTAGCCAACTTTTTATCATTCGTACGAATGATGGTCGTGAGATAGCGTTGGACACACCCAGTTTTTCGTATGCACACCCAGAGACTATTTTCTGGCTATGCTAATGGGGTGAATAGACCTTTAGTCAGTGCATCATTAATGGCCCAGAAGGTGACAGCAAGGTAAAAACAAATGCACTTTCAGGGGTGTTCTAAAAAACAATCAAACTGACTTTTGATTAAAGTCAAGGGTCAATGTGCATTTTGTAAAAGAATAAAAATAAAACATAGGATGGTAAATATGACTCTAGTTAAAGATACAAATATAAACTGTCTTCCTTTTTGAGAGTGTTTTAGCAGCTTGAGAAAACATGTTTAAAAAAAAATGCACACTTCACACTAGGGTAAAAGCACAAGATGATACCAAGAAAGACCAAAAAAAAAAAAAAAAAAAAAAAAACACTCCAGGAGGGTTAAATATGTCACCTTCCCCTTCATAACTTTGTCTCCAAGGGATTGTGTGTGTGTGTCTGTGTGAATGAGAGACAAAAAGGGACAGTGTGAGAGACATAATAAATTGCAGATTCTTGTCTGCCTGACAATAGTTTACAATTTTATATTTTTGTATTACCTTCATAATGATATATAATTCAGCTTAAGTATTATTATATCATTATTATTTTCTTTATCCATATTTGTAATACCATATATTAATATAATATAATATTTTTTATTTCACCTTTATTAGGTCAGTTGACGACAATTTCTCATTTACAACTGCGACCTGGCCAAGACAAAGCAAAATGTAACATATAATATTAACATATTATAAAATATTAAAATATACATGTATAATTGTATATAGCCCATAAAAAAAATACATATAAAAGCTTTTAAACGGATGATACAAATGATGGCATGATCTTCGGTTTGACATCTCATGATTAATTGCATATAGCCTATATTAAACAAAAACGAATAAAATTAATACGTCACCATGCTGTTCTGTCATTTAGTTTCATGTAAGATAAAGGTTTAAGCTCAGACTGTGTGCTGTAATTTTGCTCTTCGGAGAGAGAGAGAGAGAGAGAGAGAGAGAGAGAGAGAGAGAGAGAATGAATTCCTGGGGCTGCTGGGGACAGCAGGCTGGCAGACGCAGCACGTTGTACTGTGTTCTCTTTCATGGTTTTTAATTAACAGCCTGGGAATTTCCAAATTCCGGGGGAAAAGAACTTGAATAAATGAACAGTTCTGTGAGACAGCTGTTCTGCTGTGCCACAAAGTGAGAGAAACAGGGAGGTGAAAAAGTCTATAAATATGCCATGCACATCAATCAGCATATATTTATCTTAACATGGGAAAAAGCACAACAGTCATGTCAATAAAATTGAGCTTGGTTTTATTTAATATTCAGTGGATTATGTTCACTCTATCAACTTAGCTTCAAAACTGCAGGTGGTTTTGAGAATCTTTGCCCTTGCTGAAGGTACGGTATCGACAACGTCTATAACAGTTTATCCTGTTGAAATCAAAGTTGAGTTAAAATTTCACAACATTATGTGTGTTGACCAGTCAATGCATACCCAAATAAAATATTGAATTTTGAGACACTGCAGAACTGTATGTAGAGTAGGGCTATGACTAAATAGACAGAAATTCCCCAAATGCTCAAGTATGCTTGTAGAAAAAAAGAAAGACTAGGAAACCACTGGCTCCCAAAATAAAACCATTTATTACAAAAACTGTTCCCAGTTCATTTTGAATTTGACATAACAGAAAATTGATTCACGGTTCAGTGAGGGAGTCATTTGTGAACACTAAAAGACACATTAATGACACTGAAAGATCTATTCCCTGGCTGAATGAGCCAGATTCAAACCGCAAACTCACGAGCAAGAGCGAGCTTGGTTCATGAATCTATTTGACTGAATCATTCAAAAGAACCAATTCATAGGAGACGTGGGTTTATTGTGAATCAAACAGCACATACACCTCACATTATGATATCTGGCAAAACCAGTCTGATATGGATGCACACAAAGTTGTCTTGACAATCTTCAATGGCCACTAGATTTTAAATTATTGTCATCATAATAATTAACAATCATTTTAGAGACGGGTGATTTCTATTTATATCCAACATATTGGGTGAAATAATTAGGTGGCATTTCAGTTAATATATTTATGTCATGCAATTAGCATTAAAAAAATGAAGGCATGAACATTATCATGTATCATGGTGCATAAATGGTCTAAAAGAACATTCCAAATTTGTTGATTGCTCGCTAATGAATATTTAATCATTTTAATGGGCATGTCTTTCAAAGAGCAAAAGAATAAAACATGGAAACAGTAACAGCCACGTAGTAAAGAAGGATATTAAACATATCTGCTTGTTCCTGCCAGTTTTTCATTTCACTTCTCTACAGCAAACCTGTCTACATTACCGAACAAACATGGTAAAATAAAACAGGGTTGTATCAAACGGATTGACTAAGTTTGTTATGACAGACCTCTAGATTGTATGTAGGTTTTTCCATGCAGCCTGATTATCGGTTGCTCCTTTTTACCCCGGTTTGGGTTCATTTTACCTATGGTACAGGTGGTTAGTGTCCACAACAGTTGCTCTTTCAGACACACTCAATAATCAGTGAACTGTAGACATAGCCTCAAGGACTTGGATTTGACACATTTTAGACATTAAATTTAATTTGGGACACACTTTATTACAATTACTCGTGTCTTGGCTTGGCCTGAGATATCCTCTGCAGACTTCAGTTCAATGCATTGTAAAAGTTGATCAGATGATAAAAATAATAGGATCACACTACCCAACTGGCAAGTCAACCCGAACACAACAATCTCTGAGGGAAACACGCATCATCCTGTTAGAAGACACGCCACTCAGATGCAAACAAACATGGGTATATGGGAGCTGGCTGCTGTTGCTGTAGTTACTACTCTATGTTCCAAGTCAGAAAAGAAACAGGCCAAGCACATTTGGGTGCAGACTTGGGTGGAAAAAGATATGGCCAATATGGCCTCTGTAAACTGCAAAGTGATTTGGAAGGGAATTAGAATGTTAGCTAGCAATTTAGATACACTGTTTGAGATTTGATGTTCCAAATGGTCAATTTGCATTGGCTTGTCACTGTATGACTTCAAATGTGAGTTGTGGAGCAGCATAAACTACTAGAAATGGCCGCGGGAACTATAGGGGTGTTGAGGGTGCAGGAGCACCCCCTGCCGACAGCTGTTTCACTACATTGGAATTTAAGATGAGAACTTAAGTTTTGTTTTTCAACATGTTTTTAATTTTCCACCTCTATTCATAAAATTACTCTAAAGATCGAATATGGTTTTATGACTTTGAGAAATGAATATACTGTAGACTTTTTCAAAAGCCTATCTCACATGGAGTGAGTGACGTGACTACGCTAGTTGAGGACCAGCATGTCTCAAAACTCATTTGAATTATGCATGTTCACACAGACATCGGTGAAAAACAAAATATAGAGGTCTTGATTAAAGCATTCATTTGCATTATAGGGCCGTTCACACAGAACGCGTTTTTCCATTCCACTGTGCTACTTTAACATTGTTTTTAAACGGGATAGATGGACGTCTTTAATCGTTGCGCTCGCATTTTTTGCAGCATCTCGCGTATGCCACAGCGTTCTTAAAACACAGCGCTCAAGTTAAAATAAGTTCAGCTTCTAAAAGCTATTTTGCCCCATACACTGCCCCGTATCTTGCATTTTTGCTATGAAAGTTTTTGCTTTCTGTGTGAACCGTCCCTAACTCCTGAGCGCCAAACTACTTTTGAGTATCATAAAGTAAGATGCAGATTTTTGTGCTGCTGCCATGTAGTGAAATATGCAATGTTGTTTTTAACATTTATTTAATCATTCTCACATAACTCATTAATTTGTATGTTGATCTGTAAGTGTTGTTTGAGCTGTTTAATACTGGGATTTTATTTAAAATCAACAGAAAATGAATTGTTTTTTCAAAATAGCATGTATTTGAAATAGAAATCTTTTGTAACATTATAAATGTCTTTTATACTGTCACTTTTGATCAATTTAAAGCATCCTTGCTGAATAAAGGTATTATTATTGTTATTTATTTTTTATTATTACTGACTGGTAATGTATACACTCACCTAAAGGATTATTAGGAACACCATACTAATACTGTGTTTGACCCCCTTTCGCCTTCAGAACTGCCTTTATACGCTGATTTCACGCAACCGTTATTTTGAAATCGAAAGCGAGGCTCCGGTGGGAAGAAAACCGGAAGTGTCGCCTTTAATCACAGGAGAGTCGTGAATGCGATGGCGTATTGTTGTGTTTAATGATGTTGTGTCAATTCTAAAAATGTACATACATTTCTTTCATACTTTAGACTATATACAGTGAAATTCATTTATAAATAAATGCCAAGGGGCAGGGGCAAACAGATAATGAGGAAACAAGATACAGCTGGGGACACTAATCAACATAAAAACTACAAAGGACTACAAAACATGGCATAGAACAAGAAATAACAAAAGTCCACACAAGAAAAGGGGAACACAAGACAGGAATCATGACACTTGTGATAAAAAAATTAAAAAATCTGAATGGAATGAGAAAGTTCTTGAAAAAGTGCTATGAAACTAATTTTAGGAAGATGAAACTGATTGTATCAGGGGTTTTAATGATTATACTGTACTTCCATTACATTTTGCTCACTACCCATTTTATTTTGCTCAGTACCCTTTTTATGATTCAAAAAACAAACCTTATGTTGAAATCAGTGGTTGAAATGTTCCGTGCCTGAGAAGGTTGAGGGTAACTTCTTCTTTACAGACTTTAGGTAAAATTAACATTATAAATGTCGATCAAATTGTATTGTATAAACTATAGTGAATAATTGGGCAGGCAACTGTCAAGATGATACGAGCGTAAACAAAGAAAATGTAGAAGAAAGTTATTTCTGGATCAAATGCTATGTGTTAAATGTCAAGTTATTTGCACGTTACATGAATGCTTCGTGTTAATGTCACTTGATTCTGTCTCAGTGTTTTTCTGAATCAGCAAATATACAGTATAAGAGTGTGTAATCTTCTTTTCAGGAAGTCTATCTGTTGTTTTGACTGAGCTGACTCCCGGCCTTGAATAAAACTTAATTTATCCAAACGGCAACTTGGAGTGATGGAGCACTAAAGAGAAGAGAAGCACTAAAGATTCTGGCAAACACTAGCAGTGATGGTGTATTCTTGGATGGGACGCTGTTCCCCAGGTTGGGTTAATTCCACCTGTGGAACAGGTGGTTAGAGTCCACCATAGGTGCTTTGGGACAGATAAGTAAGTTAGAACATTTCTGAACTCAAAATAAATCATTTTAATGCTTTGTTTTTTACACAATTTAAATGCATCTAACATAATTTCATGTTAGATACATTAACATAACATAAATAGAGACGTGTGCTCTTTACTTAAGTCTTTGTGTTGCAGAAGCTTTAAATGTACACAACTGACAAGGACATGGTCACCTTACAAACAACCTGTGAATCATCAAAATAAAAATTCTCAATCTAATAAGAAATTATTAGCTATTCAGGTTGTGAATTGAAGTAATTTCAAAAGAAGTTCATGAGAACTGGTTGAGAGTCTGAACACTATTATTTGCAAGGTACAGTGAGGTCTAAATCTGAGACCACATTGTGTTTTAAAACACCTGTGATTTAAAATCTAATTTAAACCTGAATACAAAACAAATCTTAAGGATTTAGGACATTTTGAAAAACCCTTTCATGTAAAATGAGTAAGAGATATTTCAGATTCTGCATATTTGTGTGCCACTAATTAATATGCAAATTTGTAACATTGTTCATTTGAACTTCTTTGCACAGTTCATGTTCAAAACAAAAGGAAGACATTCAGAAATGTGTTTATCTTTTCTCTCAAATTGTTATGCTGATAACAATTTATTATAAAAAAATGTGAAATGTAAATTATCACTAGCATTCACAGACATTTGAACCTGTGAATATTTACAAGGTTGAAATACAGCTTAAGGCATACTTGGAGTCATATAGGCTAAAAAACACTAGACTAGTTTTTTTGAATTGTCAAAATCCTGCCAGGTTTTATGCTCCTAATCTGCCACATTGATGTTGAAGCATCATTTCCTTACAACTCATATGATATTGATGTTTGTGTTTGCATCTTATTCAGAGCTTGGAATCATTCTATATTGCTCCAACACTCAAAAGAAGAACCTGATTTGCTCGCCTGTTTGTAGTAATGACAGGAATAGTCTGAATCCTGACATACGCGTCTACCAATCAACAAACAAGGACAGTCCCTTCACTTCACAGTCTCCACAACACAGTGAGTCGCATGATAGACTGACTTTAACCTTCCTGCTGATTTCTCTCCGAATGTGACAAGACAAAAAAAGAACTCCACGTGTTTTCCAAGAATCATAGACAACAAATCAATGACAGAAACAAGCTAGAATTGGATTCCCAAACCCACTCTTGAATTACAGTCAAAATTAAGTATTGCACTGTGCCTTTAACAGAAAACATATCAGTGAAATAGTCAAGGGAGCTCAATAGAATATGGAGAATATAGAGAATTAACATTCAAAGCTAGTCTCTGACATTCAGCGAGCACTTTAGGAGCGAGTCTGGCTTTTTTCTTTTTTCCACGTGTGCAGGACGCAAAGTCTGAGCAAACAGGGCTATAAATAATATGTTGGGAAACTGTCACCCTACTTACCGGCTCCTACGGGCACATCTATGGCAGCTTTTAGCTCCTGCAGAAGTGGAATTTGATTCAGAGGACCGAATCCTTTAAGCAGAAGAAGTAGTAAAGCTAAATCAAATATTTTATTTATCAGGTCGTTGAATGCAGCAAGACAGGAAGTCAAGAGGTCACAATATACAGTGTTTATTTGCAGCCATATGTCAATTGGAGTCTGCGCTTCTTACTGTGAAAGAAATACAAGCCCAGGCAAAAGCCATATACCGTAAAGCAATCGTAGCCGCTCTACATTTTGAAAGGGTCTTTTTCTGTGTGTGTGGTTGTGTCTGGTGAGCTGACTGAAGCAAGCTATGTTTTTATTTTTGCCATCCTTTTCTAAGCTGCGATTCATGCTGTCGGGTAATGATGACCAATGCGGTCCTCCACACCCTCGTATACCCAGAATCCCGATCCCTCCATTAGCAAGTCCATGAGCCTGTGTGTGTGTGTGTGCATGCTGAAAAGGGCAGATATAGTGGGTGACAGGACCTGTCTGGTTGGGAGGTACACCTGCCTCAGTGTGTGAGAGAGATCAAAGTTTCCTCCATCGCTCCTCATAAATCCACTCATACGTGTCATCGTCTCCTCTCATGCAGCAGATTTCAACATACAATAAAACCCTCATGAGCTCCATTGGAATATATTAAGTGATACAAGTTTAAGTCAGAACTTTTCATTGACTCCTCAATTCAAACCTCAAAACTGCTTACGTTTCCTTAAAAAAATTATAATATCTCTTGGTTTTATTAGTGAAATGTTCTCAATATTTTCTATACAACACTGAACCACAATTTCCTTAATAAAATATACACATTATTTTTCATTATCACCTTAATTGTTTTAAAGAAAATTACAAGACCCATGATTCACATTTTTTACAGTTTACTTAGGGTTAGGGTAAGGAACAGGGATTAAAGTAATTTATACTCTTATCATTTACTCACCCTCATCTCTTAATTTAACATAAGACATTTTGAATAATAATAATAATAATAATAATAGTTGTGTCACTGAGCGCACGCCTTCACCTCTCTCCGGTCTCGTTCGCTCCTTGTCACCTGAATTCTAGAACTGCAATTCCCATAATTCCCCCCTGTTATCATTATCATTAGTTCCCAGCCCTGTTTGGGTTTGCCACTCAGCATCATCACATCCACCTGTTAATCATTATCCACCCTATATCTGGACTGCCTTGTTCTTTGTTTCTTTGTGAAGTGTTGTTTTGCCACGCTGCATGTTGCTACGTGTTTCCTTGGTGTTTTATGCTTAGTGCTACCTTGTTTCGTTACCTGCTTCAATAAAGTTCTGCAGATGGATCCGACTGCCTCCATTTCGTCTTTACAGAACACTTCACCACCACAGGATCCAGCAGACCTCCTGAGTCTTGCTTCCGAGGTGAATTCCCAGGCATCTGTGTTAATCGCACACCAACAACAGCTGGCCAAGTTAACGAATCTCACCGAAGAACTGGTGGGGTCCGTTCATACCCTCACTCTGCAGAGCGCTGCACCTGTGCACGTCACATCAAGCGTGAGTACGGCTTCAAGCAATCCCAAATTATCTCTACCTGAGAAGTTTAACGGCTCACCAGCTGCTTGTAGAGGATTTCTTTTGCAATGTGAATTATTCGTCAGCCAGCAACCCCAGCTGTATCCCAATGACGCGTCCCGCGTTTCATTCATCTGCTCACTGCTCACCGGGAGGGCGTTGGAGTGGGCGACTGCTCTCTGGTCTGGTGGTCATCATACCTTTCCCTCATTTAACGTGTTTATGTCTCAATTCAGAGAGGTATTTGAACATCCTGCGGGCGGTAAGGAACCAGGGGAACAGCTCCTCACATTAAATCAAGGGAATTCCACCGCGGCTGATTACACGCTTTCCTTCCGCACCCTGGCAGCACAGACGGGGTGGACAGAGGCACCTCTTAAACTGCTGTATCGAAGGGGGCTGCAAACGCATCTGCAAGGGGAATTGGCCTGTCGCGACGATGGAATGTCTCTCGGAGAACTTATGGAGCTTGCCATTCGTCTCGACAACCTCATCCGCTCCCGACGCACGCCTCTCACATCCAGTCTTTTCGCTCATCCTTCTACCGGCACGGAGTACGAGCCCATGCAGGTCGGCTTCACACATCTCACCACGGAGGAACGTGAGAGAAGGATGCGGAATAAATTATGCCTGTACTGTGGCCAAGCCGGTCATCAGAGAGCTTCATGTCCCGTGAGATCCAGATCCACTGATACTTCTGCGGTGAGTCCTTTGATTAATTCTCTCCGTTCTCTCACTATCGAAGTTTCATTGTATTTTAATGAAAATAGTTGTGAAACAAGAGCTTTAATTGACTCTGGTGCCGCTGGTAATTTTGTCGATTTGGAGTTTGCCTTGTCTAAAAATATCTTTCTCATTCCTTGTGAGTCTCACGTGGCAGTGGCTGCTCTGGATGGACGCCCCCTGGGGACAGGAGAGGTACAATACCTCACACAGCCTCTGACGCTCAATTTCGGGTCTAGTCACACGGAGAGAATTCAGTTGTACACGATTAACTCGCCCCTTCATCCTGTGATTTTGGGATTGCCATGGCTGGAGAGACATAACCCTCTCATTTCCTGGGTCGACAGGAGAATCACTCAATGGTCCCCTTTCTGTCACACCCACTGCTTGCCTGCTCTCCATGGTCCTGAATCTAGCCACAGTTCCCCCGAGAAAGTAAATCTGCAAGGAATTCCCGCTGTATATCATGATCTTGCCCAGGCTTTCAGCGAGAGAGAGGCTTCACTCTTACCCCCGCACCGGTCCAGTGACTGCGCTATTGAACTTCTACCTGGAGCCGTTCCCCCGCACGGCCGTGTGTATCCACTTTCGCAACCAGAGACTGAGGCCATGAGATCGTATATCGAGGAACAGCTTGCTAAGGGATTTATCACCTCTTCCACATCTCCGGCATCCGCAGGGTTTTTCTTCGTCAAGAAGAAGGACGGGAGTCTTCGGCCCTGCATCGATTTCCGTGGTCTCAATGAGGTAACTGTCAAATATCGATATCCTCTGCCTTTAGTCCCTGCAGCCCTGGAGATGCTTCGCTCAGCCCGGTACTTCACCAAATTGGATTTGAGGAACGCCTACAACCTCATTCGCATACGGAGGGGCGACGAGTGGAAGACGGCCTTTTCTACGACCACAGGCCACTATGAGTACCGGGTAATGCCCTTCGGGCTGTCCAATAGTCCTTCTGTTTTCCAGTCTTTCGTTAATGAGGTCTTCCGGGACATGCTGAATCAGAGGGTTATTGTTTATATTGATGATATCTTGATTTTTTCAGAGACCCTCGAAGCTCATGTACGGGACGTGCGTGCAGTTCTTAAACGTTTGATTGAGAATCAGCTATACGCCAAAACTCAGAAGTGCGAGTTTCATCAGACTCAGATCACGTTCCTGGGATATGTCATCGGCACCGAGGGGGTTCTCATGGATGACCGCAAGGTCAAAGCCGTGGTGGACTGGCCTCAACCTTCTTCTGTGAAGGAATTACAGCGATTTCTGGGGTTCGCCAACTTTTATCGTAGGTTTATTCGTAACTTCAGTCTCATTGTGGCTCCTCTCACATCTCTTCTCCAGGGCGGGAGGCGCTTCCGGTGGTCCTCTGAGTGCACTGCAGCGTTTAATCAGCTGAAGGAGAGATTCACTGCCGCACCCATCCTCCATCATCCAGACCCGGAGAGGGAGTTCGTCGTGGAGGTTGACGCCTCGAACACTGGAGTGGGTGCGATCCTGTCCCAACGTCACGGTAATCCCGCGAGAATGTTTCCCTGTGCCTTTTACTCCCGCAAGTTAAGCCCGGCGGAGCGCAACTATGATGTGGGTGACCGGGAGCTTCTAGCCATGAAGGCTGCCCTGGAGGAATGGAGGCACTGGTTGGAGGGGGCACGTCAACCTTTCACCATCCTCACAGACCACCGAAACCTTGAGTACATCAGGTCCGCCAAGCGTTTGAATGCTCGTCAGGCTCGCTGGTCACTATTTTTCTCTCGCTTCAATTTCAGGATCACGTACAGACCTGGGTCCAAGAACGGGAAGGCGGATGCTCTGTCTCGTCAGTTCGAGGATTTCAACGAAATCACCAAGCCAGAACCCATCCTGCCTCCCACTCTGATTGTGGCACCTGTGCAGTGGGATATCATCTCGGAGGTCACTGAGGCTCAACAAGCTCTTCCTGTACCACCCGAGTGTCCTGTGGACCGCCTTTTTGTGCCTCTCGAGCTCCGTGAGCGGGTGCTTCAATGGGTTCACTGCACACCCAGCGCGGGACATCCAGGTATCTCTGCTACTGTACATTTAGTCTCCAACCGCTTCTGGTGGTCCACACTCCGGGCTGATGTTATCAAATTTATCCATCAATGTTCCACCTGTAACACAGTCAAATCTTCCCACCTTAAACCTGCCGGTCTCTTACAGCCACTTCCAGTTCCTCAACGCCCGTGGTCCCACATCTCTGTGGATTTCGTAACAGATTTACCGCCGTCTCAGGGATTTACCACAGTGCTGTCAGTCGTGGATCGCTTCTCCAAGTCCTGTCGTTTCATCCCCCTTAAGGGTCTACCTACTGCCATGCAGACTGCTGAGGAACTTCTCAATCATGTATTTCGTCTTTTTGGCATCCCCGAGGACATTGTCTCCGACCGTGGTCCTCAGTTCACTTCCCGTGTTTGGAATGGACTCTGCTCCAAACTCAACATCAACGTCAGCCTCACCTCCGGATACCATCCGCAGTCTAACGGTCAGGTTGAACGGTTGAACCAGGACCTCATTCGATTTCTGCGGACATACTGTTACGAGAACCAACAGGACTGGAGCCGATTCTTGGTCTGGGCAGAGTACGCCCAAAACTCCCTGGTAAAGCCTGCCACTGGTCTAACGCCCTTCCAATGCGTCCTAGGTTTCCAACCCCCTCTCTTCCCGTGGTCAGGAGAGCTGTCAGACCTCCCTGCGGTGGATACATGGTTGCAACGCAGCGAGGCCACTTGGAATACCGCTCATGTCCATCTGCAACGTGCCATCCGCCACTTTCGACTTCATGCGGATCGAAGGAGACGTGAGGGTCCTCGGTATAGACCCGGACAGTGGGTGTGGCTTTCCACCCGGGATCTGCGTTTAAGGCTCCCAAGCAAGAAATTATCCCCTCGCTTCATTGGACCCTTCAAGATCCTTCGGCAGATCACTCCGGTCTCGTTTCGTTTGGCTCTCCCAGCACATTATAGAATCTCACCCACCTTTCATGTGTCTCTTTTCAGACTCGCTGCCGCTCCCAGGAGAGAGGAGGTCCAGGAGGGGGTCGGTTCCGTGCAGGCTCCCCCAATTGAGGTTGGAGGCGAGGAGGCGTACCGGGTACGAGAGATCCTGGACTCCAGACGTCGCGGCGGGGTACTGCAATACTTGATTGACTGGGAGGGCTATGGCCCTGAGGAACGTTCTTGGGTCAGGTCTCAGGACGTCCTGGACCCTGCTCTTCTTACCACCTACCATCTTACTCACCCAGATCGTCCTGCTCCAAGACCCCGTGGAAGACCCCGTCGTCGTTCAGGTCCTCGCTTCCGGAGCCGCTCGCAGGGTGGGGGCTCTGTCACGGAGCGCGCGCCTGTCACTGAGCGCACGCCTTCACCTCTCTCCGGTCTCGTTCGCTCCTTGTCACCTGAATTCTAGAACTGCAATTCCCATCATTCCCCCCTGTTATCATTATCATTAGTTCCCAGCCCTGTTTGGGTTTGCCACTCAGCATCATCACATCCACCTGTTAATCATTATCCACCCTATATCTGGACTGCCTTGTTCTTTGTTTCTTTGTGAAGTGTTGTTTTGCCACGCTGCATGTTGCTACGTGTTTCCTTGGTGTTTTATGCTTAGTGCTACCTTGTTTCGTTACCTGCTTCAATAAAGTTCTGCAGATGGATCCGACTGCCTCCATTTCGTCTTTACAAGTTGTTTCCAGTAACATGGCCACAAAAGCAAAATAAAAGTTTTCTGACGATTGATTTGTGTGAGGAATCAACTGAAATTTAGGTAGTCATTCACTTATAATCTTTAGTCCAAAGTAGTTTGAATTTATGTGTTGAATTTAAGAACTGGATCGGTCCAACTCATAAACAAATCATTCAGACAATAATTACAATAACAAACAATGCTTCTTAACATTTTATTTTTTGTATCTTATGAACCACTTTTATGATACTTTCATTGTTTGTTTGTTGCAGCTTGACCGCCCCAGTCGACCATTCACTGTCCTTATACTGAAAAAAATAAAGCATGGGAGAAATAAGGCAAGTAAATAATTAAGCATATTTTCCCAATTCATATTAATGCATACTGATAATAAGATAAGAGAAGTCCTTCAAGCAGTAGTGCTCTGGATCATGCACAGGTCTGGGCCAAGTGCCACACCCCCTGCCCCGCCCCATCAGAGCATGACCTCATTCCACCAGCAACGCTGCCACCCTCTTATGGGTCAGCGAAAGCCTGCCGACACGTTTTCACCTCATTCAGCTTCAGTAAATTGAATTTTAAAATACAATCTTCCCTCCGTTCGATATTGATGTGGTGTGATTTTTTCCCTCCCCCTACTGGAGGAAGGGCTGAGTGTATTTCATATGGGATGGGAGGCTAAAAGAGGGGAGGGGAAGGAGGAGGGGTGGTTATGACACTGTGCATCTTACCTTCACACACATACACAACACATGGTATATGGCCTCACAGCGGATTCTACTTAACCTTTACTGTTCCTGAGGTCAGGCTTTAAATTCACCTTTAAAAGAGCACAATGGCAGCTCCGACAGGGCTCATGGGATTTCTGTCTACAGGGCAAGCCTGCGTTTATTTCATCCAGTGCAGGATGTCACCTCCTGCAGGCGTTTTTTTTTCCTGCAGAAATGCTGCTGGCCAGAGTTATTTGGGGCCGTGTGATTGACTCATGAATCTGTTAGATGGGAACAGGCCGAACAGGCTACTCCACCTCACACTACATCAATCAGAGACAGTGCAGGATCCCTAAGCCGTGTGCGTTCTGTGGGCTTTCAGTCAAACTCACACATTCGTACAGAGGAAATTCCCAACCTCACGAGGGCTTGGAAACTGAAAACCAGTTCCAGTTCTAAAAAACAAAAGACAAATACCGAATGGAGGATTTTCTGTTCATCCATAAATCCACTGATGTGTGCAAGGCTCCGCACTAAATACCCTGAAAATGCATCCAGAAATGCAGTGTTATTGTATCTACAGCATCACAACTGTAGACGTTTTAGTTAGTAATGCAACGCAAATTTTTTTTCATGTCAAGTTCAAAAACGTATTTTTATTTAGAAAAAATTGTATAGAAATACGAATTTTACAGTAAAATATGCTACAATTCAAATTAAGCATCACCAATGTATAGTACAAATAAGAATGTATATTAATTTTGAGATTTACTAAAGATTATTATATTATACACACTACTAATAAAATAGATTATAATAAAAGTTTCTGATCAGTAAAATTTTTGAAAAGGGATCATGAACGGAATTTTTTATATACTAGCAAGATACACACACAAAAAATCATAATTTAGAAGCAATAGTCTATTTTTGACCCTCTCTTTGAAACACTGCATTTTGATTCAGTGGGGAGAACAAGTATTTGATACACTGCCGATTTTGCAGGTTTTCCAACTTACAAAGCATGTAGAGGTCTGTAATTTTTATCATAGGTACACTTCAACTGTGAGAGACGGATTCTAAAACAAAGATCCAGAAAATCGCATTGTATGATTTTTAAATAATTAATTTGCATTTTATTGCATAACATAAGTATTTGATCACCTACCAACCAGTAAGAATTCCGGCTCTCGCAGACCTGTTAGTTTTTCTTTTGAACCTGTTTGAACTCGTTACCTGTATAAAAGACACCTGTCCACACACTCAATCAAACAGACTCCAACCTCTCCACAATGGCCAAGACCAGAGAGCTGTGTAAGGACATCAGGGATAAAATTGTAGACCTGCACAAGGCTGGGATGGGCTACAGGACAATAGGCAAGCAGCTTGGTGAGAAGGCAACAACTGTTGGCGCAATTATTAGAAAATGGAAGAAGTTCAAGATGACGGTCAATCTCCCTCGGTCTGTGGCACCATGCAAGATCTCACCTTGTGGGGCATCAATGATCATGAGGAGTGGCCTAGCCAGTCTCCAGACCTGAACCCAACAGAAAATCTTTGGAGGGAGCTGAAAGTCCATATTGCGCAGCGACAGCCCCGAAACCTGAAGGATCTGGAGAAGGTCTGTATGGAGGAGTGGGCCAAAATCCCTGATGCAGTGTGTGCAAACCTGGTCAGGAACTACAGGAGACATATGATCTCTGTAATTGCAAACAAAGGTTTCTGTACCAAATATTAAGTTCTGCTTTTCTGATGTATCAAATACTTATGTCATGCAATAAAATGCAAATTAATTACTTAAAAATCATACAATGTGATTTTCTGGATTTTTGTTTTAGATTCCGTCACTCACAGTTGAAGAGTACCTATGATAAAAATTACAGACTTCTACATGCTTTGTAAGTGGGAAAACCTGCTAAATCTGCAGTGTATCAAATACTTGTTCTCCCCACTGTATGCATGTCGCATTCAAGACTTTGAAGTAAACGCTCACTGCTATGATTTCGTAACAGTTTTGCATATTAAAATATCATTTGTCAATATCAAATATCAAAATATCAATGTCCCCCGGTCCCCGCTCTTACACATGAGGAATTATTTTGAAAAGTTCCTAAGTTGAAAAAATAGCAACCAGTGAAATTCAACCATACATGTTTAATTCTAATCCCGAAACATCCACAACGAACCTACACCTCAAACACCAAGGATACTCCAGTCTGTGACAGTATGGTTATTAATCATCTTTATTTAGTAATTATCCTATTCATCCTTATGTATTTGTGAGGTAGTTATTACATTATATGACATTATTATTAAATTATACATTATATAACTAGGACAATACAGAAAGGTGTTAATCATGTTAAATAATTTAAACATTTTCCAAATGTGAAACATTTATGAATATTGCATATGCTTTATCATTTTAAGTAGAGTGCGTACATATCAAACTATCTGTAACGGAAAAAGCAAGAGTGACACATAGTAAAAACGTTGTTAATCACACTTAAGTGTTGTGACATTACTGTCGGATTCAATATAGTCGGCACTGCATCGTCTTTTATTTTAAGCCTCTCTGAAAAGCCTGCGTTGAACAGTCTTGTTTTTAAATAATAAATCTGCAGTAAAATTAAGCAAACAAATGAACAATGTCTTACATCTAAGTTGTGTTTTTCCACAACTTGGCACTGCAAAACGTCTTGTAATCCTCAGAGGCATCTCTATCGTTTTGTAATTCGGGCAATCCTGTGTTTGCGTTTCTCTCGTATTACTTCACTTCTAGTCTCAGCCTCAGATGTCCCGCCCACGGACTATGGCTGAACGTCTGATGCATGTGGCACACTATTCTGGAAACACTTCAGGAGTTTCGAAGTCGCGATCTGATTGGTTGAATTCTACAGGATGTCCGGGAGACGTGTGTGTTGCGTTCTTTTTCGGTCCACCTGGAAACAAATGCTGTGACGCCAAAACCCCTTGTGGAAGAAGAAAGCCGTTGTGTTTACAACCGTGACAATGAGCGCTTGTCAGGATCAACTAAACGCTGGATTTTCAAAAGTATGTGAATTTCACGGCTCCATTGTTGCAGTAAACTTGCACAACGTTCTTGAATGAATAATTTATTAGATGCACGCCGGTCTGTTATTGTAGGGAAATCAACATTATATTGTCACGCCCCTAAACATAATGCCTTACATGTCAGTCAAACGTCTTCTTGGGTAGACCTTGGCCAAGAAAAGCTGTGATAGAGTCCAGACCTTCTGCCGTCAGTCTGAAGGTCTGGCTTTGCGAGACTACTTCACTTCCTACTTCATGCGCGAATCAGTGGGCGGAGCCAAAGAGGCAATGATGTAGAAACGGCATTGATCATCTTCCACAGAGGCGGTCTTTCGTCGCAAAATCCGAAACGAGACATTTTGGCAGCTTGGTTTCAATAAAAGTTGCTTTTGGACTAATGAGGAAGATTTTTGTGTTCTGAAACTTACAGGATATTTTTAATAGTACAATGACTTCTTTTGCCAAAAGATTTTTCAATTCATAACCCCTTTTAAAGAAATTTATATTTTTCATCAGCAAGGATGCATTAAATTAATCAAAAGTGTCAGTAAAACCATTAATAATGTTACAAAACATTTCTTTCTATGACCTTTCTATTCAACAAAAATCCTGAAAAAAAATATCATAGTTTACACAAAAATATTAAGCAGCACAACTGCTAAGCACCTTATGCACAACTTTTAAATCAGCATATTAGAATGATAGAATGATCAAAAACTATAGCCTTGGTGAATAAAAAAAACGTATTTCAAAAAATATATTTTATCAGTTTATACAGTCTAATAATATATTTTTAACAAGAGGCATCATACAAAATGCATGTTATTTTTTATTTAGTACTGTCCTGAATAATATATTTTACTTAAAATATGTTTACGTATAGTCCACAAGACAAAATAAAAGTTGAATTTACAAAAATAACCTATTCAAAAGTTTAGATACACTCTTAGCATACATGATACATTCTTAATACTGTGTGTCGTTTCCTGGATGATCCATGGCTGTTTGTTTGTTTTAGTTTTTTTGTGATGGTTGTTCATGAGTCCCTTGTTTGTCCTGAGCAGTTAAACTGCCCAATGTTCTTCAGAAAAAACCTCCAGGTCCCACAAATTCTTTGGTTTTCCAGCATCTTTTGCATATTTGAATACAGGATGAAGATGTGTAAAAACAGCCGTGGATCATCCAAATAACGACACAATATTAAAAATAATGTAAACTTTTGAACGGGGTCAGTTTTTTGTCACAACTTTTATTTTGTCTTGCGGACTATATGTAAAAATCTTTTATGCAAAATTTCTTATTCGGGACAGTGCTAAATAAAAAAACAACATGCATTTTGCATGAACCCTCTTATTTTGTGAAAATAATTAACATTTTGCAGATTCTGCAAGGTGTATGTAAACTTTTGACCACGACTGTATATTTGTATATTTATAACCAGTCCCAATTAAATAAATAATTGATATGGTTCCAATATACCAATTTATCAGGAATTCCTTGTTTTAGCAAAGTCTGAATTGAATGTAAAGAGAGAGACACACCGTCATAACATATTTATATGCAGCCACAAACAAACATCCAGCACAACCAGTGTTTTTAGGGATGTACGATATATTGGCCACCATATTGGTATCGGTAGGGCTGTGACGGTGGCAGTTTTTTACCACCGCGGTAGTAATGGACCCAAATACCGGCGGTGTTGCGGTTGTTGGGTGGGGGGTGTTTTGAAATAAATAAATTAAACAAAAACAAAGAAACAACAAACTAAAGCCTGTAAAGCATTGAAATAAATATCAGTAAATACTGGTAACTTACATAATATAATAAAGTTGAATCTATTTAAAAAATAAAAAAAAATTAAGAAAAAATTTCGGTTAATATTTCCACACAAAGGCGCGTGATATAGCCTACCGCTCTGCGCATTGAGAGGGATGTGGGACACAAGCAGGAAAGAGACCATCGATCTTTTCGAGACCATCATGTTTTCTACTTGTAAAAGGTATGAAGAGCGAATTTTATCTTCTACAAGGGCAAGGCATTTAGGCTGTTTGCGCGCTGCCAGAGAAAGCCAAACTAAAATCACCCGCGGTTGTGAAACGCGCTTTACAAAATGAACTTGACGCTTCTTACCAATTATCATGTCTAACAAGCACAAACTGTGTTAAAAAGAATTTGACTTATAAGTAAAAATGTGGGCTATCTGTCCTACAGCGTTTTTTCTACTTTAACACAGTAAAGAATACGAAAATAATCGACCTAAAAGCGAACAAAGGAAGAAACGTTTATAACGCGTCTTTGGGTGAGACGCGAGTGAAGATATGGGAAAAGAAAAAAGAGATTCATTCCATGCAGGGATGAGTCACGATTTTTGAATATTCGATTAGTTGATTTAATTATAGAATATCTAATGTTCTAATGTCTGTTGTGCGATCATTCTCTAAAATAAAATCTCCATGTTCTGGTGCTGATGCAGTGGTGATGCGTAACCGGAGGGTGACGCTGCCAATAACGCACATAACAGCTGTCACAAAGAACTGGCAAAAGTAATGATTATGAACGTGTCAAAGATAGCAAGGAGACATTTGAATTGTTTATTAATAAAGTGTTTGTTTTTTTTGTGTGTCAGTGTCGGGCTGCAAAGATGAAGTTGACGATGCTCACTCTTTGCAGTGAACGCGCCTAGAGAGAAATGCACACTTCATACGGAATACACAAGCATATGCTAGTCGGTTTATTTTCGTTTTGAATTGTTTTGTTTAAAAGTATATAATTCAAGCTTTCTATAAGAATAACTAATGGAATATTTTTAAATTCGCTAATAATCGGGTGACCAGATCGCAAACCAGAATTCAAAGCCGACAAAGCTTATGTTTATGGGCTCACGTAGGCTACAACTCTCTCATTCGTCATGAATTTAAACTTTTCCATGGCTGCGATATTACATTTAATTGCTAACCTATTATTTATTTTGTAAACAAAGCTTTGTGTGTCATAATATTAATGTTAAACAGCATTCATATACAAACATTTTTTTTTAGGCGAACTACCGCCGGTACTAGCCACCGCGGTGGCGCTTTACAACCGCGGTGGTGCGGTTGTCAAGTTTACCGGCGCAGCCAAAATTTGGCTGATATATTAAAGCCGATAAATAATGGATTATTTCCTTCAGCTGAGATACTTCAAAAGTGCAATGTTCGCTGTGATGGTTTTGAATTGCTTGAAATATGACAGGAATCACTTTGAAAAAATGAAAATACAGTTTGTTTGTTTTTTGCCATTTATTAGGATAGGACAGTAGCTAGACAGAAAGTGAGGTGGGAGAGAGAGAGAGGGGGGACAGGATCGGAAAAGGTCCAGGAGCTGGAACTCGAACTCGGGTCGCCCGAAGCACAACGGCGCTACATGTCAGCGCACTTGCCCACGAGGCTAACAGCACCAACAGGAAAATACAGTTAAGTGCAACATGTGCAGCATAAGTCTGTCATATAGGCTATATACAATTATAATGATGAGGCCATTTAATAATTGTGTGCTTGGGACATGGTGAGACTTTTGTTTTTGTTATCAGGCACTCAAAAATTATATAAGAAATTGAATTTAGATTTATCGGCCAATATATCAGTTATCGGCTTTCAAATATAAAGAAATATCGGTTATCGTATTGGCCAAAATTTTCATATCGGTGCATCCCTAAGTGTTATATATGATCAATTATTCTAAGTACTACAACAAAAACTAAATGAATGTTAAGGTACAATAACCGGTCAAAATCTGAATCTTTTGATTCTTTGCAACTCCCATCCCCAGGCATCATTAAATAATGGCAGTGAAAATACTGAAACATTTCCTTCGGTTCTGCTCACCAGGCCTAAGCTCATAAATATCAGCCTTATTTTGACAGCTTCATTACAATATAATTAGTTCACGGATGGCACATAGCGGTATTAAGTAACACCACACTGTGGAAAAAAGGGATCTGTTGTTCTGGTCCATGTCACTTTGCTGAGTCGCTACCTTTGCAGAATGCCTGTCGTCTAGTCTTTGCGTCATGCCAGCTCCTTAAGTAGGGAATAAGTGCCCAGTTATAGCTCTGTTTTACAGCAATGAATGTCTGTTGGGGAATAAATCATTTATTGTGAATGGATGAAAACAGCACTATAGACGTCTGCTTTAAAGGGCTTGACGGTCAGACTGCCTCACTCCGTAATCAGGCCAGAGTACCATTTCACCACTTACCGACACAGAGCGGGCACTTGTCTGCAAGAGCCTTGGCCATGTCCAGTGCCAAATAAAGCCGCCAAGATCATTATAAACAGAATAATAAAAAGTAAGAGCAAAATGGCGACCAGAACAACACATGGAACAAGACAAAAATCAAATGAATCACAAACCAAAGGTCTGAAATCTCTCGCACATAGCTCTGGTCTAGCACTGAGCTGTGTTTTTGTAGTTGAACCACACCTGGACTTGAATGTCAATGTGTGCTGTGTGAGCAAGCCATGCGTCGAATGAGGGGCATACAGATGAGGCTGCTTCTTAACAACCACAGATAATGATGAAGAATGGTCTGCTTCACAGGGTCGTAAAAGCACAAGGAGCTTTAGAAGCGTCGATAGCAACCCCAGGCAACCATTCTTCCTCCTGCTGTCCATTTCTTTCCATACTTAGCATGCAGGAGATAATGAGTCAACACTTCTTTCTGAAAACAAAGAAACAACTGTGAGTATGATAACCAAGATCATCAGACTCTCAGAGGAGCGCGGCATCGCGGCTAGACGTGCAGTTTGTGCAAAATTATCCAAATGGCTTGTGTCAAAGAGAACAGATGATGACGGATGAGAGATGGATAGTGCAGACAGAAATATTAAAAATGATCTCCATTTCACATCTTACATGTTAAATGCAAACTCGATGCGTGAGTGTTGGCGCTCATGCATTTCTCTATTCAGTCTGCATTCCTTTCTGCTGTGACATCCATTTAATACATACATTGAATGCTCTTTCACCTGAAGAATACATGTCTCACATGTATTTTATTCCTAGACTCACCACAGCCCTGATATGCCTGTGAGGCATTGTCACTAAGCTCACTGCTGAGCTGCACATCTTTGAATAAGGAGGCTAAACTAGGAGAAGACATACATAGCAACAGCAAGGTCACCATGGATGAATCCTTCCTACATTATTAATATGAGCAGAGAAGAAAAAAAAAAAGGGAAAAAAAAGGAAAATGTGTAGAATATGCATTGAAATGAAATCATGAATGTCCTTAAGCTTCAAGCTACACAACCTTTACTTAATGTTCTCCTGGATAAAAAAGCCTTTTTTTTTTTTTTTTTCAGGTCCAGTTTTCAGTCTGATGCAACAGCATATTCATCACCCAACTGATCTAGCTCGCAGTCCTTTGATTGCATTAATTAAATCCCCTTTTCTTTTTTTGCATTAGGGTCATTTTTGTTCTTTTTCACAATGTCATCTCATTACTGGAAATTCTTGTGATGATTTGCATATAAATTATTACATCTGTAACTACCCCGCTTCCCTTGGTCAACTTCACGCACACACAGACGCATTCACAAAAGAAGTTTGAAAAAAGAAAAATATGCTAATCTGGTGTAAAAACTAAATATAAAAAAAGAGAGAAAATTCAATCAAATGTTCATGCCAATGAGTGCACAGCAAGAATCGTTTTCTTGATCAGTATTTTTTTTTCATCTTAAAATCAATTTACTTGAGAAAATTTCACAAATATTACTGATTGTTTTCAGAGAATTTGTCGTGAGAAATAGTTTTTCTTGTTTTAAGCATAAATTAGCTTTATAATTAAAACAAGAAAAATATACAAGAAAAATACACTTAATTCAAGGTATATTCTCTAAAATATGTCTTATTGTTTGACACAATTTTGACTCAAGTAAATGTTTATTCTAAGGATGTTTAGATAATTTAGGAAACCAGTTACGTCCGATGTCCGAGTTGTCCGAACCTCAGTTGCAGCTGCAACCCAAGCTACAAAAATATCAAAGACACACAAGAAAAAAAAAATCTCCTGATGTTCACGGTCTTTGATATCTAGGAGGGAGGTAAGACCACAGAAGAGGAGAGGTCACACACGGGAGGGAAGCCTCCCACTTTTGATGTGTAAATCAGTTCATTTATATATCAGAGTGTGAAAGAGCCAAAAGGAGATGTTCTGTTGAAAAGAACCAAACGGATCTAAATCCACGTTCTCCAACATCTATATGCTGATTAGGTTTGCTGCGGTAGTAGGTGTTACCGGTGTTACATTGTGTTCCATACACTGATTACATTACTTGCCCACTGAGGTACCAGTAGTTTTGCTTATTCATATAAATATTTTTTTTTTAGTTCACTTGGACAACCGACACTACAATTATAAACTGAAAGTGTCAGCTCTATACAGCACAAGCTGTACAGTGCAGCAGATCCGTAGCATCATTGATAAATATATTTTCTTGTACTTAAAATGTACAGTCAGTATGCAGTCTTCGTAGGGCACCAACTACAATGGGTGCACCATCATCTAAAGTTAAAGCAAAGAGCGAGCGCGAATTGAAAAGCGAGTAAGAAAATTCCCTCACTGTGACATCCCTAATACTGACACACTAGGCTCTTATTGTTTTTTCACAGATCTGTAAGCCAAAACTCTGACCCTAATTGTAACCATAACTCACACTTGGGTGTGTTACATACAGTCTGGTTTATTAGCTTATTCTGGCCAGAACCACCCACTTAAAACAGTGGCAGGGGCAACCACAAAAAAAAAAAAAGAAAAAAAGATTGCCACATAAAAACCAACACGGGAGAAATTAGCAGAATATTTTCTGTACTTCTATTTGCCCAGAAGATAGAAAACAAAGTGTAATTCAGTTCTTGTATTGCTCGACAGTGCAAGAATTTCGCTCACATTTTTCAGAGTCTTCTCTCAATCTTCAATGAAATTAACAAACATAGATTTCTCATGTCATAATCTGTTATAATTAAATATGCATGTGTTTAAAAGTGCTCAATACATTAAATATGCAATTTTCTCTGGACAAAGAAATATATAATCCACCCTATGACTTTATGCTCTATCCTATGCTTTACATTTATGTGCCTGATTAAAGATATGCACATAAAACAGCTCCTGCTGGAGAAGATAAGAACAAGGACTAATTAAAGCGATATTTTGAAGAAGAAAAGCAGAAAGCAATGGCATCTAGAGCAAAGGGTTCAGAGAACGACAGGCTGGGAGATCTGCCTGTGGAAGGACTGTTCTGCAGTGTTTCTGCGTCTGAGAGCGCAGGGCAGCGCGGTGACACAAACCATCTTGTATATTCACAGGACGGTCCATAGGGAAAGACAGAAGAGACAGGAGACAGGGATTTGGTTCACTGGCAAAGTGGAATTCCAGAGCTTAATGGGCCTGTGTAAAAAAATAAAAAAATAACTAAATTCAGGCTGCCATTCACCAGACAAGTGGAGCGTTGGAGAAAGAGATGGGGGGAGGGATTTAGCAAAGGGATGAGGGAAGAAACCTAGTACATACTGCATCCCATGAGCAGAATACAAATTAGAGAAAGCGGGAGGAGAACCATTAAATGGTCATTAATGTAGGAAACAACTCTAACTTTTTATGGCACTGTTTATGTAGTCTACAGTCATAACCATTTATAAAGCTCGACATCAATTGCTAATGATTGTTCTCTGCAGATTAGGGACGATGCATGAAAACTACAGAGTGAAACTAACAGCGTCCCTGAACGCACAGCCAGACACCTGAAGTCACATGTCTTCTCTTGAAAGAAGCGGTTTTGTCAGGGTGAGGTGCGGAAAGAGAGTGAGGCATGGAAAGGTAATGTTCTTTACCTGCTCCCTCATGGATTGACACAAACCAACCCGAGAGACGACGAGCATTCAAAGCAGACATTCCTCCCTCTCCCCGTGTCCGAAGAAACGTACTTCCCTGCTCCACAGAATGCAAAAAAGAGTATGTCAAACGAGTAGGATATCCAAACACTCAGTATTCATGACACAGTCAGTGAACAATACCCGGATGATGAACTGCATCTGCTGAGATTCTGAAGTGAGCAACCAGGAGACACTTTGCTATCCCATAATGCCATTGGAGCTGTTAGCTGAATTTCTCTTTTCAAGTGCTATAGGTGCCAAGAAAGCTGTTACTTGTGGATAAAATGTACTTGTTTAACAACATCCAATTCTTAGTATAAAATGTTGGATAGTAGAGCATAGCAGGGCTCTACAGTGTGACAATTTAAGTCGCATTTGTAGTCTGACACACTTTGTGTTTCAGAGTGAAGTGCAGCAATGTGATCATTTTTCACGCGTGCAAAATGGGTTTGGACTGGGTTTGATTTGCTTATAGTGTGCATTCTAAAAATGCAACATCTTCCCAAATTTATAATGAAAATCGTTTAGAAATCGTTTTTTAATCAATAAGAAGCTTATGGTCTTCCTGGGGATTTCTGCCAAAATAAAAGCAAAAATATTACTATTGTAAGTGTACTGTTCAATGATAATATTGATAATATGATAATAATAATATTATTACATTATATTAATAATATAATGTCCAGAATTTAGATTAGGGGCCAGTTCTCACGATTAACTAACTATTAACTACGATCTATGCCGCAATAAATTCCTAAAATCTTATTAATAGTTAGTAAGGTAGCTGTTAAGTGTAGGTATTGATTAGGGGATGTAGAATGTGGTCATGCAGAATAAGCCATTAATATGTGCCTTGTACATAATATGTACTTATTAATAAAAGTACTAATAAACCACCAAAATCCTAGTAATATGCATGCTAATAGTTAATAGTGAGAATTGGACCATAAACTAAAGTGTTACCAATATAATAATATATTATTTGTATTATTATTATTATTATTATTATTATTATTGTTTACACAATTTTATTTTACAGTGCAATAGTATTATTATTATTACTATAATAACATTTTTGGACTGATTTGTTTATTTGTTATAATGATAATGATAATAATAATAATAATAATATAATAACAATCACTTTTTCAATTATATTTACATTTTTAATTATTTAAATAAATAACTTTATTATTAGTAGTTATTATTATCACAGTCTTATTGAATGAGTTCCATAAAAACAATTTATGTTTTTATTTAATCTCTTTATTTTAATAATATGTGACCCTGGGTCACAAAACCAGTCACAAGTAGCACAGGTATATTTGTTTGGCAATAGCCAACAATACATTGATTGAATCAAAATGATCGATTTTTCTTTTATGCCAAAAATCATTAGGATATTAAGTAGAGATCATATTCCATGAAGATATTTTGTAAATGTCCTACCGTAAATATATAAAACATTTATTTTTGTGAGTGAATGCAGCACAATTGCGAATATAAATTGACAACTTTAAAAGGCGATTTTCTCAATGTTTCGATTTTTTTGCACCCTTATATTCCAGATTTTCAAATAGTTGTATCTCGGCCAAATATTGTCCACAAGTAACAAACAATACATCAATGGAATTTATGTTAAACTCATTTAATTGTTAAATCATAGAGCTTTCAGATTATGTATAAATCTCAATTTCAAAACATTTACCCGTGGCTGGTTTTGTGGTCCAGGGTCACATTTGACAAAATAATTGTATTTTACAAAATGACATTTTGTATTCCATGAAAACAATTGTATAATGCTATCATTGCATATGTATAATATAATGCACGCATAGTAATGCATTTATGACCAACTCAGTTTGACTGATATGATATCTGTAATTAAAAGTAAATTATGAAAATCATAATTAACCCTTTAAATTCCCTACATTCACTTTACATTTACATTACAAGTGCTGATATGCTGAAAATGTTATGAAACTAGTTATACAATTGTCTCTATGAGTTCCTGTTATTCAACAGTTTCTGTTTATCCATTATACAACAAGAAACAATCTGGGTCCTGTAGAAACACTGTAACGGTTATTTAACACCACTAGTAGATGCTTTGACATTGCCCAGCTTTAGGTCAGCAGTCTTTACAGAACAGATATAACTTTATTAGTTCTGGAGTGGAGGATACTAGATTTTCAGATAGGGAGGATGGCAGCAAATACAATCATGGATTGAAGAAGAGGAGACAGAGAAGGAAACCCTGAGGGGAACTGATCATATCTATGTTGTGTGCCCATCTAATGATGTGGTGCTTCTACCTGTTGGCACTGATTTATTAGCCATGGCCAAATTATAATACATTAATAAAAAACAAAAAAAACAAAAAAACAATTGAAGTAATTAATCACAATTAATTTCCAGCATTTATTTATTGTGCTGTAAATATACCTCCACGTAGCCTTATATATTTTTGGCCTTTTAAAATCTTGTGCATTTAGTTGGAATGCACTTACCATATAAAAAAAAAAATAATAATACAATTTTTTTTAAAGTAGGTTTATGTATTACACAGCGTGAACTGGCTGTTATTTCAGCTTGCTTGACAAAGAAAAGCTTTTAAAAACATACTTTCTTGCCAGATAGATTTTGGACCATTTTGCCATGATCACAAGTAGTTCTGATACATCTGAAGGTTCTTGTGCCATTCTCTGATATTTCAGCGATGTATTCTCCCCTTCATCAATCATAAGCCAGCTACCACTATCATAATTGCTGTAATGTGCACACTAAGAATTTTCTCCCTACTTATTTTTTTAATCAGTAAAATCAGCCATTGAAGTCCACTCAACACATAACATACTGTAGATCTGTGTTCCATTTTCACAGATGTATATATATATATATATATATATATATATATATATATATATATATATATATATATATATATATAAAAAAGGATAATGAATTTCTTTAGAGTGCCTTTAGACACCACCAAAATTAGCATCCTGCGCTATTTACATTGATCAAAGGGTAACACTCTATTGCTTCACATAATTTCAGAGATACCTAAACAAGCAAGAGAAAAAAGAAAACAACTGTAATCTGATTTAATAACAAAATATGGATTATTTTAATAATTTATCTATTTAAAAAAATATATATATTTTAATGTTTTTGAATAATTTTTTAATCTACTCATACTGCACCACTTTCCATTATAACTATTTATTTTATTTCATTTTTTTTATCTAGAATCAGCACATTTCTGTCTTGTTCTGCTTTTTATTTATGGGACGGGATATTATTTCTGCACAACAATAATTGAATCTTTGATGACTGAATAAGGTGGCGATGTCTAATACAAAATGATGAAGTGACATTTCACTTGTAGTTACTGCAGGCAGAAAACAAAAGAATAGGTATCATCAGCAGAAAAGTTATCATCAGCAAAACTTGAAATGGCTCAGCGATTTACTGCAGAGCAAGTACTGAACAGAATCAAATATTAGTGTCAGTGTCACTTGATGGTGCATCTGGTGAAGAAGCTGTTAGCGATCGAAATCGATTTTGAAGATGTTGAAAATGATAGTTTTGAGAATATGTTTGAGATTGCAAATATGAACCAGATGTTGAATGTACTGGGAAATGAGCTCTGATGACGACAGTGATGATGGTATAAAACATCTGCTCAAACTGAAAACTTCAAAGCTCCAAAAGGTTAAAAAAGAAAATATGCTTTGTTTTATTCTTCTGTAATTACTTCTCTAATATCAGGAGAGTTTTATATTATCGCAACAGGTAGAGATCCATCCGTGTTAGATATAGATCCGGGTCGCTACTCGCTAAAGACCCAAATATGTAATAATGATTGGCAAACATTCATGCATTTAAGAATTAAATGGGGGGACTATTTAAAGGTGTCACATCATAATCCTTTTGTCATGACTGTTGAATGAATTGGGGCAATGCATGTGTTGATGTATATGTTGCCTGACACACATCTAATTTATTGGTGAAGTTATTTGGGCACACTCATATTGCCTGTGCTTGTGTATGTGTAAGTGTGTGAGAGAGAGTGTGTTAATTATCTTTAACACAGAATGATAGGCCATGTGTCTGTGCTGTATTCTTTTTTTGGCCAGAATGGGACGCTTGACCTCTAGCTGAGGGCTGCGCTAATGGGCCAGTTGCACACAGCAGATGTATGCTGAGAGCATGTGTGCCAGTGTGGACTCTGTCCAGCTCAACAGCCGGGGAAAAATGACAATGCTAGTCACTGACATCATTTATGAGCCCATTAAACCTTGATTCCGCTGTGATAATGACATGTGATGTAGCAAAGGACGAAGGCCTTTTTGACATGAAGCTGAGCATTCTGTTAAATCTTTCACTTAATATATGTAGACCCTCTCAAGGACAGATGATAAACAGACAAAATCAACCAGATCTAGATGGATTAACTAGAATAAGCAGAGTTTATTTTATGGGTTTTAACCTTAAGTATAGGCTTAAGGTATATTAATGAAATGCCATTAAGGAGTTAAGAATGGATATGATTTCAAGAAAGTAAAAAGGAATGTCTGAGATCCTACAGGGTTGACAAGAAAAATGTGACTTGGATTTAAAGAAGAGCAAGTTAAGCTCAGATTTTGTATTTGTGTATTTGTGGCACATTGTCAATTACCACAAACATTTATTTAGAAATTTCATTCCTTTTTAAAAAACAAACAAAACAAAAACATGATTTACAGTGAGGAAGTGAATGGGGCCAATCCCTAAATGTTAAAATACTCAAGTGTTTCAATACAATCACAAGACTTAAACATCTAACTTGATTTTGTAACGATAACCAGCTGGAGTGCCCTCGAGAGCCACCAGAGGGCGCTCCACAATAGACTAGGATCACTTCCTCATAAACTACATTTCCCATAACTCACTGCCCGGACTCATCAGCACTCATCTCATTCACCTGTGTCTTATCATCTTGTTTCACTCACACCATAAATACCTGGTTTTCACATTCACTCAGGGTGAAGTCTTGTTTTACTGTTACTACATTTCTGAGCGTTATTTACCCGTGTTTGATTCTTGTTTTGCTGACCTTGGACTGTTTCACCGTTTCCTGATCGTTTCTCTGCCTGGCCTGACTCGGATTGTTTATTGGACTCTGATTATTGCTGCCTGCCCTGACCTCTGCCTGTTATTTGGATATTCTCTGTGTTTCCTCCTTTGATCTGTTGATGACCCTGCCTGTACGACTACTCTGTAAATAAACTGCATTTGGATCTTCACCTTCGTGTCTCGGAGCGGTTCGTAACAGAAGACTTCGCCAACATGGATCCAGCAGTGAGACTTATGCATCTCCGTCAAGGAGATCGATCAATGGAGGATTATGTAATTGACTTTTTGGAGCTGGTTCACCTGACCTGCATGGAAGAGGTATGCTTAATGATATTTTTTCGGGGAGGATTATCTGAGCCACTCGGTTCAAGCTTGCCTCTGCACAACCCTCATTGGACTCTAGGACAGTATATGAACTTGGCCCTGCAATTGAGCGATTCAGCTTTTACTGTGGGTTTGGCGGACAAGGAGCCCTGCAACCCCACAGTACCTGACAAGTCTGAGTCCATCCACGTCTGCCCTGCCGAGCCTGCGCTCCACGTCACTTCTGCCGACCCAGCGACTGAGCTTCACGTCACTTCTGCCGACCCAGCGACTGAGCTTCACGTCACTTCTGCCGACCCAGCGACTGAGCTTCACGTCACTTCTGCCGACCCAGCGACTGAGCTTCACGTCACTTCTGCCGACCCAGCGACTGAGCTTCACGTCACTTCTGCCGACCCAGCGACTGAGCTTCACGTCACGTCAGCCGACCCAGCGACTGAGCTTCACGTCACGTCAGCCGACCCAGCGACTGAGCTTCACGTCACGTCAGCCGACCCAGCGACTGAGCTTCACGTCACGTCAGCCGACCCAGCGACTGAGCTTCACGTCACGTCCGCCCGTCAAGAGTCTCGTCCCGCCGAGACTGAATCTGTTCCTCTTCCTCTTTCTGCGCCTGCGTCTCCGGACAAGATGGCCGAAACCACGCCTGTGTCTCAGGACAAGATGGTCGCCGAAACCACGCCTGTGTCTCAGGACAAGATGGTCGCCGCCGAAACCACGCCTGTGTCTCAGGACAAGATGGTCGCCGCCGAGCCGGTGTCTCAGGACAAGATGGTCGCCGCCGAGCCGGTGTCTCAGGACAAGATGGTCGCCGCCGAGCCGGTGTCTCAGGACAAGATGGTCGCCGCCCAGCCGGTGTCTCAGGACAAGATGGTCGCCGCCCAGCCGGTGTCTGTTCCTCAGCCGGTGTCTGTTCCTCAGCCGGTGTCTGTTCCTCAGCCGGTGTCTGTTCCTCAGCCGGTGTCTGTTCCTCAGCCGGTGTCTGTTCCTCAGCCGGTGTCTGTTCCTCAGCCGGTGTCTGTTCCTCAGCCGGTGTCTGTTCCTCAGCCGGTGTCTGTTCCTCAGCCGGTGTCTGTTCCTCAGCCGGTGTCTGTTCCTCAGCCGGTGTCTGTTCCTCAGCCGGTGTCTGTTCCTCAGCCGGTGTCTGTTCCTCAGCCGGTGTCTGTTCCTCAGCCGGTGTCTGTTCCTCAGCCGGTGTCTGTTCCTCAGCCGGTGTCTGTTCCTCAGCCGGTGTCTGTTCCTCAGCCGGTGTCTGTTCCTCAGCCGGTGTCTGTTCCTCAGCCGGTGTCTGTTCCTCAGCCGGTGTCTGTTCCTCAGCCGGTGTCTGTTCCTCAGCCGGTGTCTGTTCCTCAGCCGGTGTCTGTTCCTCAGCCGGTGTCTGTTCCTCAGCCGGTGTCTGTTCCTCAGCCGGTGTCTGTTCCTCAGCCGGTGTCTGTTCCTCAGCCGGTGTCTGTTCCTCAGCCGGTGTCTGTTCCTCAGCCGGTGTCTGTTCCTCAGCCGGTGTCTGTTCCTCAGCCGGTGTCTGTTCCTCAGCCGGTGTCTGTTCCTCAGCCGGTGTCTGTTCCTCAGCCGGTGTCTGTTCCTCAGCCGGTGTCTGTTCCTCAGCCGGTGTCTGTTCCTCAGCCGGTGTCTGTTCCTCAGCCGGTGTCTGTTCCTCAGCCGGTGTCTGTTCCTCAGCCGGTGTCTGTTCCTCAGCCGGTGTCTGTTCCTCAGCCGGTGTCTGTTCCTCAGCCGGTGTCTGTTCCTCAGCCGGTGTCTGTTCCTCAGCCGGTGTCTGTTCCTCAGCCGGTGTCTGTTCCTCAGCCGGTGTCTGTTCCTCAGCCGGTGTCTGTTCCTCAGCCGGTGTCTGTTCCTCAGCCGTGGCCGCCTGCACTGCCTGCTCCGTCCGCCATGGCCGCCTGCACTGCCTGCTCCGTCCTGGCCTCCCGTATTACCGCAGTCTCAAGGTCCTCTTCCGCTCCACGGACCTGGCCCTCCATCCCGCCCCCTGATCCGCCTCCGGGCCACCTCCCACCTGGACAGTTTTGGAGCGTCTGGAAGCCGCTCTTTGGGGAGGGGCTATGTAACGATAACCAGCTGGAGTGCCCTCGAGAGCCACCAGAGGGCGCTCCACAATAGACTAGGATCACTTCCTCATAAACTACATTTCCCATAACTCACTGCCCGGACTCATCAGCACTCATCTCATTCACCTGTGTCTTATCATCTTGTTTCACTCACACCATAAATACCTGGTTTTCACATTCACTCAGGGCGAAGTCTTGTTTTACTGTTACTACATTTCTGAGCGTTATTTACCCGTGTTTGATTCTTGTTTTGCTGACCTTGGACTGTTTCACCGTTTCCTGATCGTTTCTCTGCCTGGCCTGACTCGGATTGTTTATTGGACTCTGATTATTGCTGCCTGCCCTGACCTCTGCCTGTTATTTGGATATTCTCTGTGTTTCCTCCTTTGATCTGTTCGCTGTTGATGACCCTGCCTGTACGACTACTCCGTAAATAAACTGCATTTGGATCTTCACCTTCGTGTCTCGGAGCGGTTCGTAACAGATTTAGTGTGAAAAAATCAAAAAATCTTACTAGCCTTTTCTATGTATAGCCAATTTTATAACTTGTTGCTATAACAATGCAAAGCCATTGACATTAATACTGTAAAATGACTGTAAAAAATGTATTTAAACAGCATTTCAGCTCCGATAATACAAAAAAAACATGTATTAATAGAATAATTGGACAAAGGACTGTAAAAAATGAAAGTTGTAAATAAAACAAATATTATTAAAGCACATTTGTCAAGAAAATGCTATTTCAGTCTTTCTACTTCAAAAATGTTGTTTCTTTGTAGAATTTTGTGAAATTTACTAGCAGAAAGGAAACACCTCAGTGTGTTGAAATGCTGTTGATTCAGCTTGACTTGTATTGAACCCAAAATAATTCTGTAAGCCATGAGCTAGAGAAGGTGTAAATCCACAAAATTGTGATAAGAATCTCAGGGTGGGTGACATGAGCAAAAAAAGGGTAGATGTCTGAAATGAGTCAGTAATGTTCTCAGCCAGTTCTCTCCCCTCCTGTGGAGAGAGACCTTTGGTGAATATTGAATGATGCTAATGTCAGTCTGCCTCCAAAAGTCATTCTCATTTTCCATCGACCAAAGCAAGGAAAACAATTCTGGCGGACCAGCAGAGCAGTCAGTAATGAAGCTGGGACGACAAATTAGAGCTGAAATTAAATAAAGGAGATTACATAAAGCACATACACAAAGGGTGTGGGAGCACGCTCCTCCACTTGTGTAGAAAATATGAATATAAAACTCATTAAAAAAAAAAAAAAATCCTAGTCAAAAAGGCAAAATTCAGACAGAAAATACAGTATATGACATTTTTAAACCAGTCTTTTGTTCACTTTCTTGAATTGGTTTTTCAGCATGTAGCTTCAATGGAGGCCAGCAATGATCCTATGAAAGGACATTGAACAGAGTCTACCTTTATCACCATGGTAACTTCAGAAGCCCATGTAGAACTGCTGGTTCAGATCTGAGGAGAGAGGAGAGAAGTCTCTTGAACAGTGCTGCATTAGGGCTCATTAATTACAGCAAAAATCAGTTACGCCTGGCCAAGTCACACATCTGTTCAACACTCCTGCCTGCCTCTGTCTAATGCACCACTGATCACACAGAACACAAACCTTCACGTATAATGCTCCACATATCATTCTCTCTCCTCTTCGTCGTCCACTTTCCCCTGTTTCAGTCTTTCAGTCTGGATAATCTCGATTACTTTCTGTGCGTTTATGGCCACGATTTACTAACATCCCAGATAAAGGACACTAATGTGTGTGCGCACTTCACTGGCATATTGTGGCTGATTTGTTATATTTTTCCAAGAGAAATGTCTCTTATACTTTTCAGCCTATTAATGAAATTCAGTGTTAATATTTGTTTGTTCCGAAATTTCTCTTAAACACTTGAATATATGAAAAATGCCAAATGGCTGAGACTTTAAGAGAGAACATTTTTAAGTGGTGATGCCAATCACTGAATCAATTCACTACTGAAGTTTAAATCAGAGACACTTTTGCAAAAGTCTTTAGAATGCTCTTTAAACAACTTTAAGCAAAACAAAAAGCTTAGTTAAACTAATAATTAACTTAAAATTAAAATCATTATGCTGTTGATAATCTCTCTTATCAGCAGCTCACTAATTGTGAATATATGTAATAATCGAGGCATCGTTCAGGCGTAGAGGTAATGTGTGATAATTTATTATGATATGCATGCATACAAGCATATATATATCAGAAATATTATATCAATTTATTATTAAATAAATATTTTTGTTATGTACGTACATATACTTGAAAGTATACTTTCAATATACTTATAGTTGTATAAGTGAGATGATGATGAAATGAGAAATCACAAAAAATATTAAGCAGCATGACTGTTTTCAACATTAATAGTAATAAGAAATGTTTTTTGAGCACCAAATCAGCTTATTACGAGTGTTCTGTTTCAGTATTTGTTTTTGGTGGGTTTGGACACGTCTTACAGGACGTTTACACAACAACGATGTACTAAAAATGGAAAAAAATTTCCTCTGTGTTTTCACAAACAGACGACAAACGATTTAAACGATCCCCGTACACACGGGTCCACGAAAATGACTAAAAAGCCTGTATTGTGCTGCCAGGCCAGTAGTTGGCGATTGTCACTTTGAAAAGAAACACTACGCACCTATAGACTGAACACGTAATACGCATGCGCATGACATCACCATTCAAATTCAAATTCAAATTCAGCAAATTCAAATTTTTGTAGTTTACACGGAGACGATAACTGTATCACTTTCAAAAACTTGCGCTTTGAAACATGTTTTCAAAAGTTTGCATTTTCAGGCCCCAAAACGCTGTTGTTGAGTAAATGAACGGCCAAAACGCATAAAAAGTTTTCAGTTTTAGTTGAAAACGGTGTTGTGAAAACGGTGACGTCATGCGCATGCATATTACGTGTTCAGTCTATAGGCGCGTAGTGTTTCTTTACAAAGTGTCATCGCCAACTACTGGCATGGCAGCACAATAAAGCGTTTTTAGTCATTTGTGATCAGGGATTGTTTTGACAACATTATTGTCTGTACGTGAAAAAAGCAAAGGAAAAACTTTTTCGTTTTTAGTATATCAGCCGTGTAAACGCACCCTTAGTATCCTGAGTGTTTTGTTTTAAGTTTAAGTTTATTAAAATTAACTGCCTGCATTTAGATCCAGCGCATTTCATTCCTCGCTTCAATCGTGAGAGTGTGACATATAATGGCTGCAGAAAATGTAGCTTTGCCAATAACAGGAATAAAATATAGCTGCAAGCAGCCATTATCGGGGCCAAGCGCAAAAAAAAAAAGATAAGACATGTCAACATGGCTGGGAGTGTCAGACCAACTGCAGCAAGGAGCAATTAAAGACATTTAAAGATGAATTTAAGCAAAATGGCTGGAAATCATATACATTAACTAAAAATATGATTAATTGGATTATCACTTTCGACCAATAGGTGGCGTTGTTACAAAATTGATGTGATGTGGTCAGAGTCTGGTGACAGTGACAAACCTTAAGACCAGTGGCAGATTTATTCAAAAGTTATTAGCATTTTTGGAAATTTTGTTACAACTTTTTTACCACAAGGTGGCGCTGCCCTGAAACGTTTTGAGTAGCTTCAAGGCATGGTGACGATGACTCATACCGAGTTTCGTAACGATACGATAATGCGTTCATAAAGTATAGCATTTTATATCACAGTACTGTATTGAAGTCAATGGGAATTTCATGTTTTGTTCTATTATAGCGCCACCAAGAGGCTCAATCCCACCATTTTTTTTTATTTGTCCTCAGAGTGCAATACATCTGAGTGTCAATTTTGGATAAAATATCAGGAGTGGAGTGAAAAAACACGTATATAATGACTGACACCTGACTTTGATTGGATTTTACTACCCCTTACTATCAATATTTTGATATTTGGGCATTAGCAAATAGCCAGCGACCTATGCTTCCGAACTTCCTATGCTGGTTTTGTCTTGATCGGACTAGCATAGGTTTCCAACATATTGGCAAGTGTTTTTTAAGCGCATAATCACAACACTACACAAACCGTAAGGTGAAACCTAGCATGTTTGGTATCGTTGGACTCGGCAAGGATTCAAGAACCTAATGACATACCTCCCGTGAAAATAGGTCAACCACACCCAGAGTTATAAGCATTTGAAAATGTAATTTTACCACTAGGTGGCGCTAGTTCGAAACTTCTCAGGCTCATTCAGGGCATCGTACTGATGACACATACCGAGTTTTGTAACGATACGTTCATGCATTCATAAAATACAGCATTTTGGAACAAAATTCTAAATGGCCGACACCTAAAATGGTCAATATGGAAAAATTTGATTTCAGTCGACTCGGTATGACGCCCTGAATCTAACGAGACCACTTTAATGATTTTTGGACATAAAAGAAATTGTAAGCAAAAATAGCCATTTTTCGTATATCCGGACCAGTAGGTGGCGCTGTGCCGAAACGCAGCATGTAGCCTCAGGTCATGCTTGTGATGACACGTACCAAGTTTGGTCTGAATATGATAAAGCGTTGCGGAGATACAGCCTTAGGTCTGTTGTCGTAAGCGCTACATAATATTATTTTGCGTGGTATTCACGAACGGTTTGACGAATCATCATGAATAGAAAAGTAGGTTTTTCTGAGAATTCAAAATGCCGGAAAGATTTTCATGACAGAAAATGACGTCATAGGATTCAATCGAATCGGCTTGAGCCACGTAATCAGAGGAAATTATTTTTGTTTATAGCCTTTACGGTTCAAAAGTTATTAGCATAAACATTAGTGAACATTTGGACAGTTTGGTGGCGTTAGAAGGATTGAGTTAGAGACCCAAATTTGCTATGGTGACTGTTAAGACTGTCCTCTATCAGTGTGCCAAATTTCATGACTTTCCCGCAAGCGTTTCTATGGGCTGAAATAGACTTCCATACGAAAGAAGAAGAAACGGAAGAAGAAGAATAAGAACGCTAACGATTTCAAGAGGTGCCTACGCACTTTCAGTGCTTGGCCCCTAATTATATTTCCAAATTTAAATTCTAATATTTCACAGTATTAGGGTTTTTACTGTATTTTTGACTGTAAGACTGTATTTTTGCAGATAAGCCACTTGCCAACCCCAAAAGATTGAACAGTGTACTGTACATGTATGCATATTTACTTTATACTTGAAGAGATTTATGCATCTTAAACACTTAATCCTTGATAGTAGATGCTAATAGATCAGCTCTGCTATGTTTTCACCCAAACCATTAGTAAATCAGGGTCTATGTTTTTCTCTCTCTGCTTTTCTGTCACCCTCTCTCTGTAAGCTTTCAAAGAGAAAAGCTCCCTTGACTGCCGTCTCATATGAGAAGCGGAGAGCAGTCTAAGTTCATTTATACCCAAGTGGCACTTGCATGAAGCACTTCCTAAGACATATTTTAAATATTGAGTGTTTGAGTGAAAATTAAAAGCTTTAGGTTAGTAATATCTGCCTGCCATTCTCTCGCTGAATGTCCCTCTGAAGACATGTACAAAAATTGTAGTAGCCTAGTATGTGCTTGTCAAGCTAACTATGGAAGTATTTTTGATTTGCATGTCTGTTGAGAATTTTTATTTCCATCTGCTGTTGTCAACAAGAACAGGATTAGTATTATAATTTATGTAGTTCTTCAAGACTCTATAAACATAAGATGAGTCCCTGAATGTATTTCTTACATTCTGAGACATGTTTATATTTAATAATTTTAAACAAACACTGACTGTATGACTGTAAAGGTTTGAATTATTGAATCAAATTGAATTATTGACAAGTGTCATCTTATATTAGAATAATAGTCCTCCGCTGCTGCAGTTGAAAGGATTCTTAACGCGTTTATTGCAACTATTTGAGTGTATATTTTAATATCTCTGCTCTACAGTTGTCAGATAGTCAGTCTGAATGACAGTTAATGCATGAACGTTAGGCCTATTATATACTCAAGTCAATGCATTATTCTTTCCTTTTTGTATTAGTGTTAAAAATATTTAATGTACAACTACTTATAATGATTTATATCTTAAATCTTTTTTATTATTTTTTAAACTTGCTGGGCGACCATGGTAGGCTATGACAACCGTAATTGACAACCGGAGTTTCCTGCATCACCTTCCTCCGCACTCACAGAGGGATCCGTCTCCAGAGTATTGACTGTTGCCATGCAAACTACATTTCCCATAATGCAGCTCTCCTGGACTGATCACACACACCTGCTCTTCACCGATTACACTCACACCTGCACTTCATTCCCACACACATATAATCACGCTCTCACAATCATTCAGTGTGAAGTCTTGTTTTGCCCTGGCTAACATACTGAGCAATTATCTACATATTCTGTTTATACTGGTTAAGATCTTGGGCTGTTTACGGATATCTTCGACCACTCTCAGGCAACCTCGACCTTGGACTGTTTTCTGGCTATCTGACCATTCTCTGGCTCCCACGACCCTGGACTGTTACCTGTGCTTTGAAACCTCTCTGCCTGCCCCGACTTTCTGCGCCTGCTTACCTGAGTATTCTTTGCCTTGCCCATACCATTCCTGTCTTCTGATCTATACCCTGCCTGTCTGACTCTGTCTCTTAATAAAAAAGCTGCAAATGGATCTCTATGACTCCGACGATTCATTACAGAAGACTTCGCCACACCAAGGTCCAGCAGCCGTCTCACAGCTCACCACTGAGATCTCTGCACAGGCTGCCCAGCTAGCTCAACAACAGCTTCAGTTGAATCGCCTCACGTCACTCACTGACGAACTCGTGAAAGCCCTACAAGGTCTTCAAATGTCAGCGATCAGCGCCCCCGTCGATCAGCCCCCAGGGGTTTCACCGCCCACGGCGAGCACCTCAGTCAATCCTCGTCTCGCCCTTCCAGAAAAGTATGACGGTGCTTTGGCGAAATGCAAGGGCTTTCTGCTCCAATGCAACCTCTACTTTGACGAACAGCCAGCACTCCATCCCACAGATTCTGGAAAAACAGCTTTCGTGGGTTTGCTCCTCACCGGAAAGGCGCTGGAATGGGTAACTGGCATCTGGAGACCTGATGGATCTCCCTTCTCCATATTTGCGTCATTTACCCAGCAGTTCCGCAGTGTCTTTGAGCACTCCGCCGAGCAGGGTGATGCCGGTGAACGCCTTCTCAGTCATACTCAGGGAGAAGAACCACTGCCTATTATGCCCTCACGTTTCGCACCCTTGCGGCACAGACCAATTGGGTTGAGGACACCTTGAAAACCCTGTTCATAAAAGGTCTCACCAATGAACTTCAGTCTGAGTTAGCTTGCTTCGATGAGGGAAGAACGCTGTACGAGTACATCAGCCTGGCCATTCAGATCGACAACCTGATTCGTTCTCGACTCACACCCCGATCTTCGTATCGTGCTCGTCCCGACGACACTGCCGCACCAGAGCCCATGCAGCTGTGTTTCACTCACCTCACTCCTGAGGAACGTGAGCGTCGCCTGCAGCAGCACCTCTGTCTCTACTGCGGACAGTCTGATCATCGTAGACTCTCCTGTCCGGTTCGTCTGTCTCCCCAGGCTCAACCTGTGAGTGCCCCAGTCGATTCCAACAATCGGTGGTCCAGTTTCACCCTACCAGTTCGTCTCTCCCTCCGAGGCAGAATAATTGACACTTCAGCATTGCTAGACTCAGGAGCCGTGGGAAATTTTATGTCTCATGAATTCACTGTACAGCATAAACTCCGAACTAACCCCTGTGACTTCTCCCTGACAGTGGAGGCGCTAGATCAGGGGTGCCCAACCCTGCTCCTGCCGATCGACTGTCCTGCACAGTTTATCTCCAACCCTAATCAAACACACCTGAAGAAACCAATTAACGTTTTCAGGATCGCTTGAAAATTAAAGGCAGGTGTGTTTGATTAGGGTTGGAGATAAACTGTGCAGGACAGTCGATCGGCAGGAGCAGGGTTGGGTACCCCTGCGCTAGATGGTCGGCCCTTGGGAGAGGGAAGGATTCATCGCCTCACCGAAGAGGTAATTCTGCACGTTGGAACACTTCACTCCGAATCAATCAGGTTTTATGTTATTCACGCCCCCAAACACTTCTTAATCATGGGTCTGCCATGGCTGCGCACTCACAGCCCACAAATCTCCTGGTGCGAGAACCAAATCGTCCAGTGGGATCCTTCGTGTCATAGAACATGCCTGACTAAAATCAATCGCACTTCCCACCACACTCTCCAGATTTCCACATCTGAGTTTAGTGATTTGAGTCTGCCTGCTGAATACTCTGACCTCGCTGACGCCTTCAGCAAAGACAAGGCTGCACAAATCCCGGAGCACCGTTCTAGTGATTGTGCCATAGAACTATTACCCGGCACCACACCGCCCAAGGGTAGAATTTTCCCCCTGTCTCAACCTGAGTCCGAAGCCATGAGGATGTACATAGAGGAAGAACTAGCCAAGGGGTTCATCCGGCCCTCTACCTCACCCGCCGCTACGGGCTTCTTCTTCGTTAAGAAAAAGGATGGCACATTGCGCCCATGCATCGACTATCGTGGGCTAAATGAAAATACAGTCAAGTTCAGGTACCCACTGCCTCTGGTACCAGCCGCTCTCGAACAGCTTCGTCAAGCCAAGTATTATACCAAGTTGGATCTCCGTAACGCCTACAACTTGATTCGTATACACAAAGGAGACGAGTGGAAGACGGCTTTCTCCACCACTAGTGGGCACTATGAGTATCTCGTTATGCCGTTCGGCTTGTCCAACAGTCCTTCTGTCTTCCAGGCGTTCATGAATGACGTCTTTCGGGACAGGCTGGAGAGGTGGGTAATCGTCTACATCGACGATATACTGATTTACATATTTATACATAGTTAATCCAATCTAAATTTATTTTCATATTCTGAATATGTCTGATTTTCCGTGTTTTGAATTTTAGAAAACTGAATTTGAAGTTCCGAATTTCTTCTTCATCTTGAAAACTTGAATCTGTATTTTTTAAAACTGGACATTTGCATTCTTCTAATATTTGCATTCTATGAATAACCCTATAGTAAGTACATGTAGTTGCTTAATATTACTCATTACTTCAATATATACACTGTAACAAAACTGACACCTTAAAATAACCGAAAATGGTAATGAAAAAATAAAAAAATAAAATATTTAGGTTAAAAAAAACTTTACATTTTGCAAAAGCATTATTGTGGACAAATGCTAAAAATGTATGATGGCAAGTCATTTGACAGTGTGATATGAAGAATGATGGTCCTCACGGAAATATTAACCACAACAACTGAAATACTTCATGACACAGCAAACACTGGACTGAGAAAACTGATTACCTGGTAATGCAAGTGACCAACATTATTTTCATCATTGAAGGGTTATTGATATGTTGACAAAAAGAACACAGTCAAATGTAATTAACAAGAGAGAGGTGAGAGAACAGCTGACATTACTCTGTAGGGTATTGATCAGATTAGAGTTTCGTTTAGGTGCTTGTTTTGTACAGACACCATTAGTCAACAATAAAGTCTATAATCTGTAATATTCTAGTGAAATCTTTTAACTACTAAGTGATTTCTTTAAGGTCTATAGTTCAATCCAAAATATGAGACCAAAATGAAATTGAAATTAAAATTAATTAGAAATCTTAAAAGATTCTGCACTATTTCTAGGTCACTAATCAAATAAGCACATTTGTGTTATTGACGATTTTGACTTTTGTTCAATCAATGCAATGTATTACTCAAGTTATGCTGATTATATAATGTTTATGTATCATTGTAATACATAATTGTAGCTATATTGAATTAGAAAATAATAATTTTCACTAAAGCATTTTTGCTACTTCACTTAAACAATTTCACTCAGTTTTTGGATGCTACTTTACATATACACATAATTGCTGCGTTTCCCGATCTCTTAGCGCACTACGAAGACTCTTTAGGTATAACTTAACTAAAGGTATACCATTTCTAGGCGTGTTCCCCGAACCAGAGCCATAGAGAGAGAGAGTTGCGACACTCTTTGATGTCGCCGCTATGGCTGTCACGTGGTTCATGTAAGCGGCAAGCCCCAATAGTTCCAAAACGTACGCTGGCTGTCATGTTCTTCTATGGGACAGACAGCAGCGATTGCATTATTGAACGGTAAATATAAAATAAAACACACACCCAAGTACTTTTTCAGCTGTTATTGCATTTTGTTAATGTCAGTTTTGCATTTGGAGATAGGTTTTAGGCTATATTTTTGGAGGGAAAAGCTTAGTGTTCATGTTCGCATGGGTAGTAGCACTGGCTTTAGCGGCTCTAACTTAACTTTTCCATATCATTCATCTGATGATGGACGTCTCATGATATTTATTTTAGCACAACTGGGCTGTATTAGGCTATTGATTCCCGTGATTTTGCTTATAAATTTTGATTCAGCCATTAGCCTACCTTCGTGATCACGCAAAGAGGTCTGCCGTGGCGGTCCGTTCAGAATTCGCTTAGAAGCTAGCTCACTTCTTCTGATGAAAGTGGCCACCCCCAGGACCACAACGTGAAACATGATCATGTTAAGACTAAGAATATTATTTTAAGATTAAGGCCATACACATTATCAAAACTATAACAGATTAAAAACGAATTTAAGCATGGCTGATACAAATGAAGGTTTTCAAATAAAATATTTTTTATTAAACAATGACAGACAACAAAAATGTGTGCTTGTGTGTGTGAACAAGAAAAACAAAAACCAGGGGCAGGTGATCCATGAAACAGACAGGACTGGTGATGGCCATAACAATCCTAAAGGTCCAGCATTGTTCTCACAAGCCGCTTCACTCAAGACAATAATAACATAATGAAAAGTTAGTATATCCCAAAAAATTAAATTAAATAAAAGTTGCTATAAAGGTGGTAGCGATTCATTACCGAACTCTTAGCTGACGAAGTCGCGCTAGCAGGCAGTGCTTGAAAATTGGTTGAAACAACCAACATAAAATATAAATAATTACGCTGTGCATGTACAAATGAAGACCAGTATAAGCATCGCAAAGGGCCTCTGATACAATATAGACAGTTGACAATTCAAAAGAGGTCGATATTTCAGCAACTTAACTCTGGAACAACTCGACGCGCAGCAATGTAAGTGAATGGTGTCCAACGCCCAAATGACAGTGTTTGGAACTATTCCGATCTTCAAATCCCGGAAGTAGGCGGTTAAAAGCGCCGCCATTACTTACAACGGAGGTCTATGGGAGTGTCGCAACTCTCTCTCTCTCTATGGCTCTGCCCCGAACCATATAGGAAGCTGCTTAAGATATACCTTTTTATGTGCGACGTTACCAGGTGCTGTCCATGGCGATGGTGCTGAATTGGTTAATATCGATGGATCGAAAATCAATTATTGTCTCGTGCAGGGGCTGCTTCACTGCATGTCAGAAAGCGGTGTTCTTTATAAAAGAAGCACTTCAGAAATAGTTGAAATTGCATTTATTAGGACTCATGGGATATTATAAAAAATAATCCAAACTATAATAGACTAGCCTACATATTTTAAAATTGTAAGATATATTGCTGCCATAATAACCATTTCAAATTTTACATGCTTTCTTCTCTTTCGCATTTTTGTTCGCTGAGGTGGCGCTGCGATTAAATATTGTTCTTGTAAATACTTTCCAGCATTTCAGTAACAAAAGAGTACATCTTACTTATGGTGCTCGGCAATGATCCAAAAGGATTTAAACAGTGAATTTTGAATCTCTTCTTGGAAACTCAGAAATGTGGATTCAGACGGCAATTCAATTACGATACGACCTGTTTGTCAAAAAACAGAAGGTAGGCTAATTTTGCCAGGGATTTTTACACAGGTTGGGTGAGAAAAAACACTGACAATTATGGATTCGGACGGCAATAAAATCACCGACTTACCCCTGTAAATGTTTAAAATAGGCTACCGTACGAGCCCATGAGAAACAAGTAGCGTCTGAATAGGCAGATGCTTTCACTGGCCTTTGAAAGCGCTCCACAGACGGGGTCGGCTTTTAGACCAACTATTCGCTGTATCGCTGCCATAGTTTGAGTAAACTCCCCACCACAATCATTCCCTTTAAATAGACTATTAAGCCTTTAATGGTTTGCCAGCTGATGTACCTTTGGATAATATAATTAAAAATCTAACAACAATCAGTGTAATGACAATTTTATTCTTTGCATGAAAACACTTGAATTAGCCTAATTGAACACTGTCTGGGTGTATTAAAACTTAAAACTATAAGAATTATATTCGTATAGACCTGCAACAGTGATAAAGTAAAGCTAAGAGTGGTCCAGACCAACCTTCCGAACGTATGACTTACAGAAGGTATACTTAACTAACATTTCAGGAAACCCGTATTAACGATAAGCTTAAGTTGTAGGCCTAACTTAAGAACGACGTAGCGTTAAGAAGGTTTCGGGAAACGCAGCCCAGTTCTCTAGTTGTATCCTAAGAATATTTTTGTATTCGAATAGTGAAAAAAAAATTCCCATGACACTTTCAGATTTGACATACATTTTCCCCTTAGTTGTGCTCCTTCCAGAAGAATAATGTTCATGAAGAGCTTTAGTGAAGAGCTTCAGGGTTTAGGTCTTGTCAAAGCATAGAGACAGCACTTGTCAGAGTAACTTAAGTACATTTGATGATGGATGTATCTCTTTGCTTCTATTACTCGACCTTAACCCTGCATTTGACACTACAGATCATAATAAAGTTTGAGAACTACTGTCAGCATTTGCTTGCCTGGTTTATATCTCATCTGTCAGATTGAGCGAGATTAATTCTCTCGTTTTTCTTTTTCTTTTTCCACATTAGCTAGCAGTAATCAGGACATTATAGACTGGATGACCAGTCATTTTCTCTTCCTTCTCTTTGATTAAACCGAATTATTAGTCACTAAACCTTAATAACATCTGAATAAATCTCACAACGTTGCAAAAAAAGTGCAATAAAGTTCAATTTCCGTTTTAATGGTTTCATGTACTGCAAGATGTGATGTCATAACTGACAGTAATTTAAAGGTGCACTCATTTTTACACAAATACAAATCTGGTGATGACTACTAAGCAGTAATGAAAGCAGTGAGATCACTTTTTGAGATTACACAACCAGCTGAATACTACCATCACACAACATAAACCAAAAATACTAAGTGCACCATTAAATGTTGAAATGCCACTTGAACAAAGGAAAAACAGCCATAAATATTAAGATGGTCTTCCATCCATTTGGATTACACAGTTGTGATGCACATTTGTCAGTCATACATAATTGAAACAAGTAAAAAATAAGATGTATGTAATAGTACTAACAAACTGAATGTGTAAACAAAATCCAATTTATTTTATGTACATTTAAATAAATAAATAAATAATTAAATACATTTAAATTATTATTATTAACAATTAATAATTATTTATTAAATCTTGCTTGTTCTACAGCTAGCCAAATTCGAACTATTTTTATACTTAACTGATTAAATTTAATTGTTTTTACAAATAAAAGGTAAAGTAGGCAATTTCGGAGAGACTAGCAATAGTAAGCTAGCTTTGAAGAGATCCCACCCTCACTCCAGAGCGTCTCCAAAGCTATGCCTCCTTCAAAACACATGAACATGCACAGCAGAGTCTGCAAAGCGTCACGAGACAAGAGACAGCGTTAAATTACCTCATGCCTCAAAGCACATAACATAATAATAATTAGTTAAGTAAACAACTTACAGAGCTCTTACTTGTACCACCTGACTGCTGCAGATTCATTTCGGTGTTGATAGTGTTGACATAGAAACGCAGAAATCAGAGTCTGAGGACGTGAAAAGCTCCAGGTAGAACGTCACAGGTTGCCATCTCGTAATTGTAGTTACAACATGGTGTGAACGCAGCATAAACTCATTGTTTTGGTTCAGGAGGAACTGTAAAAGGCAGCTAGTGTTTGTTTTTGGCGCTCAGTGACTGTCTGTCTACAACGCTGCGTAACCTTACTGAACACGCTAATGACATGTGATGTCTGCGTGAGCAGGGTGCACGGAGGTATGGAAATACGTATGTAGGACAGGCAGGTAGGATATCGTATCGGACCGAATGCAATGATTGGATGAAAATTTTTTGGTACTGAGACTTCCACAGAAGATATATACATGTTTTAATATTTAGACCACTTCTATTATTGTTTGCTATCAGGATGTGAAGAGAGTTTCAACCAGTATAACAAAAAGTGTTTATAAAAAAATGGCCAACCCTACCTTTAAAAAATGTAATGAATATGAATATAATCAAATAGATGCAAAAACATAACCATTTCTTTCTTTATTAAAAAAAAAAAAAAAAATTTGTGTAGCCAAAATACGGAACGTGGTTTAAATGTCTGATTTGGAGTAGTGAGATTACATTAAGTAAAGTACATTAATAACTTCAAATTGCTAAGGAGTATATAATGTACTACTGGCTGGATGCCACATTGTATCCATAATCAAGCTTCAGCTGGTCTAAAACAGAACAGCTTTAAAGTTCTTGGATCCATAACGTTTTAGCATGGCAGGCCTACTTTCTCCTGCTGGCTACTTGTTCAGCTTCTTATTGACTTAAAAATACTGCTATCGACATGTTCAGCTCTAAACAATCTGGCCGCCAGTACCTGAGAGATCTCCAAAGTCTTGTAGCCTTTTGCACTACAGTAACAAAATGCAGGTGTTTTTATCACTACCAATAATAGTGAAAATACAGAGCAGAAGGAAGATCCCGTGGCTTCTAAACTTTGGAACTGCCTGAGAAGCCACACATCCGGACTTCCCTCATCTCTCATGTGTAAACAGTGATGGATCTAAACAGTGAATGATACTACTCCAGTAACTCAATGCATCCCTGTAGTGGAATCTGGACTTTTGGCAAGCTTGTCTCATCTTCTACTCCTCTAACTGCAGGGGAGTCAAGCTTGTTCATAATCATTTGGCTAGCAATACAACATAAATGGCTGGTTAGAGTATCTTCATTTTTGAAGTCACTATAGTGCCTGAGACAGATCAGACATGCAATTTTTATTTTTATTTAATAAATAGTCCACAATACCCCTCACTAAACACACAACCGTGACACACCAAGCCATTGTCAAAGAACTAGCGGTGACAAAAGCTGATTGTGTTGCCGCCTCGTGTTGGCTGCGTCTTGGCCAAAAAAGCTGGCCATGAACACCCTGCAAAGGCTAAAGCCAACTGCCACATAGCATGTGCCTGTGTGTTATGCGCCTGTGTGTAAGGAAATAATTTCTATATTAGCAGGTCTCAATAGTCTATATAGTCAATAGCCTGACATGTCAGCCATAATTTAGAACTTTATTTACACAAATATTGATCTGCAACAAGCGTTCAAGAGAGCGGCACGATGCATGCGTGTTGTGTTCACAAGTGCATCTCGCAAGAGCTGACATTGTTGCGCTTTGTATAATATTATTTTGTAAATAAAGTGGTAAATTGTGTGAATTTTGCACAAACAAAGCACTCACGTCGCTTCAGAAAATTGAGGTTAAACCACTGGAGTCACATGGATTACTTTAATAATGTCTGTCCTACGGTTCTGGGCCTTGAATGTGTAAGTTGCGTTGGTTCTATATGGAGGGACAGAAACCTTTCGGATTTCATTAAAAACATATCTTTAATTATGTTCTGAAGATGAACGAAGGTCTTACAGGTTTAAATTACATGAGGGTGAGTAAATTATGAGTAAATTATGAGAGAATTTACATTTTTGGGTGAATTAACCCATCAAGAGTTTCTGTGGAACAACATCCAAACTGCAACTAACACCCAGATGCAGATGTATGTTCATTTACATTACATTTAGCTAACTCTGAAAGAATCTTGAAAGTTTTTTCTCTTAACACCCAATCCAATTTCATATGCGAAACATCCTACAAGAAGACAGATTATTGTAAACTTCCCTTCAAAAGTACAAATTCTTATTGGCTCACACACCTCCTGAGGTTGTGACATCTTCATGTTTTAAAAGATCACTGGCTAAAAGTCATCAAAGGAGGAAGGAAGGAAGAATTAGAAATTTTGATGTAAAGACAAGGATGCTGAGGTAGAAATCTTAGAAGAACACCTAAGTTTGCACCAGGCTGCGGCCTTGTCTTTACAAATAATTAAAGACCTTCTCCAGCAACCAAGTTCTCTCTCATGAAAAAAAACTTCAGCAAGGATCAACTGGAACCTCAACAAACTGCATCAGGACAGTATATCAAAGCATATCCGAGTATGTCTTCCTATTTTATATATTAAGTATCACCTATGCCTTTTCACAAAGGTGTGTTGGAACTAAGAAATTGATGTTTTCTTCAGCCTGTTGGTCTGCTGAATATCAAATACTGCATAAATTCATGCTTTTATTCTTTACTTTGCTTCAGCTTTAACCCTCTTCTTTTACTGTATGTGTGTGTGTGTGCATGTTAGAATACTTCAAGTCAATGTTTAGAGTAGTTAATAAAGTCTTGTTTGTATCACACTTGATGATGTTCGTTGTTTTGCTCATAACCTTGGTACCTAATCATACCGATCACAGATATATGCTCATAGAAAGTGTTGGATAAGTATTAGGATATTATTGTCTATGCCCAAGAGAGTGATATCCTACTATAGTCAATAGATGTTCTCAAAAACAACAGAGGGCAAGTGTTAGCAGGACATCTACAGTAAGACTAATTCACTCTATCACGCTAAATCACTCTTTCAATATAAAGGGCATGTATTGGAAGTTTGGGAATCCACATACATTAAAAAAAGTGGTTGTGCACTATAATCCAAGTTTTCTGAAGACATACAATAGCTTTTTGTGACAAACACCAAAAGTCATTATACACAGATTTAACTTCCAATCCAGTGAACTGTTAAGTGTAGTGACTGGATCGTGAAAATGAACTTGAGGACCGGATCGGTCTGATTCCTTAATGAATAATTTAGACGGTTTTGTGAAGTGCATCAACAGATTATTTGAAGAGCTTGAGGAAATGTCAAGATTTTCAGTCAAGAACAACAAATTTTTCATATTCGTTTTTCTTAAAATATCTTTGTCTGGGCTTTTGGAGACAGGGCATGACATTAAAAGAAGCAAAGTGGTGGAAGATACAAAGTGGCATGAAACACCTACAGCACCATTTAGAGCTAGAGCGACTGACCTCAAAAAACAGGGTGCTTAAGGTTTAAATCAAAAAAGGAACTGTGCACTAAAGAAATTTGCACATGCCAAAAAAATTAAAAAAATAAACATCTAGGCAACTGCCAAGAGAAACAATAATGCTGAAGAATATATCACTGGGTTGAATACTTTTAACTGACACCAGTGACAAAATCTACACTACTTCCCAGAATAAAGGATCCTTGTGGTGGAAGCTTAAGATGGTGCCAGAATTTTCCAATACAAGAAGGCACAATCTCAAGAGACCCTCATCTGAAGAATGAGTGAGCACTAGAAAGTGCCAGCTAACATTACAACCCCCCCTGAGCTTAAGACTGCATGACTCTGTTACAAAACCCAGTGAACTGTCTATGTAGGAAACATTTTAAGGCATCATAGGACACAAAAGCTGTGCCAAAAAGGCATGGAACAAAATTATGCTGCCTTGTCTGGTAGCATCACATGTATAATTTACAGAGAAGGCAATCCCACAATCCACTGCATGTAGACAGTAAGGCAGCTCACTAGGTTTTGGAACGGAGCCGATGTCTGACCTTTCACAGAGGGTCTGCCAACAGCTCTGCCAGACCTGCCATTCAGGGTTTTTTTGTCCGGCTATTTGTGAACCACCACTAAGTCTTCTGTCCTCCTTTCAAAATGATACAAGTGAACATAAATATGAACAGGCTTAGATGACTGGTACCGCCAGTCATCTGTGCATTTAATTCATTCAACCACAGCAGTCCCACATGGGCAGCCATGGAATACAGCAGTGGGCAGGTGTTCTCTTGGATCTGTCTTATTTACAGTATCAGCCTAGTGCAGATGCTCTGTTAGAGGATCATCATTTGCACCACCTTATGGCCATTTCAGTTTATTAAGCCAATTATGGAAAATAATGTGCAAAGGAAATTAAACGCATTACACTCTTTAACATTGTACATGAAGTGGTTGTAGCTTTGGAAATATGCTGTTTAAAATATAATGATTGTAACATTATAAATGTATTTACTTCACTTTTGATCAATTTAATGTTTCCTTGCTGAACAGAAGTATTAAATTAAATTCTTTTTTAAACCGTACTCACCCCAAACTTCTGAACGGTAGTATATTCATTTATCAAAACAAACAAAAATACTTACAATAAGTCATATGAGTGACCTGTAAACATACAAATGTTTAATGTTTAATCTTTGGTGGTGGTTGAGGAGATTCCCCCTTCCATGTAAAGCTCTTTGAGTGCAGAGCGCTATATAATGTATTATTATTATTTAAAAATGTATTTGAGATATACCATACCATATACAAGACGATGTTTCACAAGAAGCCTTAAATTCTTGCTACGACAAAATTAGAGGGTTTCATGAAATGTTTATAGTTTCAAGAAGCTAAATGTTTATATTTGTATGGAATTCAGCATAATATAGCTTTTACACCCTTTGGTCCCAAACTCAGCATAATTATCATCACCCATTATAATGCCCGTACATCATTAATAAGCGCAAGATATTTTCATTTCACAGCTAATTATTGGCAAGTATGGAAAGTTGATTTAATTTCCTGAGGAATAATATTCTAATTGGTAAAGTAGTGTGATTCAATGTTTGAGGTAATATTTAAATGAGGAGGTTTTAATAAACCTGAAGCTTAAACTGTAGCGAGGGCAGCAGTGTGTGTGTGTGTGTGTATATGCAAATCGACGTTTGAAATAAGGTAATTAAGGCAAGATGGTGATCTGCTCTCTCGCTCTCTCTCTTCACTCTAAATCGGTCAAAGTTGTCCCCCGAGGTCGACATGGCACCTCTAACAGGCAGAAAGTACCGCAAGCAAGCACGGACACCTATGCCCCGCCAGAGGGCATATTTCTGTTCGCCTCTCAAGAGGTCAAGTGTTGAGTTTCATGTGACCACACAGGCCCAGTTTTCCGAGCGTGTCCATGACAGGCTGCGCAGCCTAAGGGAAAGACCAACAGATCAGCCTCATACTTCTGACAGACTGTGGAAACAGTACTTTGCTGAAAAGTACTGTGATTTCCACTTCCAGAAGTCCCTTGTCTGTTTGCCAGACTGTCAGATACTTTATGGAGTGACCAGACAACAACCCCATGCCTTACGAGTTGGACTTGTTTTAGGGTAGATTACTTTACTTATCTTTAAATCGGTGTGTCTCCAATACCCTCTGCTGTGCTGAGCCTCAGACTGTGCAGGAGGATCTGGTGGGATTCTGTGAGTCACGGTGTAAGAGAATCTCACCACTTTCTTGGACTTCATCGACTGTAGGACAAAAAAGGCAGAGAAAATAAGGGATACATGAGTGGGAGTTTATGATTTTATTTGCACAGGCAATTAAGGCTGACTAGTTTATAAATTCAGATGCTTGTTTGTGTATGACTGTTTCCCCCATGTAGGATGCGTAATCGTGAACTCCTCTGTGGCCATCTTGATGGAGGCTGTTTAATGCTGGCTGGCTGAACATTGCTGCAACTATTTAAAGTAAGAAGTCGAAAAGTTCTACATAACGTCACAGTGTGTAGAGCAACGTGTGACTGGAGAGCATGTGACAGTAAGATGTAATGATTTATAAATAACCTTAAGACCGTCACACTCCAAAAATGGACAATTTTATGCACGCTTCAGCACAGACACATACTACAGTCTGAGAGCACTAATGAAAATGCTTTTACTTTGCCCTTTTTTTTTTACTTAATTTTTCTTCATTGCAAATTATATTATCAGCATAACAAAGAGTGATTTCAAAGTTGAATTGAAAACCGTTCTGAATATCTTTGGATAGCTTTAATAAGAGCAGCACTTGAGCTGCAACTCTAAAATGTTGAGTAAAAAAATGATGATCATGACATGTCATTCAGGGTGATTTAAGAACTTGAGCTCAATTCAACTAGTAGAACATGGTGCCAGAAACATCAGGATGTGAAAACAAACATTGGGCCCTATTTTAACCATCTGAAACGCAAGTGTAAAGCGCAAGTAACTTTGTGGGCGGGTCTCGGCGCCGTTGCGGGATAAATGCCTCTTGCGCCTGGCGCAAATCTAAAAGGGGTTGGTCTGAAGTAGCTTCATTATTCATAGGTGTGGTTTGGGCGTAACGTGAAATAAACCAATCGGAGCGACATCTCACATTCCCTTTAAGAGCAGGCGCGCTTGTTCTAAAGCGGATTCCTATTATAACGGCGGATTTGCCAGGCGCGTGCCAGGAGCAGTTCACAACCGAAGAGACTGACGTTCTCGTCAGGAACATTGGGGATGGAGAAACCCACCCAAATTAACTTCGGTTAAACAAGCGTATGATAATTTGGGTAAATGTGTAAGCTAGATGTATCCTTTTATAATAAATTGTCTGTCTGTCTGTCTGTCTGTCTGTCTGTCTGTCTGTCTATCTATCTATCTATCTATCTATCTATCTATCTATCTATCTATCTATCGTAATAATGTATGATTTGCAAAAATGAAAACTGCTGCTTCTGTGTAGATGAGAGAATCAAAGTGCGCGTTGTGCACACGCTACATTGATTATGGCCAAGCATGCGCCCTTAAAATAGCATATGAATAACATGCGCAACGCGCCACTGACTTTTAACTATTTTTTCCTGGTTAGTGGCGCAATTGTTTTCTAAACCTGCAAAATAGCATGAAGGAACGTTTGCGCCGGAACACGCCTCCTCTTTGCGCTGAACCGCCCTGGGGAGCTCAAGTGTATTTCCTAACTTACCGACGTGCGTCTGAGGAGGGAAAAGTCCGCTTTGCGCGGGTGCAAAATAGGAATGATACATGCGTCGGTGTACAAAGTCAATTGCGCTGGGTGCAAGATAGGGCCCTGTATGTCCAAATTCAAACAGTATTCATAAAACAGTGAAAGTGAAAAGTACCCAGATGACTTACTACTTCCAGCAAGATTCTGAACTACGCATTTAAATGACACTTTACTCATTTAATTTAATTCGTTACATATAGCACTTTTCTGGGTACTCGTAGCGCTTTACATTTGGATGGGGGGTTCTCCTCAACCACCACCAAGGTGCAGATTAGACGCGACGGATGATGCGACGGCAGCCATGGTGTGCCAGAATGCCCACCACACAAGAGCTAATTGGTGGAGAGGAGACAGAGTCATGAAGACAATCAGTATTTGGGGAGGATTAGGAGGCCATGATGGACAGAGGCCAATGGGCTTTTTCCGAAGGCCATACAGGGATATTTAATGACCACAGAGAGTCAGGACCTTGGTTTGACGTCTCATCCGAAGGACTTTTTGTCCTCTCTTTGACAGTATAGTGTTCCCATCACTTTACTGGGGCGTTAAGACCCACACAGACCACAGGGTGAGCACCCCCTGCCGGCCTCACTAACACTTCTTCCAGCACCAACCTAGTAGCCTATCAGTCGCTCACGTTCAACGTTACGTCGACGTGACGACATAATTGGGATCGCCTTGAGAGACCAATCTACTTCGAGAGTATTAAAACGAGCCAATGCACATTGGCATAAGATAATTGCATCAGCTGCTCTGCTTGCAGCGCGAGCATATAACGAGCAGATGGTGCATCGCATATTTGTCTTTCGCTTCGGAGCCGAGAGGTTCAAAGGAAGGAAACGAGTCTGCTTCTTCAGGAGAACGCCTCTTCAAAGCTGGTGTTGGCGTTACAGCGCTGGCCGCGATCTCACAGAGAGCCGGCAAAACAGCTGTTTTCACAGCTCAAAATGTTGTCTCTTCAATGAGAATGTGAGTGCTCACATCAGGCTTGCACTATTGTCCTGTTTGTGTAGCCGCGGTCATCCCTGGGTGCTTCAGCAACAGAGAGAGCAGTTTTAACTGCAATTTTTATTCCCAGGGCCATTTAACTATAAAACGATGAAGCCTAGTCTTTGTTACAAGGAGTGGATACGTGCGCTTTTTGCTCCAGTCGAGTTCCCCACTTGGCGAACCCTGTAGAGTTCCTCCGCACCCCTTCGGCAGTCGGATGTTGTGGAGCGTCCGACGCCAGGCCTAGTGCTTGTATGCTTGTGTAACTTGTGCTAGGCTGGGTTCCATATGTTGTGATCCCTGTGGCGATCCCTGTGTATTCTTCCCCTATGTGTATACATTTGTAACTGAGACGTGTTCCCAGGAGGTCACCCATCCAGGTACTGACCAGGCTCAACCCTGCTAAGTTTCAGTGGGCAACCAGTCTTGGGCCACAGGGTGATATGGCTGCTGGCCATGAGGCCATGGGAGAGGATGGGAGAGGATTTGTGAATTGCAGTGAAGCAACGCAACTGACTCTGGTTGGTCACAGGACAATTACAACATACCATGACGAATGTTGTAAGTCTGGATTACAATCATACTACACACATTCATACTATAGAACATATTTTTTGCAGTCAATAAATAATGACTTTTTCAAAATGACTTGTTCCCATAGAAAACAGAGGAAATAGAACTGTATAGCTTCAATGTAATAGTCTCTTTGGGACACGTGTCTGCTAAATACATGAAATGATCATTTACATAATTTTTTGTTTATTTTAATATTTCTTATGAAATTTTCATATAATTTTTATAGAAATATTATATTACATTCTATATTTATTTTAAGATATATTTTTAATTTCTAATTTTAAATTACATTTAGACTACCAGACTTTCCGTGTGGACTTCAGAGCCCCACTGTACCAATATAATAGATTAATATTCCAATACAACAATAATGATAATCATAGAAATGATAATGAATACATTTTTCTTTCATCCAAAGCAACTTAAATACTGAATTCAAGCGATATATTTAATCTGAGAATCAAACCCATGACCTTTTCATTGCCAGCGGCATCTTTTACTGAGTGTCACACCTTGCAGTTCACACCTTGCATCTATATTGAAGCCTTAAAGATGAACTGTCCGTATTCTCCCATGTTTTTACAGACCGTTTTACTAAGAAACCACTGGGGCTTTCAGTCCACACTCACTGGATCGAACAGGCATCTGACCAGGTTATCTGGTGTAGCCAGTGGGCTGGGACAGAAATCGAAGCAGAGTGAAGCTATGAACGAAAGAAGGGTAATGACTGCAAGAAACGCACTGACCCCAAACGTGCACACAAAAACACACACGCATTTCAACTTCCTCTCACACGCCATAAACTAAAGTGCTAAATAAACCCGCTAATGGATGCTTTAGTCATAGTGGATGAGGAACTTCAGAGAACCTCCTCAGTAGTGCCTAGCTGATGAACTCCATCAAATACACCTCCGGCACATCTATGACAGCACAGACGGAGAAGAAGAGAGCACCTCTGCTTTCCACTCATATTCCGAGGTGCTGTTACCATGGCAACAGCCTCCTAATATCCTACAGCAAGGTTTCCACGGCAGGCTCTCTCTGCACCCATAATCAAAGACACATATTTGCTTAGTCAAATCTAGATCTAGTCCAATCCAGCTGTTCTGTAAACATCAGTGATGACACACTCTGACTTGATGGGTCACGGCATTCACTTGTACATTAGCATATTTTCAGGGGGGAGCAATGAAGACGTCAAATGTCAGATAAATGTCAAAATGCAATAAAATATTCAGCCTTTAAATCTTTCATTTGATGCAGAATGAGAAGCGTGCTGGCTCAACTCCTGCGGTGTAACCGTATTATCTGTAATGTGCTTGAGATATTTAACAACTGGAACACAGGGCAGAATTTAGTGTGCACAATTCCTGCAGAAACACTTAGATGATAATGGTAATTACAGAAGTGGAGGTTCATATTGTAGTCGCCTATGTACTGTTCTGAGGAGACTGGCGTACCCTCAGCAGTAATGCCTCTGCAAAACATCAAGGAGAGAGAATCAATGCGGTTTATAGTGCTTTTAAAAGGATAGCTTGATCTGTCATCATTTTGAAGAATGTCCATGCAGCTCTTTTTCATACAAAGAAAGTGGATGGATACCAGAAAAAAGGACAAACAAAAACATGATAAAAGCATCATAAATGTACTCCATATTAATGCACAATATATTAGCCACCATATCGGTATCGGCCAATATATGTTCATTTTTAATGTTATCGCAACACATTCTCACCCCAAATCGCAAAATGTAGCCAATATATTAAAGCCGATAAACAATGGATTATTTCCTTCGAGATACTTTCCTTCGAGATTAGCTGAGATACTTCGATGTGCACTGTTCACCATGATGTTTTTGAATAGCTTAAAATATGATTGGAATCACTTTGAAGATGAAAATACAGTTCAGTGCAACATGCCATATGCAAGTCTGTCATATACATACAATTATAATGAGAACATCATTATAATGGTGTGCTTGGGACATGGTGAGAGACTTTAATTTTTTGTATTCAGGCTCTCAAAAATTATCTAAAACTTCAGATTTAGATTTATTTGCCAATTTATTGGCTGGTTATTGGCTTTCAAATATAAATAATTTGGTATAGGCCAACATTTTCTTATTTGTGCATCCCTACTCTATATGTCTTATGCACTATATCCAAAGTCTGCTTAAGTCATATAATAGCTTTAAAGCAAAAAACAGAATGAAAATGAAAATGAAAGTCAATAAAAGCTCATTCACAAAAACTGTTGCTGGGCACCATGATCAATATTCACTTTTAATGTATGGAATGGAAAGAAGCAGCTTGGACACTTAAATAAATACCTCCTTTCATATTTCACAGAAGAAAAAAAAAAGTAATATTGTTTTTGGAAAAATATCGCATATTGGATCACTTTAGAATATTGCATATTTATCTTTGGAAATATAGATTCGAATGTTGATGAAAACGACCAGGTTCAGCATTTAACCCTTGTGCGTCCTTGTAGATATTTTTTGTCTTTTTCAGTTTTGTTTTGTTTGATCATTTCGCCTATTTTAACGCCAACTGCATACATTTTGGTACAAGTGTAAATTTTTATTTGAATTTTACTATTTCACCCCCATTTCCTTTTATTAATCTATTTTACAATAGGTACACAAAATAGTTAGGCCCTACACTTAGGACCTCAAGAACAAAAATTTCCCCATTGAAACCCATTAAAACTGCAATTTTTTATTCAGGGCCATTTAACTATAAAACGATGTAGTCTTTGTTAATAGGTTTTCATTCAGTTTGCAAGGCTTTATTGTTTTACTATTTTTTACCAGATGGTGCCATTTTCTCTAAAGCAAACACTCGCTTTATTCTTGTTTTCTGCTTCTGCATATTATAGAGCAAATTGGATAAATTATGCCGCTATAATTGAGTGTTGGTATATGGAGTGTGGTTTGTGTGTGTGTAAAAAATAATTGTATGTATGTGTGTGTGTGTGTGTGTGCAGGTAGTATTTGAGAGAGAAAAAAAAACTCTACTGTACAGCAAATCAAAAATCCAACTACTGTGTTTTAGAGGAGCTTTGCTGGCATCTAAATTTGGTACTGTACCCAAACAAAATCTTACTGAAAGCTCATTTTTTTAGATATCAACCTCAATTTTGGAACACAACTTGTTTAGATTTATGGCTTTGGTTCTCTAACAGTTTTTGAGTTCAACATGTTTTATTAAATATATATTTTATATAAAATAATGTTCATAAATCATTTTCATAAACTTAAACCACTATAACTTTTTTAACTGTTGTTTTTTACTTCAACAAAAATCAGCCAAAGATCTTCTTTAAAATGAGATCAAACTTAAGTCTGTGCTCCAAAGCTTCAGTTTTTCTTTTTAACATGGACATTTTTGTCCTCTAAATACCTCAGAGTAACTTTTTTTAATTGATCCACAAGGGTTAATGCTGTCAATCGACTCTACCAATTAATATTAAATTAAATATTAATATTAAATATTAATACCAGTTAATTAAATAACACACAATTTTAAATGTAATCAACTCTTCAAAAAAATGTTTATATATATATACACATATGCATATATTATTTAAATAAGTACTTATACTATATACTTATACACACTGGTTATGAAGGTCAACTGGTCAGGGTCCTTCGTCCTTTAAACCTTTTGTAAATTCATTTCTTTCATTTACAAAACTACTTTTATCATATACCCCCCCCACACATGGCTTAAGCCTAGTCCCAGACTAAAATGCAGTGACATTGTTTTTGTCTCAAGATGCCCACCACCGGTTATGTTTATTTTTTTCTATGGCATGTTTATAAAAGCTACTTAAATGTCCTAATTGACCGAAGGTCTAATTCTGGCTTAATCTAAGCCCTGTCTGTGAAACCAGGCCTAAGATTCTGTACTGCTTTTAGCTCTTATTTATCATAAAGCACAATATCCTGCAAGCTGATTGACACACTAGAGTGGAAAAACACAGACACAGTGACAAGCTGTGGTGCGAACATGTTGTTTAGCTGTGTTTTAGTCACACTGCCAGGCACAGCATGTCTAAATGGCTTGTCTATGAAAAAAGGTTTAATAAGCATCCCCAGCTGATGATAAGGACTCTCTGTGGTGGTCATACATGCAGCATTTCATCAGCAAACCACATCATGATGAGTGAAATAAGGCATAGCATTAAACTAGTTTCAATTGCAAATACCCTTAGTAACCTTGAATAATATGAACATACACATTACACAGTACTTCAAGCTAACATACCATTAGCTGCTATTACATTAGGTCAGATTCCACATGGTGCCAGAAAATCATTGGCAATATCACTCACTCGATGCCTGTGGGCACTGGAGAACATTTCTGACAAGTGTTTCCACAGATTCTTTTTTGTAGCATTGGTACCACCGTACACCCATTTTATATAAATATGTACATACTGCTCTCTGGCCCATGGACAGCAGAGGAAAATTGGAAAAAGGAAATACAAAAATAGCACAAAAGGACAGCTGTGCCTCATCAAGACTGATCAGCAGCTTCATAAGGTGAGCAAGTACTCCAAGCCAAGATTTCCTGTCTTTTTCAGCTTTAGAAGTCTAACCTGAGCCGCCTGACACCTCGCGCCCACCCCGGCTTGCCATCATCACAACGCACCTGACTTCAACATAGCGCCTAGGAACCTTGTGCATACTATTCCCTTGACAAAGGCACTCGAGACTCTGTCATGTGAATTTTTATTTTAAAGTGGCTCTCCTGGGCATTTTCACTCCTTGTGCTCATTTTCATTCCCTGCCACATTATGTAATACAAAAGCTGATTTCTCCAGTGCCTTAAGGACTTTCAGCTCTCTCTTTAAGTATAATTAAAGAGATATACTACAGGTCTCCCGATTTAAAAATGTCATTACTAGTGTTACCCCATTTCTGCGGCCAAAAATGAGAATTATGCTGGTAATTTCTGGAAATCACTTTTTCTTTGATGTCATTCAAATGAATGTTTAACACCTTAGAGGAAACGGCACTGAGAAAAAGTGTTCCAGCTAAGGAAACATTTTTTTTTCAATAAAACAAAAAAGCAACAGATAGAGCAGATCAGGTACACACGGTTTTGCAACAAATAAAAAAAAATTATATACAGTTATAGAGGCCTATATCTTTCAATTTTGTTAGTAAAGTTTCCCATTAATTGCATCATTCTCATGTCAAAAAATAGACTTTCCCTGTCTATGAAGCTCCAGGGACACTCACTGCTACACTTAACAGTTATAAGATGTTACTTATTAAAGCAACATGGCATCCCTTCTTAAAAACAATTTGCAAAAGCACATTTCTGTGATGCTACATCACTGAAAAAAAACAAAACAAGAATAGATAGGTTAATGCACTGTTCACACACTGCTAGTGGGAGTTGCTAGTTGTGGTTGTAATAGTAATGTGCTTCACTACCACGTCGATGTTTTTAAAATGTACACTATGCATAAAACAAAACTGCACGCATTTTGCAGAACAACACTGTGCTGATGCATATGACCCCGAAAGCTAGTTATTTGACTTTACAAAGCTTTAAATATGAATATTTATCTTACACAAACTCATCGTTTTGCTTCAGAAGGCCTTTATTAACAATCACGTTGCTTTTACAACATTTCAAATCCCTCAGTTCTCGCCATCTCTGAAAAGTCTAGCCAATGTTGACTCTTGTTTTATTACGAGCTCTGTATCTCCTTTTGCCAGCTGACTCTCCTCTGTTCTGCGTCTTTTTTTTTTTCTTTTTTTTTTAAGGTTAGAGATTTATCATGATCCATGTCAACCTTCTGGCTTGTTGTGACAACTAGCCTAGCTATAGGCCTACCATTATGGAGGACCAGTATGGAGGACCAGGAGTGCCACTTAAAAATGAAATGAAGAATCAATGTATCAATTTAATAATTCAAACATAAAAATGTATATAAATTAATCACTTTTAAATGGACAAATTAATAGACATTTTTAAAGTTGTTTATTTTATTCATGTTTTAAAATGTATTTTAATAAAACCATAAAACAATAAATAAATAAAAACATTTTAAATGTATGAATAAATATGTTTGAATTATTAAATTGATACATTGATTCTTCATTTCATTTTTAAGTGGCACTCCTGGTCCTCCATATACCATTGCCAGATTTGCCACACCATACATGAGTAAAAGGAGAAACTTTTCTCTACGGATATGATGACACACACGGGAGACAAACAGTAACGTAAGGCCTTCGTAATTTGTTCAAGCAAAAACCATCCCGACAGTATAAAATCTCAAACACTTAACTTATAAGCTTACCATAGTAAATCAGGGTCAAAGACAAAACACGTTTTGGAAGGATTGATGATTTTGATCTTGTTAAATTGTTTGTTAGTCAAATAAGTGATAATGCGAGATAAATAACAAAACAACAGCAACAACACAGATACACATAAAAACAAACAAAGTTAACATTTGGGCGGTTACATGCATTTGAAAAGATTTAGAATTTGTATGTATAAGTTTCTTATTTGCTATGATGTCATGTGAAAAGGTTTTTAAACCGCGAAAAACCAATAGAAAACAGGTCCCTGTAACGACAGGGATTTTAACTTCCACATTTTGATTGTAAATATCTCTAACGTTACTTACCTTGACCTTAAATATACGAAGATTGCGATTGATGTTGTTTACATTGACTACGTTATTTATATAAGTTAGTACATTGAATGCTATTAACAAAGCATTTGAATGTAATGATGATAAATTATTGTGGTATAACTGTCTGTACTTGCCCACTATTTTACGATTCAAAATACTAACGTTACAGCGACAGACAGTAATCATAATTTGCATCGACATTAAAAAAGTAATGAATCTACATACCTATCAAATCCTGTTCATTTGTCAGGCCCAGACTTCAGTAAGTCCATTAGGTTTTTTTTTTTTTTTACGAACGAATTATTCTTTATGTTTATTCCACTAGATATGAAAGGAGCATTGCGGTCAAGCTTTTTTTCAATTCCTCCAAAAAGCCAGAGGGCGCCCTTTATACACAAAACAGCCAGAAATGAAACACATATTATGAAATGTGCTTTTTTGGGGTAGAAGGTAGAAGTTCAACAATACCTAAAAAACAATATTAAGTTAGAGAAAATAATAAAGCAGTAAATGTGTTAATATTTGAAAACGTTTTTTTGTTGTTTTTTTATGTTTTTAATATATATATATATTTTATTTCATGATGTTTTTGTTTTGTTTATCCAAATATACCCCCAGGCTGTAAATCTTTAATATCTATAGACCTTCTATAGTCTGTATTTTCACAGCGATTTTGCGTGTTTATTAATGAACGGCTCATTTTAAAATCTTCCCGGTCGACTGACATTAGTTAAGTCATCTGCTTTAAACATTACAGTCCTCATGATAACTTTCGTTAACTTTACATTAAGTAAATCCACTTCAAAAGCTAATTACTCCTGGAGACCAATGCCATAGAAATATACAGAGCGACCACAAAACCGGAAGTTCAAAGACAATATTCTAAAGATGGCGGTGCCCTCGTTTCTCTGGCGCATAAGGTCTATAGGCCTATAGGCTATTCCTGGTAACACATATTTGGGTTGTTTCTCTTCGTGTTCATAAAGTAAAGCTAGAAACGATTTGACAGATGAAACATGAAGCCATACCTCACTGCAAACATCACTTCACCAAGTACAAAATGTCCCCCTGGAACAACCTTCCAATCAACCAATCAGATTTTAGGGACAAGTTTACAGTTTATGTCAAGTTTAAGCGTACAGCCAGGTTTAAGGTGATTCTAAGGTGCTATTCATATATAAATTCCCTCTGGTTTTATAAGTTATAGGTTTAGGGAAAGGTATAGGGCTAGGATTAGGACAACATTTTTGGACAATAGCCTAATGTTGTTCTAGGATCAACAAAATATGTTGACCCAGCCCTATTTTTTATGTTTAGAAAAAATATATAATTTTTATATATATCAATGCGCTTTTGTTTTTATATCTCTGTATTATTAACAGTTTGAGTAATTGAGTTGTGTGTAGTCAGAGGCACACATGAGTGGGAACCATTTTATTTTGGGTATGTCATCATGCACTCGTGAGTTTGTGATTTATTTATTTTATTTTTTACAATGAGTTTGGAAACTCACACAGCACAGAAAAATGTGTTAATTTAACAGAATGTGTTCTATTTCTATATCTCACCAGCTAAAAAAACTCAGCTTTCTTGGAAAGAACAAAGTAATTCATGCCATGCCATGCGCTGCTGCTCAACTCTTTTTCTTTTCATATTTTAGCATTCATATTTTTAATATTTCCCAGTAACATGACCGTTTTAACTTCTCTCTTGCCATCTACGCACTTGCTGTACAGCAACAGAAGATTGAACCTGTTTTGGAGAGAGAAGAGGGATCGTGGATTGAAAAAGGAAAAGAGCTTGTGTTACAGAATCCATGAGCATCTGTATGTTTATTTAGAGGTAGGAAGCGTTGAATTAATAATGCTAGATCCTGCATCAGTCCTATTGGAAATTTTGCAAGCCTTTCTTTGGAATCTTTAATGTTTCTGTTAATCATAAACTGTTCTTATGCATGTTAACCAGAGCTATAATCAATCTATATCCATCTGACACTCTTGTCACATCATGTCATAATCTGCATTTTATGTTATAGCATATTTAATACATATGCAGCTCAACTCTTTTTATTTTAAACCACCCTTAAAGTGCTGTAATATAATTATAACTCTGGCCTTCTCACTGACAAGTGAGGACAACGCTGAGAGTGCAACTGGGCAGAAGCATTCAAATCTGGCGCAGATGAAGGCCGTAATTTAATGGATGATGACAACTGATTGTGCAAGGCTTTTCTGAACGACAAGTTGAGGTTGTTTTAATGAGGCATGATTACAGGGTTCTATATTCCCCTCTCTCTCTCTCTCTCTCTCTCTCTCTTTTGAGCATCTCCGTCAGAGAGCCTTGGCCCCCTTGGCAAATGTTGTATAGTATATTTATCACCTTTGAAAAACTAGCAACAAGCGTGGTGATTTTCCAAGAGCTAAATATGGAGCGCATGTCAGTTTTTCTTCTCTTGACTGCCAGTTTTGAGCAGTTTTAAGGTCCCAAGTCCATAAAGGGGCTTGGTAAGACCATAAGCAAGGCCATAAGAAACCACATTTCCCACAGTGCAAAGCATCAAAGACTGGTCAAATGTAGCATAGTTCAAAATTGCCCACTCTTCTCTTGCAGGATAAAAGTAATTGCTTCAAAGGTGTTTGTATGGAGGAGCTGAGCTGACTTCTGGAGGGAATGTCACCATGGCAACAAGCCCAAGACGATGACATTTAGAATCAGTGATAAAACATTAACCAAGGAATACAGCAAATACAATTACCAAGATAACATTTGTTACATTGGAGGCCAAAGGCAGGATTCCGATCTTTCGACAGTTAAAAGCGTGGATGCAGGATGCAGAGCTGGCGTTTTTTGCTTAACGGCCTTTCAAAGCGTCTCGCTTTCATCAGAGCCCCGCTCCGAGTCTGTGAACGGCTTGCTGGGAGCCAAGTTGATTTTCTGCCTTTGACTTTTAGAGGACCTTGAGAAGGCTGCAGTCACACTTTAGCAATGGGTTTCCTCCTGAGTCTAGTCTCTGCGCAGTCCCTGGGAAAAGCTCTGCGAATTGCTGTTCACCCTGAAGGACCGCGGCTGAGGAAATCACACTAACCTAAGACAAAAGAGACGGGACAATATTTACACTATACACTCACATTCGACATTCCCAGATGTTTCTTACCTGTTTGTTTTACCCTTTATACAAAGGGAACAACAAAACCTTGTATCATGTGTTTTTGTGTGCGTTAGAAGATTTTGGATATAAAAAAACATCTATTAGTCCCTGCAGTAATTGTAATGCAGCACACCAAAGAAGTCTGACGTGAAAGGAATGGAGAGAGACTGACATCATGAGGTCTATTATATCTTAATGGCTGATGTTGTCAGCAACAACAATGAAAGATGGATGATTGCACTGTGACATCTAGTGGTAACCGGTTGATTGATGGCCTGTCAAACTGGGGATTTCTCATACACAGTTCATGTACGTCACCCATCAGTCATTTATCGGCATTATTGATTGGCACATACGCCAGAAATATTAAAAATATCATCCACCCAGCACTTGTAATCAAAACTGATGGTAGTCACATTGTTTACATGCAGCACTATATAATCGATAATCAAATTGATATAGGCTATTAATTGCTGCTAAGCTGTGTAGTGCCTTAAAGCGAATTCATCAGCAAAATGCTGATCTTCACAAACTTCACAAAAGACAAGAGTCTAATGGGAGACATTTCAAATTAAGTTTGGAAGTATCGACATAATTTTGTGACGTACAGTAAATGAAATGGATTATCAAAAAACTATTTTTCGGGTTAGAACTTGGGTTCTATTATTCAGATGTAGATTGGATGGAGGCAGATCTGAATGTGTCTTGTAGACTCCATTGTGTCTTGTATTTTTTCTTTTTGAATTCAGCTAATTTTATTCTTATACACAATGACTAAAATTGTATTTAAAGATTTTATTTAAAAGTTTATTTAAAGATGTGATTTAATTAATGAGCTTTACTTCTATCTGTGTATGCGAATCCATGTGTTTATTCTATTTTGATCTTATGTTGTTATTAGTGTTTCATATTCGATATCTGAATATGTTCCCTGTTCATGTATTATTCTGCAATAAAAAACATTTTGAATCAAAATTATAAAGTAAAAATTTCTAAATGAAACGAGCATAGAATAATTGCTCAAAACAACATCAAGATGCACATAGAAAATAGATGGAGTAAATATCCATTTCATGCTGAGGAAAAGGACATGGAATGAAAACGTTTGTGAGTCTGACAACAATACGGTATATTTGAGTAGGCCTAAATGTAATTAGTTACTGTACTAAAGTATCTTTTTGGCTACTTTGTAGTTTTACTGAGTATCAAAGATATTAGCAACTTTTACTCACTACTTGACAAAAAATGTTAATGACTATGTGTACTCTTTACTCCATTACAGTTTAAATGAGTAATGCAATTACTCATTACATTTTGCATGGCACATAACTGTTTCTGCAGCAGTTTATTTCTGCTACAGAAGAAGTGATATTGCCATCTACAGGGCATTAAAGGTAGTATATCTTGAGCGTTTTGCATCCAAACTTGGAAACATGGCTGGCTTATACACGAATGTGAGTGCATTAGCAGGTAGTTGCTGAATCGCAGGCGTTTCATTTATGAGATGAGGACATTCCTGCAGCCATGATGAGGCTGAAACCAGCACAAGCAGTTCATTTTACTTAGAGTCCCCCTGTAGTCAATAATTGTATCCCTTAAAACTTATCTTTGATCACCAAAATTGCATATTTAAACGTTTTTCATTGAAAAAAAAAAATTCTTCATGCCTTAAAATATCTTGAATGTAACTCTACACCCTTGCCTCATTTAGTATACGCGCTTCTATGAATATGCAAATTAGCCCCACCTCCACTCGCTCACACCAGCTCAGAGATCCACTCGTTTACGATCGCACATTGACCTGATTGGTTATAAGATAGTTTGTGACGTCTGAAACACCAGCGATTTCAAACCACGTTTTTGAGACTGTCTTTGGTTCACTGCAGTTTTAAGGACAAAATACTCAGCAATGGTGTTGACTTATGAATTTGTACATGGTTTGTCTTAAAGCATGTTAAAAACACCACATAGACATATAGCCTAAACAACATTAAAAGCTAGATTTTCACCACAGGGGGACTTTAAAATTATTTTATTTATCCATCATATTAAACAGACCTTTTTGAAGCATATTGGTTTATTAATGCCCCTTTGTGAGCACTTGAGCTTTTGAGACTTGAGTGTCTATAGATGTTTAAGAGGCTGCTGTGTCGATTATTGAGGGGTTCAGTTTTATTTCGATTTAAGACTTTTACTTAAGACATATTGGAATTGGTGACTCTTAGTGCCTAAACTGTAAGCTGGAAAATGACATAGTTTTGGGTGAATTGTAGAGGTTTAGATTGTTATATTTTACATACTACTGTGTGGTTAAAAGGCTTGTGATTATTTCAAATGGAACTGCTCCATATATGAATACAAAGTAAAATGCCAAGGACAAGGATGCCTGTGGCATGCATTAGTAATACCTGCACAGATTGGAAATGGGGAACTCATACTCCTATGGTTGGAAACGGTAAGGCATGTTAATTTCCTCTTGTGAGTAATACTTCTTTTTGTGCAGTGAAAAGATTTCGCCTCCCATGGGGGACGTTCTTTCTCAAGATGTTATTTTTGTTCAAATCTCAAAGGCTTGCAGTTAAAGTTTATGAGGGATTGAAAATGGATAATTAGCATTTAAATGATCTAACACTTTTTTCTCCGCCATGGCTGTCACTGTAACCTTCTGTGATGCGCTCTCATCGGATAGCACTTATGTTCGTCTGGCTGGGGAGCTGACAGGGTCTGTGACGAAGTTAGGTCTTCTGGTGTGGAGGTTGCCAAAGGGTCATTTCTTATGGACTCGCAAGTTGTTGAGAAAGAGCTTGATAAGAAATGACCGACTGTTCAAACACCGAGATCACGTACGAGGTTAAAACCAATTCTTTGCCTGGGGAACGGCAGTGGGGTCACTGCAGGTGTGGATATTCCTAGCAAACAAAGCACATGAAGTGTGAAAATTTGCCGGGTTGCCTGTTTAATTACTCAGGGAACTCATTAAGAAGAGTGGCCTGCTTTTAATATAGGTTAATTAAATTTTTTATTTCCGAGTCTTGATAAGGCTGACGTAGTCATGCAAAGACAATAACACAAGCACGCACAAAATAGATAAACATGAACGGCTGGATGGAGAGTATAGGACCGTGGAGGATTAGATGTGTCCGGAATCTCTCTCTCTCTCTCTCTCTCTTTACCTACTGAAGTAATCTCCTCCATCTTCTCTTCTGCTGGGCTCTGTACCTCACTGATTAACACAATGTCTAAGTGATTGACTGCAGTCATTATTTAAACGGACGTTACCTCACCAGGGAGGTTCAGATTTCTCTCAATCAGCAACTTCTTCACACAATCAGCGACTGTTTCACACCTGGAACACTCATGTGATGAAAGTACCGATCCACACCAATTATTTCTGCTAATCTGCTCTGGTAGGTGAGGACGATGCGGAATACACAACTGACTGGATTGTCTTATTGGGATTGTATATCTATGAAAAACGTGTGATTATTCACTACATTTCATTCTTCCGTGGAACACAAAATGAGGTGTTTTACTGAAAGTTCAAGATGCTCTTTTCCATCTAATGAAAGCAGAAAGTGTCCAGATGCTGTCAAACTCTAAAATGAACAAGCACACACCGTAGGTACATAGTTCGAATGACTCTTGTACTATAGCCTGGAGCAGGCCCGGTTCCACAACCAAATCACTGAAGGTGCTCTAGTAAAGTGCAGAAGTCATCACTTCTTTTACCAATAATTGGAATAGAATTTTAAAGTTCTTTTGCTACGAATATTTTTCTATTAATATTTTAGTCTACCTTTACATTGCTTTAATGCGTTACTGTTTTAACATGTCATAATTTTGTCCCGTGCAGAGTGAATCCAGCATTTATATGTAGAAATCACTTCCAAAACTTTGCAGCATGCAATTGCTCGTCTGTCCTCTTAGCAGGATGAAAAACAATAGTTTTATTCAATGGATTATGCTGTAGCCTCGAACGTGTCCCAAGACCACTCCCTTTACAATCATTAAAACGCCATCAGTTCATCGCGATCTCACAAATTTACGTTATAATCCACGAAGCTGCCAACAATGCACAATAAATCGCTTACATTGTGTCTACACTTTCTTTGTTAATGAGAGGTTTTGCGAGCCTGCAGATTCTGACTAACTTAAACACCTCTGATTGGCCATTGCGTTCAAGAGATCAACACAACTATGTCTGTGATTGGCTAAATTGCTCGCCGCTGCAAAAGCACGTTGTAATTAGATACATTTGATGTTCTCCAGAGCGCAAACACATGCACTACTAGAGCGTTTGCCAAAACTGTTTCGCCAATATAGTATTTCAGTACCAACTGAGGGTGCTCTCTTGCTTGCGTTTGAGGGTGCTAAGCACATTCTAGCACCCTCGTAGAACCAGGCCTGGCCTGGAGAGCTGGCGATTTCCAGCAACACGAGCAACAGCATGTCTGCGTGTCCAGCGATGCAAGAAAGTTGAGATTTATGACTTTTGGGAGCGACAAAGCCCCATTTACACTGCCAGCGACACACAATGTCAAAGTAACACGATCCCATTCATTTTCAATGGAGGGCTGTTGACTCCCGGAAACACGAGCGACAGCGACCGTTGGCGACAGAATGTAGGCGTTACAAGAAAAAATTCAGAAATGTTAACTTAATGCAAATGAGCAGTACATTTTCAATAGGAGTGAAGACTGCCAATGGAACTCATGTCTGTGTCTCGAGTGAAGGCAAGGCAAGATAGAGTTCTGGAGCAATTTCACTGTAATATGATTTAACTGTAACCACATAGCCTACATGGACACAATAAAATGATGTGTGGAAAAGAAACTGTAGGTAGTGTTATGAGTTTTATTCATACATTGATAGTTTGTGTTGTTCATTAATTACATGACATGCAGTGAGCAGTTTAGCGCTGATGCAGTTCATGTTACAGTTCCGCCTGAATTATGTTGATTATTAGGGAGTCGGTGTGAACGGGGCTTAAGTCGGTGCTCTGGAAAATTTCTTGTTTGAGATCAAGTCACTTCAACATGACTCAGCATTATCAGCAGTTTTGTGTGAGGGCGAAAAAGTTCCCCGCGCAGATTTAGCTCATTTTCAAGTTGGTCACATGAATCGCCACGCTGACCAACGGCTGATTGGTTTGAAAGTGACTTGGTTTGACAAATCAAATGAGATTTGATAGCAATGGATGAGGGGAAACCCATTGAGTGGCTTTGGAAGATGTGGAGTATATGCACCACTTTTATGGTGCTTTTTTGGCAGCTCCTGGTAACAGTATGCTTTCATTGTGTAAAAAGAGCAGCATGAACATTTTGCCAAGCATCTCCTTTAGTGTTCCACAGAAGAAAGAAATAAAGTTGTATGGGATTGAAACAGGTGAGTAAAAAAAACGAATTTTCCAATTCTTCGTGAACTATTCCTTTAGCAAAACACTTCCTATCACTTCAAATATCATCACCCACCAACAGCAAGTCTTATATCAACACTGCAGTTCTCTTCTATTCCCTGAAACAAATGTCCAAATGAAATGGCCCATTTCCTCTGTCCAGATTACTCCTGACAAAACAAACACACAGACACAAACACAAGCAAACGAATACATAATGACCTGTTTGTGAGGTGGCAAAGAGTAAAATCAATGAGATGAGACATGTAGGACCTGGAAGATAAAACAACAAATTGACTTGGAAAAACACATTAATCTCATGTTCAGTGAAAGCAAACAGAAGCCCATCACCCTTGTTTATTTCCTTGGAGTGTGTTAGCAGTGGGTAACAGACTGCACAAATGCAATAAGATCCAGAACTCCTCCATCAAAAAGGCAAGAATTATCTAATCAAACTGAAGAAAATAAATCATACATACAGCATCAAAGCTGGACGATTCCCAACAGGTGATGCAATATGCTGAGGCAAAGAAGCCTATCTATACAGTATTAGCATGAATACACCTTGTATGAGATGTTCTGCAAGGTCTAGAAGAAAAGATCCCCTGGTAATATTTTAGCAGATATTTCCCTTCAGCAGGTCGCCAGGCAACTGTGTCCTCATGATTCAGGTCCATGGTGAGAATAACACAATGAGGCAATGATCACAGATATTCTTCCTATATCAACTACGGTTTGTGTAATTAACACTTAGAGAACCGCAAAACAATTTTTTAACACATTTGCCAGTGAGACGTACCATGTGATTACATAAAGAGACAGGCAACGCGCTCCACTGTGACGTTTTCCTAAGAGCTCAAAGCCACAAAATCCTGAGCCAATCAACAAAATTCACAGTATGAAGGGTGGTGGCTGTTGAACAATTCAGGCTTCCAGCTCCAACCGGGTGGACTGGCTTAGGGCTGCACGTCACACTGGCTTTTTATAGAACGTGTACCACATTTCATGACTGATACATTTTAGATTATGTTGCATCAATTATGTACGTGCTCTATTCTAGACTTCGTTCCTCTGTGCTGCTGTCACATTTTAATTAGGGAGACAAATCAAAGTGGTTATTAGAGGCTGAGTTTTAACATTTCTGTGAGATTGTACACCAGTAGACACCAGATGGTACACGCTCTAAAAAATAATATATATATATATATATATACACACATTCACACGATACATACTACATACATACATGTATATACACTTAATATATATTTTTAAAATATATTATATAAAAATATATCTTCAAAAATGATGTGTATAGTGTGTGTGTGTATATATATATATATATATATATATATATATATATAATTGTTTTATATATTTATCTAAAAACATATATTATTTTAAAAAATCATCTCTTCAAAAATGTTTTATTTATATTATATTTTTATTTAAAAAAACGTATATGTGTATAATAAACCTTAAAAAAAATTTAAATATATATTTCTCTAAAAATATATAAACATGTCTCTTCAAAAATGAGGTTTGAAAAACAATGACAAATATTTTTACCCTCTCCCTCGCTCTACACACACACACACATATATATACAAATTTTTTTAATAGATTTTTTTTTCCAAATATATATTATATAAAAACACATTATATAAAAATCATCTCTTCAAAAATTGTGTTTGACAAATAATGAGAAATTATATTTTTGCTTACTTGTATTATATGTTTATAATAATAGTAATATATTTATAAAAAATGCTTAAAAATGTCTCTTCAAAAATGTGGTTTGAAAAACAATGACAAATATTTTTACTCTCTTTATTAGAAATATATATATTTCTCTAAAAATATATGATATATAAAACATATCTGTTCAAATATGAAATTGTAAAATTTTGAAATTCGATTTTCAATACTTTATGTATATAAAAAAAGAATGTGTGTGAAAGAATGACAAAGTCAGTCAGTCCTTTGGCTGAATTTCAAAAGCCTGATTGCTAATCAAAGCCGAACCGTTGGACCTGAGCTTACCTGCAGCACAAGAAAGGCTTAATGCACATGATTACTGATGCCATGCCTTTCCAGAGTCTCCCACAGAGAGGTGGCCTGATTGTCTAGAACAAGGGACAGAGTTGCTGAGACACAGCCTCCGGTTTGCTCTGAATTCAAAATATCAGGGAGGGAGCAGAAATGGCTCCTCTTTCATGTAGTCAGGCTGCTAGGTAGCTACAGTAGTGCGGGGTCGGACTGTCAGTTATCCGTGTTCTCCCCCTGCTGTTTGCACATGGTATTCCGAAAGAAACGGCATGGAAATAAGGAACACCTTGATGTTATATAACAGTTTTTTTTTGTTTTTTTTGTTAATGCAATAATGCAAGCATCACGTGGTCTTTCCGTAATTAATGTTAAAGAGGTGAAGACAGTTAGCCAGGATGTGTGAGCTTTAGAAAAATACTGGAACATTGATGTCTGTGTGAAACAGATTAACCGTCTATTCATAAAGGTATGACTCAATTCTGAAAGCAGCAGGGGATTGAGAGCACCACGCCGCAGCGACACGGATGATTTTAAATTAACAGCGAGCTTTTGATGGTGTGCTATGGGCATTCCTTAAAGGTAACATAAAATGTTAAATAAATAGTATGACCAAAGGCAGATAGTAGCATCTCTGAACGAGTGTGACTGCGTTGGGCAATTAACATTCGAAGAGAGTATGCGTCTTTCAGGCAGAGTGACCTTGGAGGCAGACAGAGAGGAGAGCCGCTGAGAGAGAGAGAAGATAACGAGGCAGACCAAAGACACGGAGCAGAGGTGAATTTCAACATCAACTCAGTATGAAGGCCAGCTGTGTAAGAGGGGAACAGAGCAGTGAAGAGAAATTGGTGAAATTCTTCATTTGTCCTCCCATATTTTCTAAATATCAAGGTAATGAAAAGAGCCAGAGTCCAGCTTTTTTTGAGCAGTCATTAAAATTTTATTAACATTATGTACAAAATACTGCAGTGGAACAAGTCGAGATAACTTAATTAGCCACAGATGACAGTCAGGCTGCTATGTGAGCAAGCCTGAGACGTCGCTGAACTGAAGGTAGTCCTGAAGCAGTGTGGGGACGGGCAGCTGTTGGATAAAGGAGGTCTTCGAGAGAACATCGCTGCCCACCGATGCCCGCACTGCCAGCCTGCACAGATGAGTGAGGGCAGGGACTAATTCTGGAAGCAAGAGCAAAGGGTTACTGAGCTGTGGCCACTTACCACATCAGAGGATACATATATAGAATACAGTGGGATATATTTTTTTTTTCAAAAATAATTTATGAAATAAATTAATACTTTCATTCAGCAGGGATGCATTACATTGATCAAAAATGACACAGTAAAAGCATTGTTACAAAAGATTGGTCTTTCAAATCAATGCTGTTCTTTTGAACTCTCTATTCATCAAAGAATCCTGAAAAAGAAATTGGCAAAAATAATAAGCAGCACAACTGTTTTCAACATTGATAATAATAAGAAATATTTCTTGAGCAACAAATCAGTATATTAGAATGATTTCGGAAGGAGCAGGTGTCACTGAAGACTATCACAGGAATACATTTTTACAAATAAAAAAAATGTGTGTGTGTATATATATATATATATATATGCGCATTTGCTCATCTGTAAATTACTTAAATAGTTCAAACTTATTTCTTATTAGTTAAAACTTCTTAGTTTCTCGCCAAACATTTTAATTCATAAACATTCTAATGCAAACTAATCAGTGGGTTTTGAATTGTTTCATTAAAACAGTTTGAACTGATTACAAAAAAATAACAACTTAAAGTGCCCCTATTATGCCATTTTAAACATTCCTACTTTTGCTTTGAAGGTCTCCAACAATATGTTTACATGCATCCAAGTACAAAAAAGCATTGCCTCTTTCCCCTCCCAATGTCTGAAATGGTTCAATAAAGGATTCAGTCTCTCTAAACCCTGCCTTTCCGAGAGCGTCCTCTGCTCTGATTGGTCAGATGGTCGCGTCTGTTGTGATTGGTCTATCAGCACGTGTGAGAAATAAACTCCCAATTCCATTACCATATCTGAAATTCAACTCATGAGGCTTCCTCGGCACTTGTATACGTAGAGATATGAACAGTCCTCATCCTATAAAGTGCATGAAAATTAAATTCACAGCAAAGAACACAGCATCTTCTCAACACGTCCACATGCTGCTACAACATGATGCTTCTCAGCTACAACTACAGTGTTTGAGGACGGGTCAAAGTAGACGTTGCTTGCGGGCAGCCGATGAAGACCATAAGCTGGCATTATGCAAATTTGATACAAACCTATATAGATTTGTTTCGGAAGTGAATTACTGAGGATTCGTTTCGGCAGTTCAGAATCGATCCTTTCTTTTAGGAGACAATAACTTTATTTGTCGTGCGCTTTGACCTTTTACATACATAACAGCTATGTGAATGAAAGGAATGAATATCAGCTCTTTAACTGTAATAAAGAAACTCTTCAGGAAACTTAATGTACAAATAAATTCACTATTTAGCTTAATTTCACTTTACCAACAAAATAATGGTGAATGTGGAGTACATATATGATAAATGCAATGTATTGCTGAAAAACACCTGATCAAAGTCATAAAACCCACACAGTTCATACCGAAATGCTTCCGTGGCGTCCAGGTGCCATCTGTTCGACGGTGAGAGAGAATCTGAAGCATTGCGGAGGGCAGAGTCTTCCAATGAATGAACTCCAGAAAGAAATTAAGCACTCTGTTCTCAGCTTCTTCAAGCCTGCACCCAATTACAGCATTACAGGCAGAAGAGAAGAGCTTAACACAGTGGTTTTTAACTCTGACGTTAATAAAGCACAATTATTTATTAAAAGCCATGCATGGTGAATCCACTCATGATAAAAAAAATAATAATAAAAAAACGCGTGACACAACAACCGCAATGTGTTGCTTACATTTTGTCCTGTAGGAGCAGCATGGGGTCCATTCCTGCTTTGAGCAGCAGGGGGAGCCAAAAAGAGGCGCTCTGCAGCTCGGCAAGGGCTCTATTGGCCAGCTCTCTCAGTCGGTCACCCTGAGGGAGCCCAGCGTGCTCCAGGATCAAGGGCAGGTGCTCTGGTACATGGCCCTGTAACGCAAAGGCATATATGCCCATGCTCACATGGGCCCCTGCTGCCAAGAGCATCAGAGTGATCTCACGAGTCTGGTGACACTCGCTGTCCAAACTGAAAGACAAACGACAAAAAAGAAAAAAAAAGGTCATACTGTCCAACTGATTGTGTTAAAAATGAAAAGCAGGACATGAGTGTACATCTATGTCATACTTCCAAGAGTTGCACCACAGAGCCATGTCCAAAGGGCAGCTGTATCCAAACTGTCGACAGCTCTGGGCGTCTGGACTGTAGCCCTTCTTTAGCAAGACCCGAAGGCTGTCCGCTTGTCCGCTAAGTACTGCCAAGTAAACTGGACTGACCTTTCCTTCACCCCGGTCACATTCTCGCTTCGTTACCGGAATCAGCTTCTCTAAAGCACTACACAGAAAGACAAGAGATGAGCGGCCAGATTAATCCAGTGTAGCAAAAATTATTTCATAAAGGCCAAAGTTACGCTCTCATTTAAAAAGTAGAAAAGGTTAGCTTTCAAATGTTATTTATATTATACTAAGTAAATGTCACAATGTGGATAGTTTTTTAAAACAAGGTCTTCGTAAGCACTAAACAGACCCAGTATGAAATTGACAAGCGGCCGTACCTTAGCCGACTGAACTGGGCCGCAGCATGGATGGGTAACTGCCAGCAGTCCTCATTGCAGTACAGGTTAGGGTCAGCTCCATGGGCCAGTAAAACCTCCACACACCATACGTGGCCCTCCTGAGCGGCAATGAGCAACGGTGTGGCCAGATCGTTTGCTTGGCAGTTCACATTCGCCCCTGTGACAACGACAACCTCTGCTTAGGCACACTTCCTGATTTTAGGGGTCTACATATTTTGTTGATCCCAGAAAAATATTCCTGTCTGAAAATTGTATCATAACCATATCGCTACCCCTAAACCCACCCATAAGTTATCCCTAAATTCAGAGGGAAATGATAGGTGAATGAAATTGATGTAGAAACACCTAACCCTGGTTGTAAGCCTAAACTTGACTAACTGACTGGTTGATTGGAATGTTGTTCCAAGACCAACAAAGATGTTGATCCAAGAACATGTTTTACTTTGTGAAATCAGGTTCTGTTGCTATGTTGTTCGAGGAAAAACAAAGAACATGTTGATCCAGGAAAATGTTGTGCTTGGTGTGGCTCTTTATTTAATTCTCATTTAAGTTAAATAAGGGTGTTCACCATAACGAAAAATAAATAATTATTAGGGATGCACCGATACCACTTTTTCCAGTACGAGTCCGATACTCCCATTTTTGGTACCCGCCAAAACCGATACCTGTATTTTCACTGTATTCAAATTTTTCAATGTATTAGAAGATACACCAAAATAATATAAATCATATTAGTTGGCTTAATTTGTTCATCAAATATATATTTCCTTAAGTTGCTTTCATGCTTAATTAAGCCTGCTAAAATGCATTGTATGAGCTTCTGTTACTTTCACTGTTCATTCAATTGTTCTATCATATTTTATCTTTCATTTAATAGCACATCACATATTTAGAGCAGCTCCAGAAGGGCTCAGTGCTGAGGATTGGGTCAGTGTTACAAATGTTTAGACACCAGTTAAATATCAATTCTTTATTCCAATTTTGATACTACAAAAACTACCAGCCTAATTCATGTGAATTTAAAACATTATTAAAGACAAGTAAGCCGTCAGTAATAAAATAAGAACAAATAATCAAATTTACACATATATAGCACAAATAAATACAATAGAACAAAGAAAGGCTACAAATGAAATAAACAGTGTTTTTAGAGTTTTTCGGGTAGATCTAACAGGTACAGTAATTTGAATTAAGTAATCAAATGTGAAAAAACATTGCATATTCTTTACTGTATAAATTAAATATAGATGGATATTTTTGTAAAGTTGAAAAGGGTAGCCGATTTATTCAAGAGCAGTGAGTGAGTAATTTATTTGTCCTTTGTTTGATTAACATTAAAACACAGAGGCAGGTTTATTAAACTGCTGGCCCTTTAAGACCGAACACGGACCCCATTTTAATCTACTATATTAGTTCACTTGAGATATAACAGACTTTGTTTTTATTGCATTACCAATATGCTGACATAATCTGAAATAGAAGTATTTTGTAACATTATAAATCTTTTATCTTTACTGTCACTTTTGATCAATTAAATGCATCCTTGCTGAATGGAAGTATAAAGTTCTTTAATTTTTGAAAGAAAATGTAATAAGCAGCAAAGCAAGCCGCCAAACTTTTAATGAGGCATTTTTCACTATGAAGACATTTTTTACATGATCCATTTTTTTTTTTTTTTTACTTTATGCCACCCCTCCTTCACCACCCAAAAAGTGTGAACATGAATTTTAATTAAGAAATTAAAAATGTATTCAAGTCTCTGAATGTCTATATTGAATTTTTACTGCAATCATTGAATACATTCATTTTTTTTTAATTGACCCTTACATCAAACTGCTTATCTGTCTCAAAAGAATGTGTCACTGTAAACAGCACAGTGGATACAGTAGTGATAGCTCTAATGAGTTGACACTGAACATTGACCAAAGCATTTAGTGTACAAAAGTGCAATGCAGTTCATACTTCATACAGGATTAATCATTAAAGAAGTGTTCTCACCGGCATTTGCAAGAATCTCTAAGCATTGGTGATATCCATATTGTGCAGCAACAAATAATGGTGTGATCCCATAGTCATCCACTGCCTCCAGAGAGCACATGCTCACCAGGAACCTCACAATCTCAGTATGGCCCTGGAAGTGTTATTTACAGATATTTATTTCCTCAATTTCTTGATGAAAGATTTTGACAACTGCCTCAGATGTAGGATTTAAAAGCTTGATTAAATTAGAACACACACTATGGCCCTGGGCTTTCATTTTTTGAAGTTTAATTAAACATTTAGAAGTATAAAACTTATTGATAGAGGTATAAATGCAAAAAAGTAATAACGAGCAACATAAATAATAATTTGATTGATGTTCTAAATAAGTTGGGGGTTTTTAACGATAACAACTGGCTGATAAGCCCTTACACTTAACGGTCAGTAAAAAGAGCTGCAGAACTTATATATAAACTATGTGAATGTAGTATTTGTACAAATTTCAAAGTTTCCAAAACATAAATGCTTCATAAATCATAAATTAGAATTGTAGTTTAAATCTATAACCTTGTAAACAGCTTGATGGAGACAAGACCAGCCTGACACAGAGTGAGTCCCATTGACTTCTGCTCCATTTCGTACCAGCAGCTCCACAACATTTTTGTACCCACCATCTACAGCTAATAAAAAAAGAGACAAACATATAACAAGACTCCAAAGAGGGAAAATACACATGGTAAACATGATCTGAGATGACCTGTGATCCTAGGTACTTTTGGGTTTACCTGCAAAGAGGGGACAGGAGAGCTCATTGGTTGTCCTGTTAATGTCCGCACCACCTTTGATTAGCCACTTCACCGCCCGGAGGTGTCCATTCCTCGCAGCAAAGTAAACAGGAGTCTCTGAGTTATGTGTCAAAGTGTTGACATAATCTTCACAATTCACTGAAGTAAAGAGGAACATTGAGATACAATTAATGACCTGCACATTAAAGAAAACATATCTTGACTTGAACAGTTTAATAATGATACAAACATACTAGTGTGTCAAAATAGCTCTGATAGTTGGTCTTCAAGGGACAGTTCTTGTAACTAAATCTGAATACGTGCATATTTAAATCATATGAATGAGATTTGAAAGCTACCCTGCCATACAAAAAAACAAAAATACAGTACTAAAACCAGCACTGGAACTGAAAAAAACAAGCAGATACTGTCTGTCTCATGAGGGGAAGATTTGAAGGACTATAAAACAGAAATGGTTTCTCACACAAAGGTTAGAATATGGCGCTCAAGTTGCATAGATAAATGTTTTAATACATGTATGTCATTTGTCAAGATTGACAACCCCAGTCCCCAATCGTTTTTACTGTATGGAAAAGAGCAGCTTACACATTTTGCCCAATATTTCCTTTTGTGATTTATGCAAGAAAGAGATTCCTACAGATTTGGAATCATACAGGTAGCCTAAATGAAGCTAGAATTTCCATTTCTATGTGAACTTTCTTCCCTTCAACATCCCCTCATTGCCTAAACAAATAACTCTATTTGATGGTCCATAATGCATCTTTACACAACTGATTTAAGGTAGCTCAGTGCCTGCTCAAAATTCTTTGTAAAAAACGTAATGTTGCCTAAAAGCCAGACTAAACTTTGTCTGCTCTGACCCACCTTAGGCCCTAGTATAAAAGTATACTATTAAAATGGCTGTGTAAATGCATGTATGCCACATTTAAGCAGCATTAAACAGTCTGCGTAAAGAGACCTAAGACCACTTCAAAAGCGCCTGTGTAAGGAAGCTCTTACCGGCTGCAGGGAGGAGTAGCCGCACACACTCCGCTGATCCAGCCGCCGCGGCCTCATGCAGGGCGTTCCAGCCCCGGTTATCTTTCACGTCCACCGCGAAGCCTCTCTGGATGAGCTTCTGCACCCGCCGACCCTTCCCCTCACGGGCTGCCAGCGCGACGGCTGAACAGGTGTCTCCATAGCACTCCGTGAAGTCCATCGATTTTTCCCTCCACACAACACTAACTTTACCCCTTAAACATGACTGAAATAGTTCATGCTAACGTTATATCATTTCCACACAGTGGCTCTTAACTGTGCACGTTGACAGTTCCAGATCTTGAATTACACCTGCCTTTACTGCAGTGCCACAGGTTCAATCTCTGTAATGCAGTGAAGTCAAGTGCACACTAGGTTACATGATAAGCAGGGCAGAAAACGGTGCTTTGATTGCAAAATAACGAGTTAACCACTTCAAGTATGCTAGTAGTCTAGTTCATTTCCCCACTTTGAATCTTTAAGATGTCTACAAGACAACAAAAAGATAAAGTGAAAAATCATGCTGCGGTTCTAAACATCTGTAAACACATAAATTAATAATGACAGAATCCACAAGCCAGACCAGATATATTTAACGGAACTTCCGGTGATGCTGCTTCCTGATTGGCTGATTCAGGGCTCCGGCTAGAACAGACATGTGTTACTTTGCGTTCCGTCTATAAACAAATAAGCGGAAATTATAATAACAATAGTATTATATAAACAAAAAACAAAACAAAAAAACGATTCCAATATTTCGTTTTACACATTTTCAATTGATCCACCCACTTAATCGAAACCCGACACTTCCTTAAAACAGAAAGGGAGATATTATTCAATAACTGACAGTATCTAGCAAAGTCAACATTCAAATATTTAACTAACGTTAGATATAATTACATAACATATAACAGCAACATATAAAACAAAGGCGAGGCAAAGCATTGCTTGTCTATTGAACAAGCGGTCAGAATACCTAGAAATACCATTTTAATTTGTGTAATATAAAAGTAACTAAGTAAAAATAAAGGAATGAATGAATTAATGAATAAACAAACAAATAAATCACGACAATTTCGATTGAACTATTGTATTTTTAACAACTCTACATAGTTAACTCCTTTAACATAAATAACAATTATTGTATGGCATAGGTTTCATCAGAAATCCATTGCTACAACAGCTATAGTTATTAGTGTAAGAATTCGAAAATTATTACTACTGTGCTGTATTAAATATGTTGGTGGATATTCTGCTTACCACGGTGATTTATTGTAACTTAAGCGTTTACTTATAAAGCCGGTAAACTGGCTTTTATTTTGAAAAATGATATCTCCCAATTATCCAGTTTATACAGTCTATGGTTTATACCTTCAACTAATGGCGTACAGATTTTAACGTTGATTTTTGTAAACAATAAAACGCTGTTTTTATGACAACTTGTAAATTAGACGTCAAACAACGTCAAGAGAAGAAACTTGATGCGAGGCGTCTTCTGCTGGATCTGTATCTGCCCTTGACAAGTATGTGTTTCTTTTGAAATCTTCAGTAATACTAATAACACCTAACGTTATGCCAACCCTGTCAACACATACCTAACCAGACTCGTCAGTGGCACACAGGCCCAGTAAAACACGTCCGGCATCTACATATAAGTCGAGGCTGTCGAGCATGTGTTCCGAAGACACACCGTGAGCAGAAAGCAGCAAAGATGTGGGTTTTTGGTTACGGATCTTTGATTTGGAAAGTTGACTTCCCGTACGAGGAGAAACGAGTGGGTTTCGTCAAAGGTTTTAGTCGCAGGTTCTGGCAGGGAAGTACGGATCATCGAGGGGTGCCTGGAAAGGTATGGACCCGATTATTCCCTATCAAAGTCATACGAGTTGATCAACAGCATGTGCCCAGTCATATAGTGACCTTTAAGGATGACAGAGCACTTAACACAGGACGATTAACACTCTTATTTCTTATTGATTTTATTTCAGCCTGGGCGAGTGGTGACATTAATAGAGGATCCTGAGGTAATGAAATACTGCTAACGTTACCTTTATACGGCCGAACTGAAGCCAATAAAATGCCGACATTCCACTTTTTTGACCCATCACCCATGACTTGTTTTTCTTTGGAAGCAATTTTTTTTAGACATTGGATATTTTGATTAACATTATCTAACAGTAATTATATAGTTAATTCCCTAGCATTAAAATGTATCCAGTGCTGGGATGATTACTTGCAAATTGTAGTCCATTACTGAATACAATTAGCCTACATGATAAAAATTGTAGTTAGTAACTATTACATTACAAATTTAAGGTTTTAGATTACTTTTGACCTAACTATTTTGAAACATTGCATTATGGCACGGTTTCCCAAATTAGGGTTTGGGAATGAACTGCAGGGGGTTCAAAATAAAATAAAATAAAATAAAAATAAAACAAACACTAACTAAAAAAACAAACAATATTTTATGTGTTTATAAATGCTGTGTGGCCTCTCAATTTTAAATGTATTTATATGCACATGACTAGTCGGTCTGTGTGCCATTCCATAAAACTGGAAGACTTTCTAAACATATATAAGCAGTAGGTTTTTTAGAAAGGAAATTTTAAAAGAAATAATAATTAGGGAGTTAATTAATTCTTAATAATTTAATGCCAATTTGTGAATATTAAGTAATCATGTAAAAAAGTTACTGTAGTCTGATTTTTAAAAAATGCAATATAATCTAATTACAAGTATTTAATTTTCGGAATCTGATTAGCCCATGTAATCCAGATTACATGTAACCAGTTTCTACCCAGCACTGACTGTATCTAGTTTTAAACACATCAAATGTCTGTATCTCACCTTAAAATGTGGATTATTCAGTACTTTTATACATTGTGTATATTCACTTTGTTTTATCAGAGTTTTTTTTTATTAATCTAACAAACTATCATGAAATGCATCTAGTTTTAAACACATCCCATGTCTGTATCCCACCTTAAATGGTGATTATGCAGTTTTTTTATACAATGAATAGTCTATTTTCTCATTTATGTTCTTTGGACCATTACAAATTATTTTTGCATCATGTAGTATTATCTTAATGACATTTAAGTATGCTTTCCTGCCTAATTTTGTTCTTTATTGATTTTTAAATAGATTAATTATTAAACAACCTTTTATACGTTGTCTTTATTTTTCAATTAACTTGAATTATTTTATTTTTTTTAAAATACGTTATCAGTTTTATTTTGACTTCCTGAGGTTGACAATCAACATCTGAGATTTAAACGCACTTTCACTTACCGTTTATTTAAAAATATAAATATTTAAGTTTCAGACCGTTGTGTATGGTTCATGGGAAGTGCCTTTTTTAATTATATTTGTAATATTTTCATTTAATGATAGCATTAGATATACATGCATTTCATTCACATGCACGAATAATCCAAACTGTGTGTGTGTGTGTGTGTTCGTTCACTCTCCTCTTTCCTGTAGGGATGCGTATGGGGTGTTGCTTATAAGTTGCCATCAGGCCAAGAAAAGGAAGTGAAAGAGTATCTCGACTACAGAGAAAAAGGGGGGTATGGGGTGATCACAGTTACATTTCATCCCAAAGATGAAGAACACCAACCAATGCAGGACACGTTGCTCTACATCGGATCCTTTAACAACCCAAATTACCTTGGCCCAGCGCCTTTGGAGACAATTGCTCAGCAGATTGTGAAGTCTGTAGGTCCCAGTGGCAAGAATACAGATTACCTGTTTCAGCTCGCCGATGCCCTCAGGCAACTAGTTCCTGAAGACTTCGATGATCACCTGTTCTCTTTGGAGCGTCTTGTGAAGGAGCTGCAGGAGCAGGAGATGGAGTGATCTGCTATTGTCTATGTTGTCCTTAATCTTCTGAAGAACTCAGGAATTTAGTTAATTTCTTCCTCATTTATCAACTATGACAGCTGATGCAAACTAAACCCTGTTACCTGGTAAAGCATTAGATAACCAGTACTTTTCTGTTCTTTCAATAGAATTATCCAAGGTCTCTTTTCTGAACACTTGATTTTTATGACGTGACGTTTCACATTATTTGTCTTTTGTGTTGAACATTGAGAAACAAATCAGGTACTTAAATGGATTTCAGTGTATGCTGTAATATATATAAGTCATTGCTGTCCATGAAAATGTAAAAGTTATTCTACTGAGGAAACTTGAATATATTACAAAGCCATTTCTTATTTATTTCTAAAGTTCCTTATCTTCAAATAAACCATGGAAGGGTGAATCTCATGAATATGTTTGTCACTTAAATATATATATATAATTTATGAATTTGATAACATGAAACATGTTCTTGAGACCATTAAGATTTATTTTTGCTTTGTGTAACATTATTTGAATGGCATTTAGGTATGCTTTACCAAATTCCATTAACATACTATTAAGTCTTTGCACTTTTTTACTGTAACATGGTACATGTTTCTGGTATGTGTGGGTTCATTATAATTATGATTATATCAGTAAAAAAGAAAACTCACTGGGTCCTCAAATTTTCCTTTATAAAAACAAAACAATACCATTGGCCGGTTTCACAGACAAGGCTTAAACCTAATCCAAGACTAAAATTCATGTTTGAGCTTGTTTTACTCAAAGCAACTTCCACATATCTTAAAATATATCAGTGTCATTGTTTTGCCTCAAGGTGTGTTTTTTTTATTTTATTAATAAAATGTAATTATTTTATTTAATTATTTAGTTAACTAATTTAACTAAGGCCTATTCCAAGCCCTGTCTGTGAAACCAGATGAAAACTTTTTGGAATGTTTCAAACTGAATTTGTGAGATTCACGTCAATCACTTTCTTTATTAAGGATACTTTGTCTGAATAGTTACAACTCCACTCTGTTGTTGTAGCGATAACATTGTGTACTGGATCTTTCCTGAATTTACTACAATGTTCCAAATGCTAATGTCTCCCAAGAGTTTTTGTTTAGTATAATTATACTAGTTAATAAGGACTTTGACATATTGCGAGATTATAATATTATGGGGAAAAACAATGTTTGCATTTTTAATTTGTTAAAAACAAAAATTCATTTATTGGCCTTGAGAGTAATATGAAGCAAACATCAAAAAAAAAAAAAAAAAAATAGAGAGAGGGAATCAGAAAAAAATCACTGCAGTTTTGGCATTAAGCTAAATAATGTTTCTGTTATGTACACTCCCAAATGTAAAACAGAACTAACCTTGGTAGAACCTGAAGCCCTTCCTGGCGCTGTGTGTGATTCAGAGAACAATCTTAAGTGGTTTTGTACTGAGGCTGGAGTGAATTGTGACAGAAGAACAAAAACAATCCCGGAATTTGTCACTTGCCAATAACTAATGGCTCAAAACATCATCACCCCGCCATAATTTGGTCAAACTACAAACATGCACACTCAAACCAACATGCATGTGTATCCCGCCGCCTTCCACAAACTCGCACAATTCTCACACTAAATCTGGTCAGGCCGTTCTTGATAGAACACGTGTCAGTCGTTTATGCATAGATAAATGCATATGTACAATACACAAATGCATACATACACAAATGAATACACAAACACATAGGACACAAAACAAAACCCTGTTGTGATGGCAAGTGAGCAGAGAGCTACAGGACAATGTCAAAGCTACCTTCCTACAATAACGTCACAGTACTCAGACTTGCGTCCTCATGTAATGATAAAAAATAGGAGGGCTCAGCCCCAATATATACTTCATCAAGTTACTGATGCCAGTCTAGCATAGAGCAATAACAGCCAAAGAGGTGCATGCCGCATCCGAATACCATGGAGATTTAAGTCGAAAAGATGCTGTCTCTATGTCACTCAACCAAGAATCACATGCTGCTAGCTGTAAAAGGCTTAAAGAAAAAACAAAATGCTAAATGATGAAAAAATATCCCAGTGAAATGGGGAAAAGTGGTTTTGACAATTCTAAACATGCTCAGATCACTGAGAATCTCACATCAAGAGAGCATGATGGGGGCTTTGGAGTTGGATTTATGGGGCAACCCATAGGCATTCTGTCCTTCATCACACTTTTAATGTCAACACAGGATTAGAGAGGGGGGGAAAATCATCTATCTGTACAACAATATTACAGACTGCAGGCAGTACATCCCTGCGCTGGTAAACCTTAAATATTAAGTATAGTTGAAATGCAAAAATATGGGCTAGATATATACATACAAACAGTACGTACAGAGTATATTTCTAAGTCGTTGAATCGCTCGCTTCGTGTCTGTGTACTCCATTCGACTCCTTCATGCCTATACGTGCCTCCTGCCCTCCTATTTTATTTGAATATAAAGTAAAAAAAAAAAAAAAAAGAAATAACTAAAACCTGCAGAAACATTGTTTCAACCTGAAAAGAAACAGATAAAATATGATCAGGTCACAATCACGCAATTAAGCAGCTTTTATAGACTAAAACAGTCTAAATCAGTATGGCTGTGTTGGGCATCACAGGATTAACTTCCTAGGCTGGCGGTTTGCTTAAATGAGCGTCTTGGGTAACATACCCAATCTATGCATAGTAGCAAGGTGACACGAGAAGGTCTGTGAGCACCACGAGCTGGTCGTCCGTGAACTGCTGCTTGTGCTCCAGCCAGTTGTCGTGATGAGTGCGGCGGAAATTAGACAGAGTCTTTTTCACGGTCATCTAAATCAGACGGAGAGAGGCTTGTATTGATTTTTGTTAGATTTAATGGGCCCTAAGAGCGAAGCGCACAAGAGGGAGACAGAAAGCAATTGTGTTTGTAGTGACGAGCCGTGTACCTCGATAGGCTGCGTGTCGTTGAGGTGAGCGCTGAGGTCCATGAGGAGCTGAGGCATCCAGGTCGGGACATCATACGGGCTGGATAAGATGCAAGCGCTGATTCCCAGCACTCCGGCGTGACGCCGCACCAGATCTGAGGACAGATTAACATTTTTTCTAATAGTCAATTAAAAATACATGTGGTATAATCTTTTAATAAAAAAATATCTGTGTGCTTTAGTTGAATTTTCTTTTATTCAGCGAGGACACATTAAATTGACCAAAAGTGACAGTGAAGACTCTTACTTTATATTTCTTATACAAATAAATGCTGTTCTTTTGAACTTTCTTTTGAACTTTCTATTCATCAAAGAACCTTAAAAAATGCATCATGGTTTCCACAAAAATATTAAGCAGCTCAACATTTTTTCAACATCGTTGATCAGAAGAAATGTTTCTTGAGCAGCAAATTCAAATGATTTTTGAATGATCATGTGACACTGAAGACTAGAGTAATGATGCTGAAAATTCAGCTTTGCATCACAGGAATTAATTATATTTTAAAATATATTAAAGCCCTGTATTCCTTGGAAGAAAAGTACAGGGGAACAGATTAAGACAAAAAAAATATATATATATCTATTAAAATAGAAAACAGTTATTTTATATTTTAATAACATTTAACAATTTTGTTGTTTTTACTGTATTTTTAATCAAATAAATGCAAGTTTTGCTTATCAAGTGAACTTATGTTTCATCAAAAAATATGTACATAAAAATATAAAAACAAAAAAAAGAATAATTTATTGTTTTTATGTACAGGTGTTTCGTGCCTTTTTGTAACAGGATAAGACAGAGGGAATGAGGGAATGGGAACTTAAATTCTATGGGCATAAAAGCTACTGTTGTGCCATGGTTACGATCCAAACAATTACAGCACTGCATGTGATTAAAGCGTGATCATACCAACTGAAGGAATGGTATCCACCACAGAGCCCAATTCTCTTTTCCTCTTTTTGGGCAATCTGGTTTTGCATAGAGCCTCAAAGTGAGTCTGCATGGAGGCATCCATTGCCAAGAAGTTACACTGCAGGAAGCCGCTGAGAGTGGTGGCAGCCATCTCTCTCACCTACGGCACAGAGATGCAAAGAGATGAAGGTTGAATGAACAAGGGTGCATAAACTGTCATGCTGGCATCATCATTTATTCAGTGTTGCCCAGAAGGTACCTCCAGCTGCTCATCCTCCAGTAGCCTGATGACCAGTGCTCTTACGTCCTGAACAGCCTGCTCGGTGCTCAGTATGGTGAACAGATTATAGAACACCATTATCTGGAGGTATGTTAGCACTGAGAATCGTGCATGCCAAGAGCTGATGCCAGCGATCTGAAAATATAACAAGAATCTTATGATTCCACAGCAAACAGTACTCACTAGAACTGGGTAAGTAATAAATACATTTATAGATAAATGATATAATAAAATTATAAAAAATAATTATAATTACAATTATTATAGGGTTTTTCGAAAGTCTGAGTATGTTTTAAAATATGCAAATTGTATTTATTAACATTACCAGTGTTATTTTAGTATTATTTGTAAATTATAACTATTCATATTTTTTATTAGATTTTATTTTCAGGTCTTCATTTTAGTGTAAGTTGTAGTGATTTTTTTTATGTGCTTTTGTCATTTTTATTAATCTTTTTAATATGTCTGTATAACTTACATTTTTACTTCAGTTTTTAAGTCAAAGTGTCATCAAAAATGTAAGACCTTTCATAGGTAAAAAGACGACTTAAGACTTTATGGCCTTAAAAAAAAAAAAAGCTAATTTAAGACTTTTTAAGGATCCGTGGGAACCCTGTTTCAGTTTCAGTAATTTTAGAAGCTACTTCAAATGCAACTTTATTTTGTGTTTTAAAGATTGAATCAAATATTTATATTTTATTTCCACTTTACTGACAACCTTTTTATTTAACATCTTGAGTGAAAAATGAGTCAAAGTCAAATTCGGCCTTGAATTGCTGTCCTGTTATGTGTCCGGCACGGCTGAGGCCTCACCTCATGGAGCACCTTCAGTACCAGAGGGATCTGCTGAGGATAGAGGAGACCCTGAGACATGAGGGACAGACACGTCTTTGCATCTCTCTTCAGCTCATCATAGCTGTCATCGTTTTCTACAGGAGCAATCTGTAGATGGAGAGAAACAGGCACAGAGTGAAAGTCAGCATTCCACTTAAGAGCACTCCACACAAATGGATAAAAGATGAGCATACGCTAAGATAGAGATATAGAGAGAGTATCTGAAACCTTAAAAAGCAGGGGCAGCAGCTGTAGATGCTGAGGTACTGGTGTAGAGAAGGAGCGCCCCGCACTGGCCATCAGCCACTTCAGAACCGTTTTAAAGAGTTTAATGGCCTGTGTCCTCTCGTCCTGCTCTCCCACTCCGTTCTCTTCCACCACGTGGTTCTGGATCTCTTCGTCCCCCTCGATCAGGGGCTTCAGCTGAGACAAGACCCTTTCGGTAAACTCAGCGATGTGTGGGGACTTAGTAGGCAGAGTACATGGCAGGTTGACATCAATCATGAAAATGTACGTCAGCACACTGCAAGTAAAGAAATCATGACAACAGGGAATCAGTGGAACTGCTAGTGTATTTTTAGATTACAGTGACGGCTCTAACCGCAGACCTACCTGCCGATGCGCTCTCTCACATTCTTATAAACCTGAGTGAGTTTGGGCTCCAGGTAACTCAGCAATCTGTGTAGCAGCTCTGGGACCCTCCACTCCTGCTGTGCCAGACCACCCTGAAGCACATACAGATGGCTACGAGAGAGAGAGAGAGATAAGAGAGAGATCAGGGTAAATATCAGGTATGCATTTAAAGTCTGAATGGTGTCAGAATTGGCCCATGAACCTAAACACAATATACACTAACCAGGCATCTACAAAGGATCCACCTTCCCCGCTGAGAGGACACTCCATCAGCATCTCGAGAAGCCAGTGGAGCTTTCGTGGATCTCGGCTCTCCTGAAAACATCAAACACCAACAGTTAGTTGTTTTCATAGCTTCAATAGCAATTTAAATGTCACATGTATTAGAAAGAAAAAATTTTACGCAACCTTGCTGAATAAAAGCATTAATTTCTTTTTAAAAATATTATATAGATATTTTTTCTTTTTTCCCCTTAAAGGGATAGTTCACCCAAAAATGAAAATTGTCATCATTTACTCACCCTCAAGTTGTTTCAAACCTGTATGAATTTCTTTTTTTCTGCTGAACACAAAAGAAGATATTTTGAAAAATGTCTGTAACCAAACAGTTGATGGACCCCATTGACTTCCATAGTATTTTTTTTTTCCTACTATGGAAGTCATTGGGGTCCATCAACTGTTTGGTTACAGATTTTTTTTTATAATATCTTCTTTTGTGTTCAGCAGAAAAAAAGAAATTCATACAGGTTTGAAACAACTTGAGGGTGAGTAAATGATGACAGAATTAACATTTTTGGGTGAACTATCCCTTTAAGTCCATTTATGTTTTCATGATCATTTGCTGTTGGTTCCGGTAGTGAATTATGTGGCAAAAAATTCAACATAGTTAAGATGTGACATACACAGGCAGTGGCCACACAGGTACCCCAGTCAGCGTAGGTCTCAACAGTAATCTTGGACAGTGCTGTTCGCATCAAAGGAATCAGGAATGCCCATAATGCCTCCACCTATGTGTGAGAGAGAGGGGTTTCAAATGTGATTATGGTTAAACATCTCCGTGGCGCCCTAATTTTAGTGCATCCCTCAAACTTGCAGCGGGGCTCACCTTGCCAAAGCTCCAGTGCTTGCTGCCTCTAACCAGGCCTGCGATGATCTCAGCCACACAGCGCTGGGTGCTCTCGTGAGAGTCATCTGCCAGCCGCTCCATATGAGGCTTTAGAACAGGCAGGAAGGCATCACTGTAGTTCCGGAAAAGTCCCTGTGGGCATTGAATGAGAAAGCAAGCCATCTGTATTTTGTAATAATTTGTACGGCAGGTGAGAGAGGCAGGATTATGAGCTGGTAAAAGTGCAGAGATGTGGCTAGGAGCACAACTGTATTTACTGCTCTCCACAAATCCTTTATTAAATGCATCCTCAAATTCTGTGCGACCTCTTGGTTTGGGAATTACAGAAGGGGAAACTGCAATAAAACTGCTGAAATCAGTTAACATAAACAGGATGATAACGATCCAATAAATGCTACATTTTAAATGTTTTCTCTTTGCTGAGAACTACAAAAATAGAAGCCAGCTGAATTATGCGGGGATTGAACATATCCTTTCAACTATCTTAATGTACTTATGTATGCACCCTAGTGCAGGGGACACTGTTAGCAAATATCCAGGACAAACAGTGACTTGTTAACAGGATGTACAGGCACATCTAAAAATAATTCTACAGCTTACATCAAGGCCATTCAACGTATTTTAATTAAGAGCCGGGTATGAAACACATCACACAAGTCACAACTCAATACACTACAATGCATCATAATACAATTATTGGGTTGTGAATGAAACGTTGTCAAACATGTGAGAGTGAATATGCTTTGTTTAAATTGTCTCATGCTGTTCGCTTCACGTCTCTGACCACACTGATTGCAGAGTTTACACATTTAAATGACCTGAACTGTAGGAAATACGAATGAATGCACATAAATAACCAAAGAAAATTGATTGAATAAAGGAGCACAAATCAATGCAAAATTGTGAGGAAAAGATTTGCCATTTGTTTTGGCACAGCATTACACTACTGTTCAAAGGTTTGAGGTCAGTAAGGTTCTTTTATATATTAAATTAACACTTTTATTCAGCAAGGATGCAATAAATTGAAAAAAACAAAAACAAAAATCTTACTGAGCTCAAATGTCTGAACAATATATATATATATATATATATATATATATATATATATATATATATATATAGGTTATTATACTTGACTATTTAATATGACAATATTGTCTCAGTTTCAGATTCATCAATTGGAATTCATGATTATTGCCTTAGGATGCTTGTACCTTGAAGAGACAGAAGCGACGAGGATTGAACTTGTCTTTGCCCTTTCGGTCCTCAAGGGACAGGAACTCGATGAGCTGTTTGATAAACACTGGGTCTGTGAAATGGTCATAGATGATGCGTTCCCTCTGTTGGAAAATAGTTTACATAGTTACAAGTTCATCAGGAAAACAAAGTGTAGGGAAGGACAGTTGAGATATGTCCATGTATACCTCATTCATGTTCTCAGCAGCAAGATCCTTAGGCTGCTCTGCTTCTGGGGCATATAGCATCAACTTCCTATGAGCAAAGCAACAGAGAGAGTGAGGAAAAAAGGCTGGAAGCACAGATTTAGACTGAATCATACAGTGATCAGAGGCTGAGAGGGTTTACTTTGGCCAGCAGTAGTAGCCCCAGTGTGTCTTTTCTACAAAGCGGAAATTGTCCCAGTCCTGCTGGGTTTTCGGCAGGCTGTCACCGTGGTACTGCAGCCAGTCGTTCCCCGGCCTGTCTCCTGCCACCAGCCCCTCCGGCTCAGTTACACTACCTGCAAAGCACCACATTTGTAATTGTTCCTTCCACAGATACTGAAACCTTGCAGATGGACCAACAGATGGATGTGAAGTGAAGAGTAATTTAATCATCTCCTCAATTAATTGTACGATTTATTTGTTTTCACAGGGATGTTTACTCACTTATATCACAAGGAGTAACAGGTATTTTCTTGCGTGGTCTCTTCAGCTGTTTCAGTATGCCTGCCACAGCGGCAATCGCCATCTATATCAGTGAGCATTGGAAGCAAAACCAATTAATATACAATTTACACAATGGTTTTAACTATATAACAGACTACCATACACAACCATTTAAAAAGTTGGGGACAGTAAGATTCGTTTTTTTATTTATTAATTATTGTATTCAGCAAGATGCATTAAATTGATCAAGTCACAGAAAAATGTGCAATTAAAAAAAAAAGAAAAAAAAAAAAGAAGCCTGTTCTTTCCATTCATACAATGCATCGTTTTCCCCCCAAAAATTAAGCAGCACAACAATTTTTACCAATAAGAAGAAATTTATCAGCATATTAGGATACGTTTACACAACAACAATGTGCTAAAAAGTTTATCCCATACAGACGACAGCGTTGTCCAAATGATCCTGGTTCACATGGATCTGTGAAAACGACTAAAAATGCTGTATTATGCGTGTCAGGCCAGCAGTTGGCGATGTCAATTTGTAAAGAGAAACTACTCGCCTATAGACTGAACACATAATACACATGACATCACTGTTTTCACAAATTTGCCTTTTTGTAGTTTACACGGAGTTGCCACGTAGTTTAATTACATTTTAAAATATAAAACAGTTAGTTTGAATTGCAATAATATTTAACAATATTACTGATTTTACTGTATCTTGATCAAATAAATGCAACCTTGGTGATCGTAAGAGACTTTACTTTTCTTTTCTTTTTTTTACAAATCTTACCGACCCTAATCCTGTGAACGGTAGTGTATATTGGAAAAGGTTGGAGCTAACGCTGCAGGAATGGCCACCCCTGATATATAGGAATTTAATATAAAATTAACTAAATAACAGGATTCCACCAACCTTGCGAACAACCAGCGCATCATGGTTAAGGCTCCGTATAAAGAAGAGCACCGCAGGAGCCGGGAGAGGATAGTCATCTCTTAGCAGTAGAGACAGGAAGCCAATAGCAATGTGCTCAAACTTCCAAGGCCTGATAACACACAAAATAGCATATTCACAAATGAGTGATGTTTTTATGTGTCTACATTTGTAAAAACGTAGCACTTTTAAACATCTATTTAATACTTACAGATCCCTCTCATTTAGACATTCCAACAGATCTTTCAAAAGGGTTTCATATTTCCTGGAAGAGGGAACAGCGAAGATTTACCACACCATGTTAAATGAGTAGTAAACGTTGTGAGTCTGTATGCGTTCAGCACTTACTGCTCTGCATCCTGGTTTTTGTCTTGTTGAAGTGCCAGCCCTTGCTCCAGCTCCTGGTCTACGGGGGTCCCAATGTATGGAATGGGTTGCCTTGAATCGGTGAGGCTTCGGCCTAGAAAAACCGCACTCTCAGGTACCTACAGATTCATCAAGGGAAACATAGGTCTTACAAAATAAGATTGCTGTCGTTTTACACCATACACATAGCCTAAAGGTGATAGCAAAATTTCTGCAAACTTTTTCAGTCAAAAAGTTCCATTGTCTATTGTCAAGAGTGTTGCGATTTATGAAGTACCAACTTGAACCTGTTGTGAAACCTGCATGGGGAAATATTTTCCCCTTAAAGGGATAGTTCACCCAAAAATGAAAAGTGTAAGAAAAATATCCATATTTAAAACTTTATCGACTAAAATAACTAGCTTCCAGCAGACGGCTGTACGCATCGATTTACGCCAAAAGTGAAACCCTTGAACTTGACGCACAACGTAATGACAGCAATTGACGCATCTCGCGGTTCAAACAAACAGGGCTGGGCAAACGCGTTCGTCATTACGTTACATATTTTTCTTACACTAATACATCGCTTCACTTCAGAAGGCCTTTTTTAACCCCCGCAGAGCCGTGGAGCACTTTAATAATGAATAGATTCGCTTTGATGGACTTCCAAAGACTTACAGCCATTCACTGCCATTATGATGCTTGGAAGAGCCAGGAATTTTTTTTTATATAACTCCGATTGTATTCGTCTGAAAGAAGAATGTCATATACACCTAGGATGGCTTCAGGGTGAGTAAATCATGAACTATCCCTTTAAGCGAAATTCTAGATCACATGGATTTCTATAGAAATTACTGGATTTCACCTGCAAATTTTTGCAGAACAGTAAATATGTCTGAATGACACACCGCAGTGGCAAAATATCTATGTTTATGAACAAAACAGAAACAGCTGCTCACAGAAAAATCGATGCCGATGGTTTCGTACTGCCGGTGGACTTTGTCTGCGAGGTCATCGAAGAGTCTGACGATGGACGGTTTCTCTAGGGACATAGCAGAGCTGAGGCCTGAGCGCACTATAGACGGCCATGTCTGAGTGATGCAGTCCCAGTCATGCAAGTTAGCAAGGCACACTCCACTATGGTTCCCAAGCAAGCAGTACAATGCTCCCTACAGCAAAATATGATAAAAACAATGTTATTAAGTCAAGAAAATAAATTAACAAATGCAGCAGGTGCTAATTATAGAAAGTGAAAACTATAGATTGCAGACCTTGAACTGTTGCTGGGTGACATCAGTTCGTGTGGGCTCCAGTAGCTCCAGGACACGAGGAGTAATGTCTCTACAGCAGAAGTTATAGGTGCCCAAAGCTGTGAACAACACATTCTGGGCCTTGCTGCGGACCTGCCCCCCCAAAAAAAGGACATTCAGGAGTACATATAAAATAAAATGATTATTTTAAATGTAAAATTTGGCGGATGTGGAATCAAGACCTGGCTGTAGGTGCTGGTAGAAAGACGCAAAAGGTCCCTCAACAGGTCCTGATGAACAGTCTTGTATTCACACCCCTCGACCAACAACTTTCGCATCTAAAAGTGGAGAGCAGAATTTTTTTTTTTACTTCCTACTAGGTGTGTTGCAATATACTGGTATTGACAATAATCATAATATTTAAAAAATGAAAAATGTATCATGTTAAAGCTACACATAGTACAAATTCGTACATGATCCAGCAGTTGCCACCTGACATAAAAAAAAAGACAACGGCGCAACGTTTACGAATTTTGCAGCATTGGCCAAACAGCAGAAAACATAAGATAAAGTTAAAGATAAATGTGACTGAAAAAAAATAATATATATATATATATTTTTTTTTTATAGATATCACCATAATATTGTTCTTGTGAAATATTTTGGCCACGATAATAGTGTAGAGAAAATCTGATATTCACAGGCCTAAAATATCTATTATGTGCCAATTCCCTATGCCAGGTTATTAACATTGGCTCCTACCTCATGCTGTAGAAGAACTCTGTCAATCAGAAGAGCTCGGATGTGCTGTTTCTTCCCATGAAGCTGGAGAGAATAAGAAGATTCATAAGACAATTATGCATTGCAAATATTAAATGGCACAGGAGACTGCTCAGGCCCAACTACACACCCTATTCTCCATAGACTTCTTCACCAGGGTGAAACTCTTCCAACGAGAGTCAAACTCGTGTTTGTGGGAACCTTTGAAGTGCATTAAGTCACTGATGATCTGAGGGAGACAAGCAACTGTTAAACCCGGAGACTTTAACAGCTAATTATTGCTATATGATCTCATTCAATTAACAGCCTACAATAATCAATTCATGTTGCTCAAATATCTACTGTGCTCACCTTGATAATGGCGAAAAGGGATTTGGTGTCATCCTCTGAGCGCTCCAGAATGTAATCTACAAAAGAGAATTAGAAGATGCATGGGACGACAGTCTCAAGAATTATGGGTAATTATGGTGCAGTTTTGTGTGCAAGTAGGTGTGGTAAATGAGGAGCACTCACGAAGCAACTGTCTCATCACTTTACAGATTGCCTCACGGTAGTTCTCTCTGGACTTATCTGAAGAAAAATCAGCAAAGCCTTACTGAAAGGTTCTGAACTACATTCATCACAACAACACAAAACAACAGGTTTCATAAGCAGTTTCACTAAGAACTTCCTCAGTTGTGGCTTACCATAATCAACACCAATGTACAGCTTTGTTTCCTCCAAACTAATCAGGCTGGGAACACTACAAAGGAAAGAATGAAAAAAATGAAAAAAAATATAATAAATCATATTCATACTTAAGTACTACAGTTTGGGTCGGTAAGAATTTTTTACATGTTTTTGAAAGAAGTCTCATCAAGGCTGCATTTATTTGATCAAAACTACAGTATAAACAGTACTATTGTGAAATTTAAAATCATGATTTTAATGTATATAAAAATGTAATTTATTCCAGTGAATAAACCATTAGGCTACTCCAGTCTTCAGTGTCAAATGATCCTTCAGAAATCATCCTAATTTGCTGATTTGGTGCTCAAGAAACATTTCTTATCAATGTTAAAAACAGTTGTGCAGCTTAATATTTTTGTGGAAACCTTGATACATTTTCTTTCAGGATTCTTTGATGAATGAAAAGCTCAAAAGAACAACATTTACCTGACATAGAAAACTTTCTAACATTCTCAATGTCTATTTTATTACCAACTTTCTTGCAAAAAAAACAAAACAAAAAAACGTACCGACCTCAAACCTTTGAATGATGCATTTTAAAATATACTTTCCCCCCGCTTTTAACAATTAAATACAAAAGATTAAATAATCATGATTTAATCAGTACTGTGTATTTCTTTGCACATCCACTGCTTAGAGGGAACATTGTTCTATATCTCAGTGTGTTTTAGGACTTACAGGCCTGTGACTAAGGTTCCATCAAGAGGGGGCAGCATGCTGCCAGCACCCAGCAAACAGTGCTGGACTATACACAGACTCTGAAGAACATCATCTCTGTTTTAAAAGCAGAAATAAGTCAGCATTAGCAAAAACAGTAAAAAAAAAAACCCATTATTACAGAGTGCACTTTTGACCTCTGACCTGCTCATGTCCTGTTCTCCCTGTGCGTATCTCTGCAGGCGCTGGAGCTCGGGCTGCAGCAGCAGGTCCAGAACATAGAACACAAATGCTGTCTCCTCTGCGCTGGGCACGTGCCACTGGATCTCCAGATGCCACAGATCCCCTGGACGACCCCAGTCCTGTGGTAAGAACAAAAAAGGAGGAAGAGAAAACTCATGGGATCTACAATGATCCACTACATTTGAGAAAACAGAAAAGACTTACACACTTACACAAGCCTACACAAACATTGGACACATTTGCAGTACCTTAATGGGCAAATACTCTTGCAGGGGTTTGTTGAAGCCGCCGGGCACACTGCAGTAGTCTGTGGGGTAGATGAGCGCTGTGGAACGCAGGATATGGTGCAGCAGGTTGCAGGCCAGAGTGTAGCCCTGTTTACAGCGCATGCGCAGGGTCAGCTGCAGAGTCTGAACCAGCTGTGTGCGGTACGGGAGGAGCTTTTCCCCATCCACACGAGTCACCTGAAGAGCAGCGAGAGGGGGTGGCAATGTGAGACAACAATCCTTGTCCAGTGTCTAAACTAAACTTGTCTTGTAAGGCGACTGATTTGAAACACTTTTTATAGGCATTGTCTCCATTATCCTCCTAATGGAAAGTGCATGTGAGACAAACTTCAAAGTTGAGTTGTTTAAATGGATAGTCCACCCAAAAATGAAGATTCTGTCATCATTTACTCACCCTCATGTTGTTTCAAAGCTGTATGACTTTCTTCTGCCAAATATAAAATATATTTTGAAGAATATTGGTAACCAAACTGTTTCTGTTCCCACTGAAGTCCATTATAAGGACAAAAATACAATTTAAGTCGATGGGAACCAAAACAATTTGGTTACCAACATTCTTCAAAATATATTTTATATTCGGCAGAAGAAAGTAAGTCACACATGTTTGGAATGACATGAGGGCCAATGACAGCATAACATACAAATATTACAGAAATTGTACTTTAATTAGATTATTTCACATTAGTATTTAACACAAGCATAGATAGCATGCTTGTATTTGTAATCTATTTAGATTTTGATGAAAACTTTGCAGTGCATTATATGACTGATTTATTCACTTATCCATGAAGAACATATGTAAATGTCAGGCTGATCCAAATGATCATAACAAGGTATATAGTAGTAATGCCAACTGTTTAGAATAGCCTAAGAGTCTGGACAGAGGCTATGATGCCTAAAAATGTTGCCTAGATAGGTAGCCATCAAGATGTTGGAACACAGCTGAAGATCTTTTATGTGTAGTGGTATGATATAGTGTTGTGTTCACCTCAGACAGCAGCTGAAGGCTCCAGAGCAGTTCTTTATCCAGTTCTTCCTCATTCAAAACATCTTCATCTGAAATACACCAAAACTCAAGTAAGTATGGTGACACACACTCAACATGACACAAACAGATTTATTTTCTTGTACGCACTGGCAGTTAGATGAGTAATGGCGTTACAGCAGTGTGGTACAAACAGCCTGAGAGACTCAGCAGGGTGACACTGAAACAAAGCAAAGGAGAGTTGAATCAATGCGGTCTCACAGTTGTGCATCTGTCTGCACAAATTGGGGAAAGGGGAAGTATTACCTTAGCAGATGCTCTGCACATGTCTGCCACCATCCTGCCTGCGACACGAGTCTCAAAGATGTTGGTGGTGGCAAAATTGAAGACTTTCTCAAGAGCCACCTATAGACAGATAACACCTCATATGAGTCTATTTACGTGCATGAGTATTTCAAGTGCCACGGTTTAAAAAAACAAAAAAAACTACTGTTCAAACGGTATGGGGTTGGTAAGAATGTTGTTAATGTTTTTGAAAGAAGTCTCTTATCACCAAGACTGCATTTAATTGAAAAATACAATAAAAACAGCAATATTGTAAAATATTTTTAAAAATTAATTTATTTCTGTAATGGCAAAGCTGAATTTTCAGCATCATTACTCCAGTCTTCAGTGTCACGTGATCCTTCAGAAATCATTCTAATTTGCTGATTTGGTTCTCAAGAAAAAACTCTTATTATTATTAATGTTGAAAACGGCTGTGCTGCTTAAATCTATTATGGAAAAAAAAATTCCCCAGGATTCTTTGAATAGAAAGTTCAAAAGAACAGAATTTATTTGAAATAGAAATCTTGCACAACATTACAAATGTCTATACTGTCACTTCTGATAATATTTAATTCATTGCTGAATAAAGTATTAATTTCTTTTAAAAAAGAAAAAGAAAAGAAAAAAATCCTGGCTCCAATCTTTTGAACAGTAGCGTCACAAAATAATTTATAGCAGGGCTGCTAACTTTTAGGTTTGGCTTGGAGTGGTGGTGGGGGGTTTTAAAAAACAAACTTGCATCAAAATAAGTGTATTGTGATTGTCAAAGTATTTGGTAACTAAACAGAATTTCATTAAGTTTAGTGACAACATGTTTACAATGTTTACAAGGTACGATGACTGGTAGGCTACTGTTTTTATTAGTGCTTGACACAAATTTCATGATTTCAATTCATAAGCTTGCGAAACTAATGCTGTAAAATACAGGGAGCCTCGTCAGCTGTTATTATTATTAAAGGTTAAAATTAACAGCTCAAATTAATATAATGCTGTTTTCATAATAATGTTTTTTGAGTAAAAATACAATAATGATATAATATAGTGCATATATTTCGCAAAATACTCCTCTCTATAGTTAATTTTTCTAGCTAACTAACATTCTATGGTCATTAAATTGCTTTCCTGAGGTAAATGTACATGACATTGTTCTCCAGCTGTTTTACTGACCTCTTTCCGCAGTTGAAACACTGATTGGTCAATTACGAGACATGAAACCCTTTCGGTAGGTTGTACTGCATCTTTCAACATACTTTCTAACGCTCATTTATGTTTATTTACTATTAACTAGTAGTAAAAAGAAAGAGATGATCGGTTCATGTGTCGCTTGAACTGAGGCGCTACAGCAATCTGTCAAGTCACATTTAAGAGCGCCAAAACAGTATTTATTGTTTGAATTTTGTAATAAAATTGAGAGAATTTGAAAGCTGAGACTCTGTTTCATATCAAAAGTAACCTGCTCTGTCTTGACTGTTGGTGTCAGTGTCCTCTCTGCTTCGCGATTTTCCACTGTGTGAGAAAATGTGTGAGAGCAGTGCCAATTGAATGAGTCTCACGCTGTGTGAGAGTTGGCAGCCCTGTATATAGATCAAAACAACTTTACATTGTGCAACTTTACATTGTGCTGTCTTTTTGATATAATTTGTAAGATTAGTAAAATCAGTCTAATTACTAAAATACGTTAAGATATGTAAAAAATTTAAGTGTAAAAATCCCATTAAATAATAAAACACCTTGAATATCTCCATGGAGCACTGTGTCAGAATGGTGCTGAAAGTGGATGAAAGGCCCAGCTCCACCAGACTCTCTAAATGAGTCATTTTCTCTGTCTCCGTCTCCTCGCGCGTCTGCTCCAGAGTGCTGCTGTCAATCAATGCAAAACACCTACAGACACATAAAACAGGGCATAAGACACAGCGATACAGTGTTTTATACTGAAGCACGCACAACGAAATGACTCACCTGTCCATAAACTGTAGAACAAAGTCTTCGAACTCAGCTGAAGCCGAACACAACTCTCTCTCCATCTAAAAAAAGCAAAAGACATTAGGATCAAACACAGAAAGAATAATAATGTAAAAACTCTGTAATGGGTGTTTTTATATAATATTTCAGAGCCTTACCTCTGTCAAGTCATTCTTCTCATGGAGGGCTGATGAACAGTCAACTAAAGGCACTAGAGTAGTGAAAGTAGCAATGAACTGGAACGTGATCTAAGAAGAAGAAAAAAGAAGTTCAAGACAAATATGAATAAATTCACATTTGAGAGAGCAAAAACAAGGAATTAAAACTGTCATATTTTGCGTGCTTTGTTTCATCAGTTGTTTCATGAACACCATTGTTAATGTTTATATCACAGTTTACCCACCATGCATTTGCTGAAGTCATTAGGGTCAACACCAGGTAGTGCTCTCATAAGCAGGGGCAAGACGTGCGCGGGACCTTCGGGATAATGTCGGCCTCCACTGAGAAGACTGCGGGCCATGCCAATCATGCAGCTGAGAGTGGCAGTAAGCTGGTGCGGCTCCGTCAGTGTCTCCATAGCAGGATATGTCCTGAAGGGGGCAGCACATTACACACTGTGACTTTTAGTTTGTTCCACCTTTGGGAACAGTCCAGCTCCAGCTTTACAAAACAACTGCTTACAAAGCCTATTTACAAAGATTGGATTTGTAAATCCTGACAGTGAATAAAAGAAGCCACTCTAAGGGCTATGATAAAGCTTTAAGACTTTCGCTTATTGATTTTTATACTGAAAGTCATCTCCTATAACCATTTAAAGATACAAAAGTAAACATTTTAACATTTAATCAGCTCTACATTATTGTGATTAAATAATACACTAATACATGCAACATAAAAAAAAGATTAAGGGTTACATTTATATTTGCGTATCTTTGCTAGTTTAGCATTTAAATCATCATCATTCTTTTCAACGCAACCTTTTTATGTAAATTAGTCAGTGCTATTTTCCTGATATTAGCGCCTACTAGGGCTGGGCGATAAAACGATAACGATATGTATCGCGATAGACACGTAATCAATATCAATAAAAAATGCGTTCGATAAAACGTTCGATAATTATTTATTTATTTTTTTCGTTGGAAGAAACCAGCAAAGCAAGTTTGATTGCATGAACAAAGGCACTCACTCTCTAGTAACTAGATAAAACAGAAAAAGTCAGCTCGCCTGACTTAAAGTCTGACCGTAGTCAGACCAATGTCGTCTGCAGATTATGCAAGACCGTCGTCAGTTTCTCTGTTATTCGCGTGCTTATGCGCTGTTCTAGCGTGTGCGTTTCTCAGCGCATACATGTGAAGCTCACATGCACTAAAAGCCTGTCTACCAGCGCCTGAATACTAAGTTATCTTTCGAGTCTTATTTTGCTAATACTGTTATACACACAAGGTTTACATAAACTAGTCGGATATGTCTAAAGTGAAAGCAAACTTGAGAAAATTGAGAGAAAATCTGCTTGTCAAATGCGTGTATAATAGACGCGTCGCGCGCAGCTCTTAAAGAGACAGTAGTAATAGTAAACACGCTGCCGCTTGTCCTTAAAGGGATAGTTCACCCAAAAATAAAAATTATCTCATTATTTACGCACTCTAATGTTGTTCCAAACCTGTATTAATTGCCTTCTAATATTTTCTAATATTAATATTTTGAAGAATGTGGGTATCCAAACAGTAGCTGGTCCCCATTGACTTCCATAGGAGAAAAATATACTATGGAAGTCACTGGGGTACATCAACTGTTTGGTTACCCACATTCTTCCAAATAACTTTTATTTTCAACAGAAGAAAGAAACTTATTCGAGTTTAAAACAACGTGAGAGAGTAAATTATGAAAATTAGAATTTTTAGGAGAACTATCCCTTTAATGTTAATAAAACAACAAAATGTAAAGAGAAAATCACTCACTGCTCTTGACTAATAACTTTATTAATAGCTTTAATAAGTATCAATGTATAATTTATAGAAAATAGAAAGAAATAGATTTATATAATTTATAGAAAGAAATCGTAATATTATATTTTTGCCATATCGCCCACCCCTTTATAAAGCATTTCTTACGTATTCTTTAATTTTGCACCTTAATGTTAAGAGATAATTGTTAAGTGTTCATTGTGATTTTAGACTTTTGAGTTTTCCATGGTCGTGTTGACATTTCTGCCTTTTTAACTGATGGGATTATAATCAGAGGTAGGTTAAGTTTAAAATAAAAAAATCTTTAAATGTAATATATTTGTCTCCTGGACTGGTCCTTATTTTAAATATGTTATAAAAAAATTCAATAATTATCGATATCGACCGATATGAAACACTTATATCGTGATACAGTTTTCAGCCATATCGCCCAGCCCTAGCGCCTACATGCCCTGAACATCTCCAGCAGTTCCACACACTCACTTCTCCAGCACAGGGGGGATGACCAGCTCTGGTCTCATCAGAGCGAGGTTCTGCAGGGCCTGAGCTGCGTCCATGCTGCCCGTCTTGCTGAACATGGCCATCAGTACCGGCTGCTTCATGCTCTCCACAAAGTCCGTCACATCCTGGTCAGTGAGCCTGTGACTGGTGGGAACAGGGGTTATCCAGCAGGGTTTCTTATAGCGCTCCCGATGTAGACGTCGAACCACACTGGCAGGCAGACGCTGTAGAAGCTTCATTAGCTTCATCTGGAGACAAAAATAAGACAAACACATGAGCTTGGAATCACTAAGAAAGGTTTAATATTGTAACGATTTCAACCTTCAGAACAATAGACTAAAGGTTTTTTGGTCATTTTGAAACCAAAACCGGACTGAAATTCATACATTAGCATCTGAAAAATAAACAATTGCACTGGGCTTTTCACACTTCTTCAAATACCACAACTGTCTGCCAAAGTTTTTGCTAGTACCAAGATTTAAGGAAAATTTTGAAATGACTGTAGAAACAGTTTAACTGCAAAAAATTGGACTTTTGTTATTTCACAAAATTTTCGGAGTTACGTGTGTTGCACATCATAGAAAACAATGTTAGCACCCGTTACTTTTTTAATCTTAGGAGAATTTAGTTTGCTTTTTTGCACTATTTTCATCTTCCGGGATTAAATTCATCTTCATGGCAATGTCACAGGATGTGACGTTTTCTTACACCATAGTACATTGATGACTAATTTGTGTCTAAAAAATTATTCATGAAACTGCATGTCCTTATCCTACGAGAAGACGTTTCACTTAATTATTCAACAGCACGTATTGATTTCATATGACAAGCACTTCAAACAGTGAGATCGCATTCAGCAAGTGAGAGATGCATTAATGAATAAAAAATTAGTGTAAGAGTTTCTGCATCGCATAAGTTCTACAGATCTTGAGTGTTCGGCCCAGACGCGATTCATCCACACTGTGAGTGCAGAGTCTTTACGGCACCATAACCAAAGAGCATATAAAAACACGGCAAAATAAGCCTAAAAAGTTATTAAAGATGCAACAGCGTGTTCATATATATTTTCAATGTGGAGTACAAATATGAACGGCTGTGCAGAGTACAAATGCATCACAGGATATGCATGTATTTGTGTACCGGTAATTTATGGAGAGCTTACAAACCGGGTATAATATAAGTTACACATTGCATAAAAAGGCTTAGTAATACTACTTTCTTCTGACATCAACACTCTTGAATAACATCCGGTTTCAAAGAGGAAAGGCTTTATTGCCATTGAGGGTAAAATAATTAACTTTGCTAACTACACATGATATTGTATGACACTTTACTGAGTCATGAGTGCAGGAAAAGGATGCATGTCAAGGATGACAGGTGGTCGATAACTAGAAAGTTGTTACTGGTGTTTCAGAAGCTGGAATGTGGAGTGACCTCACTCTGCCTGAGGACCATGTGTCACTGCACATCACACTCATGCACGCAAACAAAGCTCAGCTGACAACACACACTGCAGACCGTTCTAGACTGGATTGTGGGCTGGACTTTGATGGGGAAAAGGGGAGCAAGATTTCACATTGCACCATATTGATCTATTGTTCTTACCAGCCAGCGTCCGTTATTTGAAGGGTGGTAGAAGGATGCTATACTACTGAAGAGCCCATTAAGCTGTTTCTGGGCCTGTTTCTGTGAGCCGCCCTGAAAAAGATTACGAAGAATATTATAGAATGTGATCTGTAATATAAATGCGCCTCTTTAATAATTAACCTATTTATAGGAATGTGACTCATGAAGCTTACCAGCATGGAGGAAATCCAGAGGACCACGTGACCGATATCATAGGAGTTGGTCAAGTATCTGGGAACAACCATTTGGCTGGTGCCAACAGGCAGATTGAAGCTACGTAGGATCCTGGTAAAGATCTGAAACCAGACAACAAAGTATTAGTACACAATGCTCCAATGTCTTTAGATTATCATCTATAGTAAGGCCTAAATGTTTGGGGTCAGTAAGAATTTTTTTTGGGGGGGGGGGGGGAGAAATTAATACTTTTATTCAACAAGGGTTTCAAATAAATGCTATTCTTTTGAGCTTTTTATTGGGAAAACAATCCTGAAAACTGTATCACGGTTTCTACAAAAACATTAAGCAGCATAACTGTCTTTAACAATAACTATGTTTCCATTCAATATTGCAAATTTAACTTGTGCAAAATTGGAAAATCGCATCCCATGTGTTTAAGAGAACAAAACCGTAATTTCCTGAGAAATTGCCACAAAATATCTGTAATAAAAATGTAAGTTGCTGCAATCAGGGAAGCCATTGTGGCTCTTTTTTCTTACATCATAAATGACTTGCATCTCAGAGCACGCAGACAAAACGCAATAAACACAGTCATGTTATCTTGCATTCAGATGCCTCGTGTTTAGGAAGGCAATCGTGTGAGACGCTTCTGGGAGGTCATTAAACCAAATCATTTTGATGACAGACTTTGGTTCAGGCATTTCAGAATGATCAAGCCAACATTTGAAATGCTGTGCAATAAAATTGGTCCACTGGTTAGTTTAGCTCTCCAATCACATCCACTGTTGAGGTAAAGTCAATGTTTTTTTGTTGTTCATCAAAGGATTTATTTGGTAAATGTGTTTTCATCATAGTTTATACTTATCTTATTGGATAAAAAAAAAAGGTATCTGCCTCAGTTGAGCACATACGTTTTTTTTTACGCATTTTCACAATTTATGTGCATCTTGGTGTTTCCATCCAGCCTTTTTTTTATGCGATATCCCAAAACGCACATAAAAATAGGTGGATGGAAACAGCTCTTGATTTTTTCTAGAGCACCAAATCAGCATATTAGAATGATTTCTGAAGGATCATGTGACCTTGAAGACTGGGGTAATGGTGCTGAAAATTCAGCTTTGCCATCACAGGAATAAAATACAATTTAAAATATATTCAAATAGAAAACCGTTCATTTGAAAAGTAATTATATTTCACAATATTATCGTTTGAACTGTATTGAGCAAATTATTGCCTTGGTGAGCGTAAGAGACTTCTTTCGACCCCAAACATTTGAAACGTAGTGTATAAGCAGGACAGTACCTTGGGAATGTATGGATCCCAGTTCACATAGCCAATGTTGTCATTAGCCAGACGTGCAAAAAGATTCACTAGATTCTGCAAGAGGAAACAGAGGATAGAAAGCCGATGGTGAAATAATATTTTGCACTTAACAAATGAATTCACGAATGAGAAGTACTTACACCCTCCCAAGCGGGCAGGTTTTGCACTGAGACCCAGAGATCCATCAGTTCATCAAACCATAACCTAAAACATGCACAAATACTCCCATTACCCCAGGGTCATACTTGTTGGCTGCACTTTATGAATGACGAGTAATTTGTAAATAGACTGCAATCCTCTTATTTCATTACTAGGTTGCAAAAGAGGGTCTTACTTGAAGCCTTTGTGATGCTGTTCTGGGGACATGATGGTGGGCAAGAAGAGCTCAAAGTACCCGATGGCCTTCTGCATAGTGACATCAAATGGACACAGTAACGGTCGCCACTCATCAAGCATCTCCTGTGTGGCAGACTCAGGGAAATAACTACACACACACACACACACACACACACACACACACACACACACACACAAACAAACAAACAAACATGAGATCAAAATCACATGCCACTTTCTTAGATCCACGGTTATTTATTTGTTATGTGACCTCTTGCAAAACGATGAAAAGTGCTTGTTATATGAACAAAATGGTATAATGTGTTAAGAGAGCTGTAATCGGCTCAGTGTGAAAGCTGTGGGCTTGACTAACAACGCCTGATTACATGATTCTTTCAACAGCACAACGGAAAGGGGATTAACACAATGTGCAATTCTTTTGTGAAAGGGTTCGAACATTTATAGGTACATTAGTGAATGAAAGAGGATTGAAAGAGAACTCACAGTCTGCAGCTCTTTACTAGTGTCTTCAACACATTCTCAACCGAGCTAGAGGGAGAGAACATGGGAGAAACAGAGAAAAAAAATAAAATAAGTGCATTAATATAATATGAAAGGCAAGGCTCATTTGAGGTTGAAGCAAAATATATGCGATTAGACCACGTGCAAAGCAGAAACCCAACTACGGTTCGTTTTGTGAAAGTGTAAATGAGAGATTCCCAACACCAGCGCCTGGGCACATGAGTGCAAAATGCCAGGTTATCAGGTTCTCCTCATGTACTTTTTATAACTGAGCTCAAAAACGTAGAGTACAGTCACAATGCATTAACAGCCAATTCAAAGCTAATCCTAAATACATATTCACTTTACCTTGTTAAAGTTGGCCAAGTTGTTTAAACTTTTAGCTGCGGGTTATGACATTAAGAATACAATAATGTTATTAAATACTGCAAATAGGGAAAGGTCAGAATGGTGGACTAGTTCGTTAGGATAACTAGTTTTAGCTTTGGTATTTTGGGCTGTGGTGCTTCTAAGTCCATAGTATTTTTGTGAGGACTATGATAGTATTTTAGTATAAAATGTTATAAATATTCAGCCAAATTATCAGCTGCTTTTTTTTAATGCAAGAACACATGATGAACGTCTCCTTAAAATGCATCCGATTGGGGTCTACTGGATCTTATTCATTGCTCAATTAAAAAGGTTAATTCACCCAAAAATGAAATTCATTCATCATTTCCTCACCTGCAAGTCAATCCAAAACTGTATGACTGGCTTTATTCACTGGCACAAAAAAAATATATATAGAGAAATGTCTCAAAATGAATACATTCAATGGAAATTACGTTGTTTGGTTTGCAAAATTTTTCCAAATATCTTTGTGTGTGTGTGTGTGTGTTCTTCCACAGGAATAAAGTCATACAGATTTGTAACAACATGAGACTATTAATGAAAGAATTTCAGTTTTGTGGACTATCCCTTTAAACAAGCAAGTAAAGTAGTGGTTCAGATAACCCACTGACTAGTTGATAATTAAAATATGTTGTCTTCCACATCCCTAGTTCTAAAAATACACCTCCAGTGATACTTAGCAGCTGTTGATCTTCCTCTCAGTGCAAGTGTAAACAAACACCTTCCACATTCAGCGGCAGCGCACTATCATTTCGGACGAGATTAAAATAGAACACAATGATACCAGAACCCAAAGGGAAAATTGGCAAAAGTTGTGTGACCTTGTCCTCTAAAACAGCGAGCCAAAGTGATCCGACCCACATTTACAGCCTGACCTAAAAGAAACACGACTGACACCAGACTGTGTTACATTTCCCAAAAGCATTGTGAGCTTCACCCAAAATGTAGTATGACATTCTTTCTTCTTCGGAACACAAAAGCAGATATTCAAATGTGTCAGTGTTTTTTGTAGAAGTCAAAGGGCTCCAATGTTGTTTGGTTCCCAAACTTAACAAAATATCTTCTTTTGTGTTTTAGGTGAACTGTCCCACTATACCATTGGTACCAGTGATCTCTATAGAGTGCATTAGGGCCCGTCCACTTTTTCAGCAGTGTTGGCTCCGGAAGTATATTTTTCCAATTCATTTTTCCCATAGTGTTTTTAAAAAATAAAATAATAATAATAATTTTTAAAAGCGTAATAAGCCACGAACCAAACCAACCAGCTACGAGGTGAATCACAACATTACAAACTTTTATTTAAAAGCAAAAAAAGTATTAGAAATTCTGACCAAAAAAAACAAAGCTATAAGACTGTGTACATAACAGCTTCAGTGAGGAAAAGAACTAGAATCCCAAATGACAAAATCGAATTAAAATCGATGATGAAATATAAAACTATTCATTTAAAATTGTTGACATATATATTAAGTATATTGCAAAATATGCATACATGAATGTACAAATATTTAAGTACTCTGACAGCATAGCAAGACCAACTTGACTTATTTATCGCCACGACTCTGATTGGTGGAATTTTCTGTACAGCATTATGGGTAATGAAGTTTTTCACCTTGAATTCAGCTGTTAAACATGATAATTTTAAAAATAAGTTGAAATAATGCAAATGGATGGCTTCAACAAAACAACCTCGTAGCTCACAGTACGTCTGTCTTTAAAGGTTTATAAGTTATTGTTAAAAAACAATTTGCCTATGGAGAAAATGAATGTAGTTTTTACTTCCGGAACACAACTGTTGCATTCTAAAGGCTTACAATGCTTTTGGGAAACACAGCCCTGAATTTTCTTTAATATAAACCCTTCGCCCACCTGTGAAAACAATCAAAAGATTCTTAGATTAACAGACTGAAGTCACAGCAATGAGTCTATCCCATTCCTGGAGGATTTGTGCTGAAGAACAGTTTTTCTTTCTTTTTTTTAAAGGTTTTTGTCATTGTGCAGCTATAGTATGTCAGGAGAAATCTGTAGCCTAAATATAAAGAACTGACTGACACCTCTGAGCCACCAGGAATTGTGTTTGACAGACAAAGATGAATTATTAGAAACTTTAAAGGGAGCACCATTTCCTGATCTGTTTGTGAAGCATGTTATTAAGTGGATATGACTAGGCAACTAAAAGAACAAAGAATATAAGTACAAACCCAGGTGTAAGCTGTGGTGGGATTTGTCATTTAGATAGTTGATTTGCTTTTAATTTTGGACACATGCAATTAAACATGAGCGACTGCCCTTGGAAAAGTACAGTGCAACATGTAAAACAGGGCTGTGCTTACCGCTTCCGCACAATACTAAGCATTTTTTGTTTAGTTGAGGCTTCTGCTCGATAACTGAATGTGAGAAAAGGAAAAATGCATAAGCCAACGCTGCACATACCAATAGCATAAATCTTACAGTTGTAATTGTTTAACAGGTTCTTCTAAGAATACTGTGTGTTAAATGGATATGGTTGTGTTATGAGAATCAGCAGTGCTCATTAAAAGGCTCAAACTCAAATTTGGAAAGATAAGAATAATACAAGCAAATTGCTAAATCTTAGGCAGTGTCAGGGTCCTCTTTTTCCTTGAACCAAACGTTGCACAGACAAGTATTTTTTCCCCATGATCTCAACTTGCCCTGTACAATGAACCATGTGTCATATCCATGTTCACCATACAGAAAACACTTTCCATCTCTGCAAATATGATATGAAATATACTTGTTTGCATATTTTTTGTTATGTTTTTTTCCCCTGCTGAATAGGTTTAAATAAGGTAGATTACTACACTTTAACTGGTAGCTGAACGCATAATCAAATTAGCTAAAATATCTAATAAACAAACTTTCAATTGTGGGTCAGGAATGTGTAAAACTTTGTGAATGATGGCCAGATGGCATATTCTGATCACCAGGTACCATGCTATGAAAAAAAGAGTATCCAGTCACATATAAAATGTTGTTCCATGGACATTAGACTTGTAAGCAACGTTCACAAGAAACTAGAATCAGTGAGAGTTAGAAAGATGAAAAAAGAGAGAGGGACTTACTTTGGGAACCAGTTAAGACCAAGATGCTCTGTTTTGGAGTACAGGATACTCTCATAGAGATCGTACAAAGGCCTCCAAGGCAACTCCAAATCATCCCGGGACAGCAGTTCTTTCTTTCTGTACATTAGAAAAGAGTTTTCAGAAAATGTTACATAACTAGGGCTGTCAATTTAAAACATTAGTATAAAACAAATATGCATTAACAGGGCTCTACACTTAGACTTTTCTTTTTTACTTTTAGGAGCACAGTCAAAAGTGTAGGAGCACCTTGTGATCAATGACAGAAATCAACGTTCCCATTATGAGGCGATATTTTACTCCTTAAAATGACTTGCCGGGGCATTTTTTTTAATCTTTTGTAAGGGCATTTCTTCTAACCTTATTAAATGTGTCATCTTTTATGTCAAATACATAAATTTATATTTATAAATTGAGTTAAAATAATAATACAATCAGGAAGATTAAGTTACCAATCAAATGAAAACAGTATCAACAAAATTCATCTTTGCACTGCAGAGGTGGCATCGAAGAACAAAAAAAGTGGCATTTAGGTATATTTACAGACTGTTTAATAAGGTTCAGAGGTGGCATGAACGCATTTAATTGAATGATAACAATGTTAAGAGATTAATATTTTAAATAGAAGGTTTCATAAACGAAACACCCGTGTTTGCTCGGAGATATGCGCAGCGGCAAGTCACTTAATATAAACTTCATGTTTATTGAATTGTTGTATAAAATCAATATTACATTTGCAAACTCCCTTTATAATATAAATATGTCACTCATCTCAGTTCATCGCGATTTAACAAACTTCCCTTATAATCAATGAAGTTGTCTAGACTACACAATGAATCTCTTATTTACATCGTGTCTGTACTTTGTTTGTTATAATGAGAGGATTCGCGAGCTTGCATAACTCGGCACTGAACAAACTCCAGCGTTTTGAGCGGTGAGTGGATTTTAACTTAAACGCCTCTGATTGGCTATTGTGTCTCAAGAAATCAACAGATATGTCTGTGATTGGCTGCATTGTTCAACGCTGCAAAAACACGTTCTCTCATCACGCTCTTCAGAGTGCAAACACAAATTTGCACTGGCGCATTTGCAAAATCTGTTTGGCCAATATCCTAAATACTTTTTCACAGTCGCATACAGTAATTTTCAAACGCAAATGCAACTGATTTGGTTGCACTGTAGAGCCCGGATTAATCATGGTCTAGGGCTTGTGTTCAATTATGACAATGGTCAGGTGTTTGTTGGGGACACTTTCACATACTTCAATAAGTTGACAAGGAGTCGTGCAAAGCTCTGCATCATGCTGATCTCCAGGTTGGGGATGGTGACCAGCTCGTACAGAAGCTTGATGAAGAGCACATGGTCCTCCTTGCTGAACTTCCTCCCGTACAGCCGAAGGTACCTATCAAGGGGCAGAGATCATGTCATACGAGTGGAAAACAGAGAACAGGAGAGGAAAAGCATGATTCACAAAACAAAATCTTGCATATTCTCTAGAGTACAGTACATAGTCTACAGAAGGCACACTATTTCTAAAACAAATAATTCCTTCATTTTAAGTTTGATCTTAAAATCACTGCAATAAAGCAGTGATAAACAACCAAATATGAAAGTGAGCATCCACCACATCATAACACCACATTATGAAAGAAAGCATTGGGGGGGAAAACATTTGTTTGGGAAGCACATATGGCCATCAGTTATCTGTTGGAACCATTCTGACCTTATCACTAACCATGTAAGCACGAAGACATGATCATGAGAAAAACAGAGAGCGCTGTGTGTCTGAATAAAGCTGAGTCAGGCTAGCATGTCAAAAAAAAAGATTGAAACGGGTCATCAAAATAGATTATATAAGAGAGCCTTTGAAAACACTCAACTAAATGATAAAAGCTCGCACTTATTCCCATTTGAGCCTTTTTGTTGTATGGCATACACAAATTTCCTTTTCAACTATTAAACTGTAGAGCCATGGCAAACAATATTTATGCTAGAGCAGGGGTGTGTGTGTGTGTGTGTGTGTGTGTGTGTGTGTGTGTGTGTGTGTGTGTGTGTGTGTGTGTGTGTGTGTGTGTGTGTGTATATATATAGATAGATAGATAGATGATTTTGATCTATATAGACAAACATACATAACCGTTAAAATATTTAGGTCTGTAAAAAAAACTTGTAATGTAAGTCTCATACTCAAATACAAAAATTGTATTTGAACCAAACCAATCACAGTTGGGTGTATATTAATATTAACAATGCATATATTTTCGCCTGCTGCTTGCTCTGCACTCAAAAACGATCAAGGGCTCAATGCTGAATCACTTGGCGAATGAATCTAAATGAAGCAGAGTCATCGGTCAGAATTAAACACGGACCACTCACTTATTCACTGAATCGGGTCGAATGACTCACTAAACTGTAGATTATACCCATCCACTTAAACAACATGCCCGCCCTCGCTGCAAATACAAAACCTTTAGGAAACACTTTTTCATGGCCTTGAATTTAATCTAATGATGAGGTAAGAGGTCAAATGGATACGATATTAAGTTTATAAAAATATTGCCCATTTAAGCAGAGATACTCTGTCAAGTATTTTGTATAATACAAACTCTACAGGGGCTCTACGACAGTCAGTGTAGGAGCAAAACCACTGTAGTAATATACTTATATACGTGTGATCATACACTCATAATACGAAGGGTCCCATTTAAATGTTATGCAGCATGCACAAGAAACTCATGAAAGACTTTAAGTGTCATTAAATAATGACACAGATGAACAATTCATTACAATTTATTTTATTTAAAATGTATTTAATTATATCATAAAAAAAATTCAACATAAAACGTAAGCATGCGGCATTTTAATAGAACAATATATCCTTTATCTGACCTTTAAAGAGTCTTAAGTTAACCATAAAATAAGGTCCCATATCCTTCTATCTGTTGTTCAACACGGTGAAAACTGACCATGAATCACTTAAATTTTTTATAAGAAACATATTAAATTGATCGAAATAAATAAAGGCATGAAATAATATGTACTATGTAGTCAGATAAAGTGTCTTTTTAAAGACTCCATATCCAACCACTAGTTGCAGTGATGCATGTGGCAGCTGCTTATCCAGCACTAATGTTAGCCTCCGTTAGCTGATTAGCTTAGAAATGAGCTTACAACAGTCCCATTTTTCCTGCCTTTTTACCGACTGAAGCCACTCTGACAAACTAGACCAACGAAATATTACGCTCAATATTATGAAAGGTCATTATGGAGTGCTAGCAGATGGATATGTGATGTTTACGTATAAGCAAGGACAGCTGAGTGACTCAGGTAGCGCTTAGCAGTAGCCTTTAGCTCGCGAGCTAACGGCTACAAGCTACCCGAGTCACTCAGCTGTCCATTAACAAACCAGATTCAATTGCCACATCAAAGCATTTTTGAGTCTTGAATATACTCACGTGGATAGTTTCCGGGTCCAAAATAAAACTCCTGGCCATAACTCACGGAACTGGACAGCCCGACCCAAGTTCCCTTTAATCTGGGCCAAAATGTCATTGGATTCGCGGTCTAGTTTATCTGCGTAGGGGAGAAGTTTGTTGTAAACGATCTCTTTCTGAGGGACAAAACCTAATATCTCGGCCTGCTCCTTTTTCATATTACGATTCCCAAAATAAAAATCCTCTTCTGACGTGTCCGGCTTATTTCCTTCCCCTCTTGACAGAAGTTCCCTTCACAAATCTTTGTTTTATTCACAAAATCCGCTACTTTCGCATAAGTGCCGTTATTGTGGAGCGGGATTCAGATCAAAACTGGTTACTTCGACAGATCTGTCTTTCTGACCTCTTGTGTTAAACACATTAGCTTCAGTCACCTACATAGAGAAGTCTCCCCTCACTCTCTTGACACATATTACGAGTCACACGGACAGACACACACTCACATAAACACACGCTCAACCTCACACACATAACACACCAGCGGGTGCAACAATGAGCCATGAGCGGCGCGCCCTCTACTGGTGTTTAGCGGCACATTCAGCAATCACAACACGGCCCGTGAAAATGTACAAAAGCGTGAAATGAAATTAAGGGATAGTTTACCCTTAAACGAAAATTTTGTCAAGTTGTTCCAAACATGTATTAGTTTCTTTCTTCTATTAAACACAAAAAAATATATTTTAAAGAATGTTGGTAATCGAACAGTTGACGGTAGCCATTGACTTCCATAGTAGGGAAATGAACACTATGGAAGTCAATGGGTGCCGTCAAACATTCTTTAAAATGTCTTCTTTTGTGTTCACCAGAAAAAAAAATAAACTCATACAGGTTTGGAACAACGTAAGGGTGAGTAAATGACAACATTTTCATTTTGGGGTAAACGTTTTGATGAAGGATTATTTATTTTAAATTTGGAAATGTATTTTTTATAATTCTGTTAGTAGGCCTAAATATTTTTGTCTCTTCCCTCAGCTGTTCTGCCAACAAAACCTGACAATGATATATTTTTAAATATCTGTATATATAATATCTACATTTATAAAAAATAAAATAAAAAAAAAGTAAATTATTTCCACATAGTATTAATGTTTTTTATATAAAAAATATACAGCTGCAAAGGGGGGGGGGGGGGGGGGACCCATCTCTTTTCTTGTTCTGTTTCTAAAATAAACATGTCATTTTACCAAAGAAATTCTGTGAACATATAGGCATGACACAAGCTTTGTTTGTATACTGGTCCCTTCACTTTATCCGAGGCAATGATGATACTAACGAGATAACTTAAATCCGCTTTGGTTATTTCCTTGTGCACTGACCTAGTGCACTACAATTCACTTGACCTAGTGTCATGGCAGACGAAGGGAAGAGTGTTCTGTGCATTCACCCTTCAGCAGCTCTTTCTTAATTTGATCAAGCATTTGAATGAGAGCTCAGTTGTAGAGATGGGTGCATTCCTGTATCTCAGTGGGCCTTCAGTATCACAATTTAATTCAATTTTTCTCATGTTTCATTTTGTGTTCAGCTCTCAAGTGATTTACAGTTTCTCACAGATATTTAATCTCGATGGAGATCTCCAGTCAATGAAAAATGAGCATATACATAGCAGAGAAGATAAATAGATGCCACATTCCCACAGCTCCTTTGCACAACAGATTCCTCAAGGTCATTTATTTACCTATCAACCACACACCCTACTTTTCCAACCAATAGGAGAATTCCATACAGAAATTCCAGCTAATCAGATGCAATGACCTTTTAGCATTCAGCCAATCAGGTCCTTTGCCTGGAGGGTTATTGCATTCCAGGTAAAGCAGATTTGCATGGCCTGATCATGGGTGTTGTTAATGAGATTCTGGATTAACAGGCCCTCTTGTAAGTCTCTAAATTATGGTTGTGTGTGATGTAACAAAGAATCTGCACCTGAAATGACCAGTAAATGCAGGAATGCATATCAAATAACAGAATAATCAAATGCACATTTTTTCAGGTCCCTCCAAGCTTCTCTATGAAGTCACTCATAACTTGCTAGCATGTATACAAAATGTATGTTCATGGTATGAGCAAAAGTGTTGATACAAATTATTTGCAACAATGGCTATTACTGTGTGCTTAAATCCGAGTTGTTTTCTTAGATGTAGAAATGTCCTCAATCCTCAGTCGGACAGACAGGAAGCGGCTCCTTGGCCATACAACATGTTTAGCCCTGACTTTGATTGGATCATGTGACTTTTAAATCCCACTTGACCCAACAAATTTAAAGCCTTCACACCCGGTGTCCCAATTGTGCTCTTGTGGACTTATATGGCAGAGCTCATTTATTTTTTGGTAACTACTTTCAGTTTGTGCCATTGATCACTTGCATTCCTAATATAAAAACAGTGATTGATAGAAGGAAGCTTGACAAGATTTAGCTGTTGAGATATTGGTGAAATTAAAATGACAATTTATTTATTATAAAACAATTGGAAATGTATTTAATGTAATGTATGTATGGTTTTAAACAGAAATATGTCAAACTGAAGAATAAAAAAAGAATGCAAAGGTCTACTACTACTATTACTAGTCTACTACACACTCACTTGTGGAACAACAGTGCCTTCTGCTGGTCTTTGTGTAAGAATAGCTGAAGTCTTTTTTTGTTTTTTTGTTCATTGAATAGATACTATGAATATGCAAGTAGCAAATGAATGTATTTGAGAACAAGAATTCCAAGTTGGAAAATAAGCAAAATAAAATAAAACATTTAGTTAAATAATTTAAACAAATAGGTCTTCTACTCAAGGGCTTTTAATTCTTTCCAAACTATGTTTGTAGCACTATTGCCTGTGGAAAATCACAGAGTGCCTAAAGTGACCTGGACATGGTGATGTAAAAATGGGAAAGATTTTGTTTTAAACTTTTGTGTTTGCGTTCGCTTGCAACACCCTGAGAAACTTTTTCGAGTGAACGCAAAGTATTGGAATATAATTTTTCTTCCCATTTCATTCCTTTCCATTATGTCAATTTAGGGGACCCGTAGAAAACAAACTAGTGTAACTATTCATTTTAAATGAAAAGTGATTAAGCAAGTGCAGATTAAGCAACAAACAAAGTATTTATTATCTACATAATACAGTGTTTATTTGCACCAATATTTATTTATATCACAAATATATCTTTAAAATGCAGACTAGCATCTGTCTTTATATAAACTGTACATGAAGGCAAGGCACTATACAACGCAGAATAGAAAGACATTTTCTCTTATTCCACAATTTCATTCAATTCTGTTTGAAGAGACACACACTGTATAGATTTACAAACAATCTCCCATGAACAGTACAAACATAGGGTTCTCAAGTTCAAGCATCTGTCTGGAAGGTTAAACACATCTTGAGGTCATTTATGAGAGCAGATATGAACGTACTTGCATAAAGTGCTCTTTTGAGCTTTCTTACATTCAGATAATAACTAAAAGGCTTTTTTAGAATTGATTGGGGGTTTATGTTAAGCTGAGGGCTACCTTGTGCGTGTTGGACGGTGAATGACCATGTGGACAAAGCAATGCAGAAAAATAAAAACAGGAGGAAAACAAGCTGGAAGCACTCAAAACAAAACAAAATTCACAGATAAAAACAAAAATGGAGAAAATGGGAAAGAAATGTGCTACAAGAGGCTGGTAAACCCTTGCCAATCTCAGTATTTTCTTCTTCCTTCAGCTCCATTTCACTTCCCTGTGTGGTTTGACACAGGTACACATTCACTTGCGCTTGTCCCATCTTGATCAAAAGGAATGAGAAGGTCTTCACATGCAGATTCAATCCCAATCAGCAGTTCCAAGTGCAGTCAGATTTCCTCTAAAACAATCCTTTGGCTTTCTTCACATTCACTTGCTTCCATCCTGGCAGTGCCTCATATTCACTTCTTGTCATCTCCAATGCTTTCTGTAGAGAACATATACACACATATACACATTTAGGGATAAGGATTTAATGAAAACACGCAGATGACATTCAAGCGTTAAATCACACTCAGAACTCTGAAATGCTGAAAAATGGATGAATAATCACACACACACAAACACAACAGCTGTAGGATATTGGTTACTGCCATTCACCAATCCAAAAATGGAAACATCCATTAGAGTACAAAGTATTTAAAGTAGGAATGCACAATGTATTAACAGCATAAGGTATCAGTCAATGTTGGATATTTAATTGTTCATACTCATTTCAAAAGGAATATAAAAAATGTATACAGTACATTGTAATGTTGTGATACCCACATTCACATGTAGCATTTAAAACGATGACTTTTGTTTAGACAAAATAGTATAGATTAGCCATTTACTGGTAATTGGCCATAACAAAAATAATGACTGGCTTATTAATTTTACTATCAGTTGATGTGAAAACTGGAGAACATATACAGTCTGGTGTCAGTAAGATTTTTGTAATGTTTTTGAAAAGTCTGTTATGCTCACCAAGCACCAAGGCTGCATTTATTTGAGAGAGAGAATTTTTTTTTTATTATATATATATATTAACTTGCGACTGCCAGCAGATTTGAAAGCCTGTTGAAGATGGAGGATCACGCATATTCTCCAGGACATGTAACAGAGTTGCCAAGGAAGCGAAAGAGAATTAAAACGACAACGCGACTGGCAAATCAACAAGACCAAAGTCAATTTTATAACCAATTTTAAAAAGGACGCCGAAGTTGCCTGCTTTCTTCTCGACAGGTACTTCAGCCTATTTGTGTAAATTCAAAGTTTTATAGTTGCTTGGCTAACTATAGCATGGTTGTGCATAATGCTAGAATGACGTCTAGGAATAATACGGCCACCGTAGGAGTTAAAACGCCCTCGGAATGGGAGGGGCTAGAAAGTAATATTCAGTTGGTAGTCATATACAATTTCACCGCTAGATGGGAGAAAATCTTTCACAGTGTAACTTTAATCAGGTAATCATGATTAAATCATGATGAAAATTATGTCAATTTATTCATCTTCAAGTTATTCCAAACCTGCATGAATTTCTTTCTTCTGCTGCACACAAAAGAAGATAGAGTGAAGAATGTTGGTAACCAGACAGTTGATAGTAGCCATTGACCTTCCATGGTATTTATTTCCTACTATGGAAATCAATGGCCACCGTCAACTTTCTGGTTACCAACATTCTTTAAAATATTTTATTTTGTGTTCAACAGAAGAAAGAAACTCATACAGGTTTGGAACAACTTGAGGGTGAGTACATGATGAAAATTTTCATTTCGGGCTGAACTATTCCTTTAAAGAAATTTTCATTGAAAAAACCTAAAGCTCTTTTATTCTACAAGGTAAACTTGTTACTTGAATGCTATGTAGTTTCACAGAAAATGAACTGAGATATAGTTGATGGCTATAGCTCAGAGGTGTTTGTTCCTCTTCATGAAGAGTTTAGCTCCAACACACCTGTCTGGAAGTTCTATTTCATTCTTACTGACCGCTAGAGGCAGTGCTTCCCACTGAATATTATCTCTCTTGCTCATGCACAGGTCGAGTCTAATAACAACAGTCATCACATGACCAGGTACGTCATGGGGATCCCCTCTATTTAACCCTGTGACATCCTGCAAATTGTCCCTATAATCTTCTCGCATACGTGCAAAGATTGCAGGTAGAAGGAAAAACTTTCATTCAGAACGCTTGGATTCCGTCTTTCACAGCCTTGTAACAATACATTTTTTTGGAGCTGCGTGTTGTGCGTCCTCCAGAGGCTGCGGCAGATTGAAGACAAACTTGTTTTCTTGGAACACGTCTGTTTATTCCAATCGCTGCCAGAGTGTGGTAAGTTGCTTACATAAGCACCGGATGTTGTTTCTTTTATGAAATGTGTATATATAGCATCTCGGAGTGGTTTCGCTCCATAGAAAAGCCATAGTAATTAATTATAGCGAACAGTAAGAGGGTTTGCGCTCCAGGAACAACAATATATTTTTCATTACAGACCGGCGGCGTGCACTGCAGCTGGTTGTATTCATATAGAGCATTCAATTCCCCCCCCCCCCCACCCCCCCCCCCCCCCCGAAGAATTTTCAATAGATTACATAGCTTTACATATGTAGCTGTGTACATGACAACTTAATTAGTTTTTGTTGTTTTTCTTTGATATAGGCATATATATTATATTTCTCGCAGTTGCAATTATATACGAGTGTTTTCGCTCTGTTTTCTATACTGCTACCTGGTACTTCTTTCAACAGTGGGCTAAAGTATTAACACTAGTTTGGCTGTAAAAAAAAACACATTAATAATAATTATAATTCTTTCGGTACCATACCGTTATATAATTTTTGTGTCACCCAGAGTATTCTCACTCGGGCTTCAGTAAAGCACTTCTGTGGCAGAATGGAACAGCTTAGCCGGACATGCACTGTGTGCAGGGCCACTTTACAGCAGGACGATGGACATGACTGCTGTCCATCCTGCTTAGGCTTGGAACATTTGAAGCAGGGTCTCACTGATGCTGCCTGTATGAATTGTATCACCATGTCGTGGGAACGGAGAACTCCCAGACTAGCTGCAGTAGAGGCACTCTTGACCTCAGATGCGCCTCGGCAAGGAAAAGCGACGGCAAAGCGGAAAAGGGTGGAAGCAGTGAGTGTCTCCACCAGTAAGAGACATAGAGAGGATTCTTTAGCCAATAAAGTGGAGGTTTTGACCTCAGAATTTGCCCAGATTAAATCTTTAATATTAAATCTGCAACCAAGGGAGGCACCATCACCGATGTTGGGAAATCCCAGTAAGGAATTACCCATTCCTGAGGAGGATATGCTGTCTATGGCAGCCTCTCAAAAGCAGTTTTGTGAGGAGGGTAATGAAAAATTCACTCGGGTATCCACTCTCATGATGACTCTCAGAACACGGCACGGGGTTCAGCGGAAGGAGTAGAATCAGATCAGGATGAAGTGAGACAAGCCATCCAGATTGCGTTGGCACGATTAAGCCTGGAAACTGCCCCTACAGTGGCAGCTCCCTCCAGTGCCTTTTTCAGAGGGACAGCAAAACCATCTGCTCTTTGCATTCCCCCATCCAAAGATTATATTGACGAACTACAGAGGTGCTGGGCTAATCCCAAGTTACTTACTCATCATACCATTGAAAGCAGGGCCCAGGCAGCTATGAACGAATCGGACTCTTATGGCCTGGGTCAGATGCCTAAAGTGGATCCATTTATTGCCTCTTTCATCATATCACCGGAAGAGGCTTGGAGACCTAATGCTCGCTGCCCGCGACCTCGGTGCAGAATCACAGACGATCTTCTTAGTCAAGCGTACAATACTGGAGCACGCATGGGTTGGATAGGGAATTCGCTCAGCCATCTTATGCTGGCACTATCCGAGTCTAAGATCCCAAGCCACAATAGACATAAATACCCTGGAGCTACAAGCAGTGCAATTAGCTCTGACACACTTTGCGCCAGCCCTACTGAACCGCCATATTCTCATCAGAACGGACAATACATCGGTGGTATATCTCATCAACCATCAAGGCGGCACGAGGTCCAGCCAGTCTCTGAGAGTAGCACAAGCCCTTCTGACATGGGCCTTCCTTCGGTTCACAAGCATCAGGGCGATGCATATACCGGGAGTGCCGAATGTGGTGGCAGACTTCTTGTCTCACCACAGACCTTTGCCAGGAGAATGGAGACTCAATCCAGAAGTAGTTCAGATGGTTTGGCGGCGATTTGGCAGAGCACAGGTGGATCTCTTTGCCTCGGAGACCTCGACCCACTGCCCCCAGTGGTTCTCCTGGACAGAGAAGTCCAGCCCGTTGGGTCAGGATGCGTTAGAGCATGCCTGGCCAAATCTTCTACTCTATGCCTTTCCCCCAAACCCCTTTATTCTGCCAACTCTCCACAGAGTTCTTCAAGGGCACCACAGGATGCTCCTAGTGGCACCGAACTAGCCAGGCAGACCTTGCTTCCCAATGTTATGCCGGCTTCTCAATGGGGAGCCCCGGAGCCTACCCAGGAGGCAGGACCTGCTCCTTCAGTTGCAAGGTCAGATTTGGCACCCATGCCCAGATCGGCTACAGCTCTATGTCTGGCTACTGAGGAGCCAGGGTTCCTGTTGAAGTCTAGTGATGTTAAGGTGCAAAACACAATCCTGAATTCTAGAGCACCTTCCACCAGGACCATCTATGCTTGTAGGTGGAAGCTCTTCACTGACTGGTGTACACCAAGAAGGTTGGTCCCAGACCACTGCCCGGTGCCAATGGTGTTATGTTTTCTGCAGTCCCTGCTAGACAATAACAGGGCTCCCTCTACCCTAATGGTATATGTGGCTGCAATTTCTGCCCAGCAAGTAAAGGTAAATGATCAATCACTAAGGTCACATATTCTAATCACCCACTTTCTGAAAGGTGCTCAGCGATTGCACCCTGTTCCAACTGTTAGGGTGCCCTCATGGGACCTCAGTCTGGTTTTAAGAACATTTACACAACACCCCTTTGAACCAATGGAGCATTGTGACCTGAAGTGGCTTTCAATAAAGACTGGATTCCTTTTGGCAATAACGTTAGCCAAACGTGTTGGTTAGCTCCACGCATTGTCAACCAATACGTCCTGTATGCGTTGGAATGCGGATGGAACAATGGTGACATTGTGGCCTAACCCCTCATTCCTACCCAAAAGGCTCTCAACATAATTTAGGAATCAAGCACTAAACTAAACTCATTTAGGAGTTTAGCACTCAATCGTTCTGTGTCTGACACACAAGATAGCAATCCAACGGAACAATTATGTCCAGTGCGAGCCCTTCAGGGATATCTGAGTGCCACAGAGAAACTGTGACAGTCAGACCAACTCTTTCTCTGCTATGGCAGGCCAAAAAAAGGGCAGCCTCTTGTCAAAACAGAGGTTGTCACAGTGGGTGGTGGAGGCCATTGTCCAGGCAAATAAGGCCAACAACATGACATTGCCAGCCGGCATAAAATGGCATTCGACAAGAAGTATCTCAACATCTTGGGCAGCATTAAAAGGTGTCCCTCTAATGGACATTTGTGCAGCAGCTAATTGGTCATCCACTGATACCTTCTCCAGATACTACAGAGTTAATGTGGCAGCCCTGGTGCTATGGAAGCGGCAGTCCTGTTGGGACCCTCAACTTCGGCTTAAGGTTAGCAGTAGCCTCCTCGTGATCTTGTTGTTATGAGCCATCCAGTGGGAAGCACAAGGTGCTCTGGCGATCATCCAGAACTCATAGAACCGTAGTTACATACGTAACTCTCGTTCTATTTCATTCTTACTGACCGCCAGAGGACCTTGTCACTCGGAGTCTTGCGAGAAGATTCTGTAGAGACAGTTTGCAGGATGTCACAGGGTTAAATAGAGGGGATAAAATCGGACACCCCTGCCATAGTGCTTTCTTTTGATATTGAATTATTTATAGATTTTAGAAAAATAAATTAAACAGATTTAACGATAATATAATCGTAGTTAGAATATTTTGTGTTCAACTTTTTTTTTTTAAAGTGAATCATATTGTGTATATTAACATTCTTGAATGTGACAACTGAATTGACTTGTTCTTGAGTAACATCATGCTTTCTTTTTCAGATTTCAGAGAACCCAAAGGAAGAGGCAGTAGTCTGATGTAAGATATTTTTAAAAACCTGAACCGTTGGACAACCTGTAGTTATGACATCAGACTTCTGAAGCCAATTTTATTTTTAAAGGTTGAAATGCTTTTGTCCTATTTCTCCCCCTTTCTTTTTTAAAGAATGATCTTTTAATATATTTTTGTCATTGATTGATTGAATAAAATAAATTGACTCAACTGCAGGAAAGGTGTCATTTATATTTTAAAAGGTTTTCACCAAAATGGTCAGGAATTTGTTGACGCACCATTGAAGTGTAGTTAAAATATTAATGTTGTTTCAACATTAACTTAGTACATCAGATGGCAACATTGTTTACATTCCGTTTCAGTTGTATTTTCAGTGTTTCAACAAAATGTATTTAGAATCAACATCACATTGTAACATTGATCAAACCAAACCATATTACCAAAGATTATTTTTGTTAATCACAGTGTTGATTCAACAGCAGTGATGTAGATTCAACATCATAGTGTAACATTGATTCAACAATACTACCATTGATTATTTTTGTTAATTTCAATATTGATTCAGCATCGGTAATGTAGAATCAATCATAGTGTAATGTTGATTCAATAGCATTACCATTGATTTTTTGTTCAACATAGTTTCAACATTAACTGAGGGTAAAATATCACTTTGTAATGTTGAATCAATACTATTACTGTTGATTTTTGGTTGAAATCTCAACATTGCTTCACCATTAACTGAGGGTGCAAGAGTGATGCTAAAGCAACATCACTTTGTAACGTTAATTCAATGTAATTAGCGTTGACGCATCAACACTGACTCAACATTGTTTCAATGATTACATGCTATCTGGGTAGTGTACATTATCCCACATAAACTATTTACCAGTTACTCTATAAATCTTAAAGTGAGACCTATCAGTGTGAGAACTATCAGTGGTGAACGGTGACCAACACACAGCTAGATAAGGATGTGATGCACAAGCACATGGTGATGCAGTTCACACAGTGAGGATGCAGCATTAGTGGGGAAAAAAACAAAACAGTGTTCCTCATGAAACAAAACTCACCTTCCCAGAAGCCCCTACACCCTGCCATGTGAAGGGAAAAATTAACCTCAGTCAGATGCAAGACTACACCAGCATAAAGGGGAAAAGCAGAAAGATGCAGGGAGAGACAGGTTAAGAGACGCAGCTTAAAGACGACAGTGGGAGCAGAAAGAGAAATATGAAATCGATGAAGGGAAAAATGGAACAATAAAACTAGATAGAACTGAAAAGACAGAACATATGAGCAAATACAGGCAGACAGATTTTACAGAACAAATACAGTTCAGTAATATCAGTGTCCAATGTCTGAAAATTGTACAATTCTTTAATGCACCCAGAACGATTAAGTTAGGCTTATTTACACAACTAAGAAAATAACAAATGAACCTTAAACACTACCGTAATAATCAACTGAATGAAACCTCAGTGTTAATGTGATTTTTCTCACCTCAAAGTCCTCATCTGATAGGTAGATCTCAAGACGTAGAGGGTCAACACCTTCTGGTAGGGGACGGGCTTGTATATCCACCAACGGGTAAATGGTCTTGCAGAGTCTAGTCAAGACGTCTTCAACAAGAATGATCTGATTACATACTTCAGCCTCCTATAAATCACAGAACACAACATAAAAGATGATGTTTATTGATCATTCCCCATGACACCAGCAGGTAAAGTATCTTAAAGGGTTAATTCACATTAATCACATAAAAATTAAAAATTCTGTCATCAATTACTCACCTTCATGTCGTTCTAAATCCATAAGACTTTAGTTCGTTTTCAGGACACAAATTAAGATATTTATAATGAAATCTGAGAGATTTCTGTCCCTCCATTGACAGTCTATGCAACTACCACTTTGTTGCTTCAAAAAGTTAATAAAGAGATTGTAAAAGTAATCCATATGAATTGAGTGGTTTAGTCTGAAGTTACATTTTCTAAAGAGACATGATCGCTTTATATGATGAACAGATTTAATTTAGGCCCTTTAAAAATCACACATAAAATTTCATCAACTCACACATCAGAAACGGTAAATGGAAGCGCAAGCATTTCCGCTTGATGTGTGAGAGCCAATTAGGTTTATTCTTGTATAACGCAGCATGTGTAAGCTTCCGCAAGAACCAATGAGGTTCAGGGCTCTACACTTACTTTTTGAACAAGGAGCACTGGTGCGCCTAAATAAAAAAATTTAGGAGCACAGACAAATATTTGGGGGCACAGTCATTTTTGTTGTATAAGTTGATCATTATAGAGCAGTGGAGCGGAAGCGAGCGGGCGGATCTTGGACAGAGCGCAGAGCGGCAATTTCAAAAGGACGGAGAGTCGCCCTATTTCCCGCTCCAATTCCGCTCCGCTCACGCCACGCATCAGTCAAAAAATGCGCCATGAAGAAGAAAAAAACATATATAGGCATAGGCACTAAGTCGCTAAGTCGCACTGGACTATAAAGGCGGCCGCACACCGGACGCGCAGCTCAGCGCCGCACTGCGCCACGTCTAGGACAACTCTCACCTGAAAATCCGATAACATCAGTAATTTTCTGATTTCTGTAAATAAATATAAAACTAAATGTATATTGCAGCACAGGGTGAAGTCCGTATATACATTAACTACGATTTGAGACACATACATGTAAATTTAATATAAAACTATGTAAATGGCGCTCTGTGGCGCAGCAGGATTTTGAACACGGTCCTGAGCCGCCACGGACAGATGCCGAAAGGCACCGCCGGTGTGTGTGCTCTCATAGAGAATAGTGTGTTCGAATTTAAAAGACGTGGCGCTGCGCGTCCGGTGTGCGACCCCCTTAAGTCGCATTTATTTAGAAATGTATAAAAAAACAATGTTACAGATGGGACAGTTGTTACGGACGTGAGCAAACAGAAAACAGACTGCTCTCTTATGTAATCCGTATGAAATGTGCATTTCTCTCTGGGGCGTTCAATACTGCGAAGATCGCGAGTCAGCATCTTTCCAGCCGACACAGACATAAAAAAAAAATTGTTTATTAGTAAACAATTAAAATGTCTCCTGCTATATTTTACATATTCATAATCATTAGTTTTGTCGTTGTGACAGCTTTTAGGTGCGTTATTGGCAGTGCCACCCTTAGGCCTACATGTTACATGAACGCATCAGCACCGAAAACATGGAGATTTTTTTCTTTTGGGGGCATTTTGTTTGTGTTCAGACTTTCTCAGTTGTCTTTAGGCGCGATGTTAGAGGACGCTGCTAATAAAGTTGCTAGTATGGCCTACACATTGGATTCACGTTTATTATTATAGGCTATTTAAAAAAAATTACCCCTTTTTTTATGCCGTTCGTATCATTTTATTTTGTTGTATTTATCCGCCACACCTTGGCCGGCCCGTGAAAATATTATCTGATATTAAACCGGTCCGTGACGCAAAAAAGGTTGGGGACCGCTACAAGTGATATACATTTCGATTTTTTTTCCTTTTTTGGAGCGAGTGGGGGGTGATTTGAAGCAAACTGCGTTGAGCGCTGAGCGAAAATGAGCGGAGCGGCCTGATGTAGCTTTGAGCGGGGGAGCGGAGGGGTGAACAGTTCCATGAGCGATGAGCGGAGATTCTCACCGCTCCACTCCGCTCATATGCTCTGCTACTGAAGATTTAGGCCTAAATAACTGATCTCCCGGTAATATAGTGTCCTACTCTGCCCCTCCTCATGATGATGTATTTGCAGCGGTTTCTATAGAAAAATGGCGTCACTCGCACGAGTGCGCCCAAATATTTTTTCACGTTCGCACGCCGAAATATTTACTCGCATGTGCGAGTGAAATGGGCGCACTGTAGAGCCCTGAGGTTTGTTCTCACGTGTCAAGCAGGTTCAGTTGAGCTTCCGTTTATGTTCGCTGATCACTGTTTATATGCGAATAAAAGCCTAAATTAAAGAACAAAAGTTCTAAGTTCAATGGGTTTGTAAAGACATGAGGGTGGGTAAATGATGACAGAATTTTGACAGAATGATGACAGTGGTACTCACCTGTAGGTGAGTACTACTAACAGTGTAATAAAGTGCTTGCAGATATTGTGTTTCTTGAAACATATTATATAATATTATTATCATAACTCAAAAAAAAAAAAAAAAAAAAAAAAAAAAAACTTGGTATGTGTATTTAACTTTCTCTCTCACCTTCTCTGTGATCTCAGCGATGTCCTCTCTGTGTTCCCAGCTGGGAAACATGTTAGTGAAGGTAAGAGGCTCAAGCCCTGCATGGATCAGGTATGATTTGGGAGTTTTTTTCTCATTTTTTTCTAAAAATACAAAAGTAAAACCAATCTTGTTATTGTGACAGGAAACTAGAGAGTTTAAAATCATGATGTAACAGAAGTAGCAGCAGACAATCTCTTTCTTATTGAGACTTACATCTAGTTCATACTTTACTTTACTTGTCCCTTTTACGGGACATTTGTTTTGGGCAATACATGAAGCTGCATAAGATGCCCACATCATTAACCATCACAAAGTCGTGTCCTGTGGCTACAAGCCTGTTAGTGTTAAACTCTAGTGCAAAGGAACAAAATAATTTTTATAGAGGTTGTATCTAAACTTTGGGGTACGAAAACTTCAACCAGATGGAAGTGGTTCCAATTCTGGATAAAGCACATGAGAAGGGTCCAGAGTCATTTTCCTTGCCTGTTTGAAAATAATTTAGTTGAATATAGACTCAACATGGGGGGTAAACCCCCAGACCAACCAACTTAATTGCTGTACGCACCAAACGGTTCAACTGAGATCTAAGGGTAACTGTCAGATTACCAAACCAGGCCGCTATACCAGTGGTTCCCAACCTTTTTTTGTCTGAGACCCCCTTTTTCCCAAGAAAATATTTTAGGGCCCCCCTTCACATTTAATGATATTTTCGCTCTTGTAAGCTTGCAGCAAGGATGACAAAATATGATGTTTTCAAACAAACGGTATGTTTACTATAAACAGATATGTTTATGCACAAATAATAGCCTATAATATTGAAAATACAATAACAAAAACATTAGTAGGCCCTTTGTAATTTAAAAATGTAAGCCTAGGAGTAGCCTATAAATTTGCCCTTTTTTAAATGCAATAACAAAAATATCAGTATTCACACTTGTGTGTAGGTAAAAAAAGAATGAATATAGGCTATTACTAAATGACTTCTGTCTGGGGCCTCAATACTTGCATGTTATTTGTGAGGCTTTATCAATGTGAGGCTTTATTTTTTAGGCTTTTGGCACTATAGTGAGCGATAACAAACATGCGTTTATTAACAAAATAATGCGTCTTTCGGAAGAACATTGTAGCCGGAACTACTTCTCTCTCTGTGTGCGTCTATGACGAGTCACGCAGGTACTGTGGTACTCCGCAGCGGCAGCGATCCGAACCAGGGTAAAATAGTCCCAATGTAATCACTTATTATAGGTGTACCATTGTGATTCAGGATAAGACAAAAACACGGTTTGGAAAATGGATTCATGATGAACTCGCTCATTATATAAATTTTGAACAGAAAAAAGTTAAGGACTTTTATTTAATGCAAATTGCTCAAAACTTTTCAAAATATGACGCAACCCCCCACAGAGCTCGCTGAGGCCCCCTTGTGGGCCGCGACCCCCCTGTTGGGAACCAATGCGCTATACCATACAGTAAGTTGGATTCAATACAGGCATGATAATACAGCAACATGACCCTCTGAGCAACTTCAAAAAATCTGAGCCTCCATAAAAAGTAAATTTTTTGTTGCACCTTTCGATACAGATTATCCACATGCACCTCCAATGAAAGTTTATTATCAATAAGTATTTGTACGAAGCAACCTGTCTAATAGGCTCACTGTTAATCATGATAGGTGAGTGGTTGCCAACTAACTTGGGATCAAAAATAATTTCCTCTGTTTTTCTAACGTTAATTACAAGACTGTTCTTTACTGCATGTAACAAAGTTGTCAATCTCTGCAGTATAATGTTGAATGTCCTTATGCAGAAGACCAAGAATGGCAGAATCATCTGAAAAAAACCTGAGTGAAACACATTACTGAAGACAAAAAAGTCTAGGATTGGAACTTGGTTCTGTCCATTGCTTGTTGATTGAATGGAGGCAGATATGACAAGAGCTTGCAGTCAGTTGTAAGAATGGGACAGGGTTTAAGCGGACTAAATGTTTAGACAAGTACAGCATACAGTGTCACCAGAGAGGTTCATTTGAGAATGATATTACACAGTATCACTCTTGTTTCTTTCCTAAAAAGATAATTGAAGACAAGCATGTATTTTTAAGTCACCTTTGCTATATTGGAGTACAGTTTCCATGGCACATTTCCTGTCGGAGTCCCATCGTATGCGAGCTGAGCCCGTGCTCTCACTGTCCTGAGGCCACCAGCCCTGCCACAGGTAAACTTCATGGTGATTATCCACCAAAAACAGGGCTAAAAGACAATCAAACAGAAGTAACATTATGATACTGCCACAATCATACCTCATGATTTTTCAATGAGTGTGAAGAATAAAATGTCCTTTTAACGAGGAATGTAACGAGTGTAGGAAAGCCTAATTAAAATGCAACTGACACCCATCCAGAATAGCTAACTGTTAACAAGCAAGTTGCACACCAGACAGAACTATTAACAGTGTTTAGGGAACATTAATGTGTCAAACACCTGGCTGAGTAGCTGTATACAAATCCTCTTGTAGGAAAGGCATCGAGTTGACCAAATTTGGTTCTCTGGATGGATATACAAATTCCACTGCCACAAACTCTCCTGAAGCACTGCTTAACTGGAACAGCCGAGGAGTGAAGTTGAACTTTCCTGGATCTGAGAAACAATACAAAACACATAAAAATCCAGGGTATCTGCAGAGGTTTAAATCAAATTTAAGACCTTTAAAGTTATTTAAGACCTGCACAAATAAATTATTGTATGTCCATACAAGTTAAGTTTAGCATGTATAATGCTTAACTTATTTATAAACAAGCCTGAAATACAATGGCACTCTTATTTTGAAATGTCTGCTTTCTCCAGCTGATCATTCAAAAAGATGAGGGAGATAAAAATATGCAATCTTACAACCATCTAAAACAATTACAATATAAACACCAAAATAAACATGGTCATAAATCATCAACAGTAAATCATAAGCAATTGCTTGACATAAATGTGCAGTATGCAATGGTTGCGAATTCCTCTGAAATCGTGAGCCTTTAGAATGCGCAACAAAGCCACACTTTTACTTTGAAGCTAGCAGTAGTTTATTTTATAAATAAAGTAAATAAAGTAAAGTAGTGGCGCTCGCATTTATTTAAATAAATCAAAGCCTTATTGTGATTCCTGTTTTCAGACTACAAATTTAAGACCTCTGAAAATAATATTTAAGACATTTGTTGTACCATTTAATACAATCCAAGACTTTTTATGACCTTGAATTTGATCAAACTGAATTTCAAGTGCCTCTATTATGCTATTTCTACAATAGGATTACATGCATCCAAAGTATAAAAAAAAAAACAACAACAACTTTAATTTCCTCATAATATACATTGCAAATAACCTAATTTCTCAGAGTCTGAAAACTGTTCGTTCTAAGATTCAGTCTCTCTAAACCCCTCCTTTCCGAGAGCTTCATCTGCTCTGATTGCTCAGAAAGCCCAGTCTGTTGAGATTGGTCTACCACTTACAGCCAGTGTTGGAAACGAAGCCAAGACGACCATAGGCTGGTATTATGCAAATTTGTTACATTGTTATGTAGGAATACAGGAAGTGAGATGGAATTGCTGGTTACTCGTTTTGCCAGTTCAGAATCTATTCTTTCTTTTAGGAGACACTCAGCCCACAGTACATGCGCCCTCATTATGCAATTATAATGCGATTTTGGCAATATTGCGATTAAACTTTACCTCATGCAAATGCAATACTTCGATCAAACTAATGCGATTAAGCTCAAAATAGTAGTAACCATAATCGCATTAAACTGTGGCGTATGCCGATTTTACATTGCAATAAACAGGCATGTAAACACCTTAATCGCCTATCTGAGAGTGGTATAACCATACTTATTAGCCAATAATAAGAACAATTATAAAATTGCATGTAAACTGGAGTGAAGAGTTCTGCTTGTGTCATGTTACTGTGATTAATACCCTACTCTGATTACTAGAAATAAACACATAATTGGTGCACATGTAAACGTAGTCAATAACTTTATTTGTTTACTACGCGATCAGCTTAGGAGACTGACACAGACGAGAAGTTATTTTTGTATTCGTTATTAGTATTCTTGTTGCTTCATAACATCAAGGTTGAACCACTGTAGTCACATGGATTATTTTAACAATGTCTTTACTACCTTTCTGGGCCTTGAAAGTAGCATTTTTTATTTTTCGGTGAACTAACCCTCTAACTCACCTTGCAGCATGCAGTCATACGCCTTTCGATCTCTCCTTCCCAAGGCCTCCCAGAAGCCTTGTGGTTCAGCTCCCTCATCACACTCCTGGATGGACACTTTACTGCTGCTGTGAAGCCCCGCCTCTAGAGGACACCTGAAAACCAGAACGTCTATGTCAGGGGTCAGCCACATTTGATATCAAGTGCTGTTGGTTTGTTAGTATGAGTTGACTCACTGCTCTTTTATTTTGTTTGCAGCGGCAAAGCCCACATCACGTGTGTGCATCTGAGCCTTGCAGCCATGCCACAGGTACATGCTGGCTTTAGGGATGTTCAGGAGGATCAAAGAGGTGCGAGACCGTAGGCTGCTACAGTGGCACACCACCTCCAGCAGTTGGCCCTCTATGGGTTTCTCTCCTCTCACACAGTATAAGCGCCAGTCATCTGCACATGAAGGAAATCGGGTCAATCCATACAAGTGTAACTGCAGAGCCAAATGGGTGGAGCTCGACCTAATCCAGCTCCACCTCTGTGGATCTAAGGGGTGGGGCTTAACTTAATTAGGTTTAGGGGTAAGGTTATGGTTAGGTTGGACTTTCTAGCGCCACCGATTAGGTCTAGAGAAGGGGAGCTGGATGCCATACAAGCTAGAACCGCCACTGCTCCACCCATTGGCTGTGTAGTGAGCAGTCTCTCAGTCCATATGTTCAAAATATGATTTTCATTATGTATTTGTCTTTTGATTGAACTTATCTGAAAGGGTTATGGAAAAATTATGTAAACTAAAAATTTGGCATCGTTAGCAAAAGAGATTACTTTGTGTATTGTCTTCCTCCTCTTCTCTCTTTCCCGCATGAACAATCATTCCTCCATTGAAGCACTGCAGGAAACAAGGAGGCTCCTTTCCCTGCTGTACCTGGACCTGCAAAACACACACACCATGTTAAACAGACCATTATTGGTTTTATGCTAATATTTTAGATTTTGACATTACTGCTGAACTGATAAAAAGGACACCGTTCAAAAGGTTTAAGATCATTAAGATGTTTTTTTAAAAGAAATGTATACTTTCCTCAAGATCAAAATAGTAACAACATGATGTTACATAATACATACATTTTAAAAAACATTTATAATGTTATAACAAAATATATACATTAATAATGTTATCTATTTCAAATAAATGCTATTCTTTTGAGCTTTCAATAAAATAATAATAAAAAAAAAAACACTATCCCAGTGTCCACAATATTAAGCAGCACAACTGTTTTCAACACTGATAATAATAGGAAATGTTTCTTGAGCAGCAAATCAGCATATTAGAATGATTTCTGAAGGATCATGTGACACTGAAGACTGGAGTAATTCAGCTTCTGCAATTCAGCTTTGCCATCATAGCAATACATTATATTTTAAAATAGAAAAACAATATATCAAACTTTTTTTTTAACATAAAAAAAAATCTTACAGACTTAAAACCTTTAAATAGCAGTGCAGGAAATGCTTAATAGCATCCTTTTTTTTTATTTTTTATTAAATCTTAAGTATAAAATAATCCATAGTAAGTACCTGAGCACCTCTCTCCTCATCCAGCTCTACAGTCATCAGTGCTGATGTTCCCTTTTCATTCACCGTGGAGTTACGACCTTGCCAGAAGAAATAACAACATTTCTCCTTCCCTGGACCGATGATCCGTTCTGAATGCAGCCTCTTGCCAACTGCACAAAAAAAGGAGAGAGTTTTGGATCATAGGCAAACAAACAGCCCAGCAACAACATGTTCAGACACACTGTATCTTATGGTTTTACACAGTGATCATGTGGGAATAACAGGTATATGGTTGTTTATAGATAATTGTATGGTGGGCACTGGGGAGACATAGTGGAAACAGACCTTGGAAAAGCAGTTTATTTTATAAGGAGCATAAAATATTAAAAAGGTGGAAATAAAGTGTCCAGGGGGATGAAGTGACAGACAGTCCTCTCTCCTGTGCACCAGTGTTATTTTTAGCATTATTTATAAACTACTAGCATTTATTAACATTTTTAATCAACGTTTATTTGTACATTTCATTCTAATTTTAGCTTAAGTTTGAGTAATTTTGTTGTGCTTTTGTCATTTTTATTATCTTTTTATATATTTCAATTTACTTTATTTTTATTTCAGTTTTAGCGATTTAAGTAATTTCATTTAGTTGCCAAGGCAAGTTTCTAATTTCTAAATTTTTTGGTTTTGTTTTTTAATCTAAAATCTCTCTCTCTCTGCTTGATAAAATTATTTTTAATAGTTTTAGTTAACAAAAACAACACTGCTATGCACACCTTCAACATGCAACTTACCTGCTGTGCTGATCATGTACTTCCATTTGACCACATACGTGTCCCCTTCATGGAACTGGCCAATGCTCAGTTTAGGTAATCGACTAAAACAAGCAAGAGAGAGAATGTTTGTACATAAAAATCCATTCATTTAATAGTTTTACCATATCAATTATTCATCCTACCTGTAGTCAAACTCTAGAATGTGCCAGACATCAACAGACAATGTGCTGATCTCAAAATTACGCCGCTCATCACCTTCCACCAGTCCATAACCTCGTCCCACATCAACTCCATCCAGAACGGTCTTGACTGGCATCCATACTGTTGACAACATCCGTGACGCATCATAGGGCCGACATTCTCCGCTCCGAAGCTCCTAAAGAAATTAACCAACCAATTGCATTTCAAGATTAACTACATTTTTAAATATAATCAGGAGTATCTCATGTATTAATACTTGCTTTTCAGAAAATTGGTACAGATACAACTTATTCTGTGAAAAATTTACCTTGTTTTCAACTAAAGTCGAGTCACCATTCTTCTTAGAGGATTTCTTGGTGTCACTCCAGTCCAAAAACTTCTCTTTAAAAAGAGTAGTCTCATTGTGCTGAGTTAACCTGCCAAACACAGCCCAGTCTGGTCTTCCCTGGCCTTTCCTATTAATAACAGGTTCAGAAAAGACAATAATTATATTAATTTCATATAGATTTCATAAAAAGCAAGGATATAACTTTGTGAGAACAGAACAAACCCATGAGACATGAACACAGCACTCATTTATTTTAGGAGTGACGCATCAGGCCTGCTGGTAACCCAAGTCTGCTTATACGAACACTGAGATACTAAGCTGTTGTTTTGACAGGTGTAGTAAGTTAAGCAACAATACACTTCTGACCTGAAAGGCCTCTTTGAACGAGCTTTTAAAGGTCACAAGTGCCAAAACTTGATCTATGATAGAAAAATACGCATCAGCAGAGCCTCAGCACATACTCAGCTCTGATATGTACCTGGGTATAAGTTTGTTGCACTCTCCAGGGTCCAGAGGATTAATATCACAGTTGGTGTAGTCAAAGGTGCCATTCCACAGGTGCTTTGCCAGCTGAAAAGCCACTTTTCTCTGTGCCAGCGTCACCTCCTTACCATGCCATACGTAGACCTCGCTACCAAAATCCAACACCAGCACCTAGATGTCAAACAAGAATAAAAAGTTGGTTTACAATTGAATAAGCCTTTCTATTACTTTAGTTTGAATTATATAATATAGCATTCAGCAGAGATGCACAATATATTGCTGAACATATGCAATTTTCAGATATTGGCCTGAGTAGGCTGACATTTGAATACATTTATTTATATTTTTAAATCATACCAAAAATTACATTCTAATGCAATTTATCTATCTTTCCTACTTCAATCATGCAAAATTGTAGACCGTATTTTGATTAAAGTATAAATAAGATTAAATTAGTCAATAATTATGTATGTATGCATGTATGTATGATTTTCAAATACTTCTTTAGAGTTAAGCATGGTGCAGCGAGGAACTCGACCCCAGTAGTCATCTTCAGGAATAAGTTTATCCTCCATGAGCCTATAGATGCAGTTGGTTTCTACAATGGCAGTCTCATAGAACTCATCTTCTTCTGGAGTGCCAGCAGCTGTAGGGTACAGAGGACCATATTAAGAAGGACTGCAGAAAGTAAAGGTCATTAAACTGCAGCATTCCTTAGTATTATGCTTGTGTAAACGGGGTGGTGGTGGCGCAATGGATAAGACACATGCCTTTGGTGTGAGAGACCCGGGTTCGAATCCACTGTGAGACACCATTGTGTCCCTGAGCAAGACACTTAACCCCTAGTTGCTCCAGAGGCGTGCGACCTCTGACATATATAGCAATTGTAAGTCGCTTTGTATAAAAGCGTCAGCTAAATGAATAAATGTAAATGTAAATGTAAATAAAATTGTTCAAAGTCAAATGCTGCTGAATTGTCAGCAGATGAGGAACTACATAATATCTCACCTTGATAACTGGCTTGGCCGCCGAGAATCTTCCAAAACTCTTTGGCAGCAGGAGTGTGAGTGTTGGCACCTTCCTCGATGGTCTGCACATATGAGGCTCTGCATCCCAGGTCATGCTTGGTCTGAATGAATGTGGACAACTCTGCAGCCTGCACGATTGAAGATACAAGCACATTTAATTTTCATTTGCACAACAAATGCAGATTATAATATAATATAATATAATATAATATAATATAATATAATATAATATAATATAATATAATATAATATAATATAATATAATATAATATAATATAATATAACATAACATAACATAATATAACATAATATAACATAATATAACATAATATAACATAATATAACACTGAACACAAAAATCCTCACATTTTCATTAAATTAATCACTTTATAGTAAGGTAAGATGTAGGTCAAGAGTTCAATGACCTGCAGTCTGGATTGAACAAAGAAAGTTGTGTGTGTGTGAGAGAGACACAGGAGCTTTTACAATTCACTTCCTGCTTCCTTTACAAAAATATAACATTTCCTTTGTGGTTAATTCTGTTTACTTCCTGCACGTGGGGGACTCACCGATATATGAATAGTCCTGAACACACCAATGCAGAGTACAGGATATGACATGTTTAACTGTACCAAAATCAAATTGAGAACCAGAAAACACAATTTTGATATAGGTGACTAATATTGACATCTAGCACTAACAGCCAGTGTTATATACTATTATGTTATTAATTAATAGCTTGAATTAATTTTAATTTTTATATTTTCCATTTTAATTTAATTTTAATAGTTTTATTTATCTTTAATTTATTTTTATTTCAGTTTTAGTGATTTTAGTACTTCAACTAATTTTGAACACTGTCAGTTGAACACTGCTAACAGCTGGAGATTTAGCAACGTTAAAGTGATAGTGTGATATGCGTTTGTTGGTACATGCAGCAGGACACTCACTTTGGCCTTCTCAATAACATTTGCAAATTCTCCAATCCAGACGAAGCAATGATGGGGTGTAATCAAGAGGAAGCAGTCACCACTGTTCAAGGAGGAAGCTCTGGGCTCAACAAGTCTGGTCTGAACGTGCCGACGACCTAATTAATATGCACAGAGAAATCGGGACAATAACAATGTGAGTCACATGCTAAACCCCCTGATGTCAGGAGCAAAAACACAAAGTGATTTGTTTTGACTGTACAGCATTATCTCGGTTAAATTTCAAACTCAGAAGATAATTATGTTATGATATAAAACATAAAATGTGATCTGAAAACAGAAAAAAATCAGAACGTCCTGGTAAGCAGAACATTACAACAGTTGGACAATTCTGTTGTTCTTGGACTGCTCACATGTTGCTCTCTCCATTAAGTCTATCTGGTTTCTTTCTCTCTGTTTTGATTAAGGCAAGTGTAGAATGTTGTTTTGGGAACATGCAGGTGGGATTAGATTGAGAGGGATGCCTTATGAGGAATTGGTATCCACAGCCTTCTACATTCTACAACAACAGGCCCCACAGCAGCATCTTATGCAACATGAGGACAGAAGTTCTCCCATTTACTTTTAAGTAAACAACACTATTCATGGCTGTCTCCCTGCCTTCTCTACAGGAACACACAGATACAGCACACACTATGGCCACATTCACACAGCAACAGAATATGGTTGTCAGCTCTGTATTTGGACTAGAGTAGAGATCTGTGCAGGACTGTTTTTTTTTCATCCCGCTAGGTTCTATTCCGCACTCTCCCGCTTAATATTTATTTCTTTGTTCACCAGCTATCCACTTCGAATTATTTATTTTTTTGACCCGACCCTCTCACATTTAAATTTCCCCTACTGAAAGAGAGATTGGATATAACAAATATAAAATGAAAAATAAATTAAATACGACATCTGTCACTCAAAGTTATAAACGAAAACCATTGCCTTAAAGCTATGGCAAAATAAAATCACTTTTTGAAACAACTATTTAACATCCACGCAAGAAAAGAATGTCCTGACGAGAGCCGCAGAATGCAGGAGAGCCACGGGAATGTAGACCTGTAGACTGGAGTGATAAAACGTATTGTTTTATTGATGATGCCATCTATGATATTACACACGCTCACTATAATTAGTATTAATATGGGCTTGACTCCCATTGCACATTCATACAGACACATTCATACATTGAGACATACCTTTAAGTAAATGCGGTTGTCAATCCCAAAAAATGACAGTGTGCACGTTGCCTATATGGCTGGCTTCTAATCAGAGATCATTATTCTTCATAATCAAAAATAGTTGTGAAAAAAAAAACTCCCCAAACAAGGTCAGAATGGAGGATGAATATTATTGACCTCTAATGGCTCTTTTCCACCGAGCGGTACAGTACAGTATAGGATTTGGGACGGTAAACCCTGATCCGGCTTGTGTTTCCACCGGCAAACGTACCCTTACTTGATAGACGTGGTGTAGAGATCAACATCATTCTTGCACGAAGAAGAAAACGACATCAGATCTTGTTCTTGCTTCTCGGCATGTGGCTGTTTGTCACAAGACAGCTTTGTTTGAGCAAAAGCTGCAGGGAAAAACACAGCCGAAAAAACACGCACAAGTGACGATTCTCTGTCAACCAATCAACGTTCTGCGGTGAGTCTAGCTCCATCCTTTAGGTACCAGACTACTGTGCTAGGTACACCAACGGAAGGGTCCCAAAAAGTGGTACGGTTCGGCATATTTGGTACCATTCACAACTTCTGACAATCGAAACAAAAATAATTGTGTACCGCACTGTACTGTACCGCTCGGAGGAAACAAGCCATTAGTCTGCAGTGCCATTTGTAAAAAAGAGTCCTCCATCCTGTCATTGAGCTCAAACATTGCAGATCAAACATTGCAGATCACAAACAGTTGCTGTTATCACTGTCACTCACCTTTGACCTGAATGAGCATGAGTTTTTTATATGGCATGGCACTGTTGTTGGAGCTCTGCTCAGAGGCGTTCACACTTCGCAGACTCACACTGCTGAAGTTTTCTTTACTCGCCAACCCAGCAAGAGCAACCTCAGAGAAGCCGCTGTTCTTATTCACTATGAAAGAGAGGACAATAACAAGAATTAAAAAGTGCAAAAGTATGAGCTATAGCATGCCACAATCATTCTACAGTATTTGAAATAGATATCTTATAACATTCTACAGTCAATTTATTTAAAGCATCAATTTAATGCATCCTTGCTGAATAAAAGTATTAAATTAGTTTTTATAATGTACTTTATCATCTCGGTTTCGTCTGTGAAAAATGTCGTTGATGAAAATAATGACGAAAATTATTCGTCAACGAAATTAACACTGTAATGCAGTGGAGGAGATAGCCTTGCCAAAATCCTTCACATTGAACTAACATTGTAGGCTAACAACACAATTTGCTGATCTTATGTTAGCCGAGTAGCCGACAAGCTTACTTTCCATTATAAGGTTAATGTTAAACATGTTCACTAACGTGAACTCATCCGCGGAAAAGCTGCAGCCAGGGGCTTTTCAAAGGAGACGCTGCCGTTATCTTGACTGTGATTGGCCAAATGACTCGCGTGATGACATTTATTACGGGTTTATGTTGTGAGGATTGTTTTAAGTAAATTTTTGAAGCCTAATAAATGTTAAAAAATTGTTAGCTTTCAATTACACTAATGTTAAAAAAATAAATACTGGCCTTCATTCAAAAAGATTCCATTAAATGTTTCCACGTTAATGTTTCAACATTAATTTGGAGATTAACTGTGAAATTATTACATTATAAGATATACTAAAAACTTTTAAAAACGATTAAATCAAAGAAAAAATGTGTGATTAATCTAGTTTTTTTTTCAATTGACTCCACAATTATCATTTTTTTGGACATTTCTTCCATATGATGGCTGAAGCAGCAGCGCGTTACACTGTTTCACAGTAACCAGATCAACATTGTGAATGGAGTATTCCAAAACCAAAAATAAATGATCAAGCAATGGGATAAAATAGCTTCTCATCCCTGCAAACGATACCATGAATGTGAATATTTAACAAAGTCAAAAACAAAACAAAAGGTAAGCAGGTATCCATATTAATTTCAGTATTAGCAAACGCAAAACAGCATTAAATGCAACAACTTTTAAAGTAAAAAAAAAAAAAAAATTACTTAAACAATAAAAGTGATGCTTGATGCTCACTTTACATGGCACACTTATCCTACCAGCTGTTGTCATCACTTTCCTCCTGACTGCTCTCCTCACTATCTTCTTTTCTCTCGAACATGGTAGATGATGATTTTTTTTTTATTCTATCAACATTAATGACAGACAACAGCAGGACTATTAGGCTGCTGTGACTTTAAGACCATATGCACGGACCGAATATACTGACACACATACACTTATCACGAATATACTTACACATACCCGACATAACCAAGAAAATACTTGCCGAGACAGGTCTCTTGACATAATTTTGTGTGCATGTGTAAATTCAAGCACAAGTAAACGTGAAAGAGGAATAAACTCGGTGTTCGAACGTTGTCTGAAACGCGCCCCCGTCTCTCTCTCTCTGCGTGCGCAGCTGTGTGCACATATAACAGCACGCAAGTCCCGATTTTTGCCTCTTCTTCCCCATTTAAAATCATTTGAATGTGTAAATTGGCAAGACAAAACATGTCCAAATGATAAACTTTCACTCTATGATGGTTAAGCATTTAATCCGCAAATCACATGTGTGCCGAATCGTGAGGCACCCCTAATAATTAATGCACACACTTATCATGATTGCCATCTTACCAGAGATGGAGAAAAATCCTACTCCAGTCAGTAAACGTGTCCATGTCCCCAAAAATGTTGGTACTCAAAAGCGATTCCCTTCACATTTTCTGAGCGCATGGTTTATTTTCACCACGCATGCGTACCAGTTATGTGCACCCCTGATTATAAATGTGTAAATACTGGCAATAAATTAACAAAATGTGCATAACATTTTTTTTTTTTTTTAAGTGTTCATAAACCAACTACTCCACCTCCTTCATTCACTCACTCTTTTCCTGTTTCATCCTCTTGCTCTCCAGAAGGCCGATGTTTAGCCTCTGTTCTGTGTATTCGTGTCTGATGTCCTCCCGAACAGCCAGCATTTTCAGAGGGTTTCTGGATGACTGAACATTTCTGGTTGGCCGTACCGCCCGCTTGTGCTGCACCATCTCCGAGGTCAACCTAAAAAAACATGTCATCAAACAACGTTTCAGAGCTAGTTCCTCAATCTCATGTTTGTTTAATTTCAAGCTGTAAATAGAAAATTTAATTGTCAATAAAACAAAATATGGCTGGTTAGTTATTGCTACAGAGATTATATTAAACTCTACTGTAATAGCCACACTTTGTTTGGTTTTACCTGGGCAGCTCCACTCCAAAGATGGCATCAAAATCGTCGTTGATTTCCACTCTGCTGGTAATCTTGGCTATTTCCTCTGTGTGTCGATAAAACTTATCGAAGGTCTCATCATCCAGAGTCATGACCTTTTTAACAGACTTCTCTGTGACTGCAATTGTGGCCTCCTGAAGTCCTGCAACTAAGAAATGTATAGGAATACATGCATTAAAAATAAACTGAATAAAATAATAAGTTGATATTGTAACAAAAGTCCACTGAGTCCACCCAAGTGCAGTTTTTATTAACAAAACTTGAACAAATACAAAAATAAACAGACGTGGCTTGACTAGGCTTGAGCATGAACATGAAACAAACTGGAACATGGACATAAATTCAACAAACAGGGGTACAGGATACCAAGCTAGAGAGAGACAATGGGAATTTGAGGGCTAATTATACACATGGACTAATCACTAAACAAGGAACACCTGAACACAATGAACCAATAAATCAATGAGAACACCACAACACAACACACAAACCAATGGAAGCATATGATAAGATCACATGAGCAAACAAGGAATCACATGACATGGAAACAGGACTATGTCTGATTACAAAATAAAAGACAGCCAAGCATGAACTTGAACAGAAACCAAAACCATGTGTTATCTCTAAGGTGCATTACACATTTTCTAATCATACTCACCTTTACCATTGAGACGACCAAGGAATGACTCCAACTTTTCCAGCTTCTTGTCTGACTCCAGCTTCATGTCCTGTCTGACTTCAATCTCTACAGAAGAAAATAAATATGTATGATATGCATATAAAAATATATATTGACCGACATAGAAGAAAGAGGACAGGAAATCTGATTGGAAGAAAGGGGAGTGGGACCAGGAAATGACACAAGCCATGTACAAGTATGGCTTCTCACCTTCGTGTGGCTTTGAGATTGTATGGGAGGCATTCTTGTTTTTAGAGGACAGAGGGGACAGCACTGGATTTGTAAGAGCAGAAGGTGCTGCCAGGCCTTGGAAAGAGAAAACATAGGGGGAATTGTTCTTAACTGCACATTGTTACAAAGCGAAACCATTTTCAATATGTTTTGTCCACACAGTACAAAAAATACATAAAATTATCTGTGTCACTACAGTGAAGAAATAAAATCTGTGTCACTACAGTGAAGAAATAAAATATGAATGTGTGCATTTTTCACAGACCTTTTTTAACCATACGGCCAGCCACTGTAAACTGAGTGGAATCATTGGCTGCTCTGTAACCTTTGACCTTCCACGCATCTTCTTGTGAGGTGATGAGCTGCTTGCGTTCCTGAATAGACATCTCTACTCGATCACTCCGCTGGCTTTCCACCATCTCATTTCCCATCCTCTGAGATGCCAAAGGAGAAACTAAATTAAGCATCTGAGCAAGTATTTATATAACTGTCAGGGCAACTTTTTTCAAAGTTGCAAAGTTTAAATGGTGACACTTTATTTTACAGTGTCCGTGTTACACATTACATGTAGTTACTATAGTAATTACTATAAATTGTGCATAATTACATGCAGCTGATCCTAATTCTAACCCTATAGTACATTCATGTAGTTAATTATTATTACTCAGTACTAAGATGTATAATTACACTGTAACATGGACACCTTAAAATAAAGTGTAACCGTTTAAATATCTTTACGATTTTAATCTTAAAAAAGGGATGCTCAGTTGATAAATATTACAATTGAAAAAGTAGTGAGAGAAACAACATCTCATAAGAGATTTAGTAAAAACAATAATAAAAAACAATTGTGAAGTGTAAATTATAATTTTCCTAACATTAACCTGCAAACAAAAATAATCCAAAATCCTAAAATAAACTATGTTTATATATAGCCAAAATAGCTAGTAACTGACTCCCAAAAAAAAAGAAAAGAAAAAAAAACCTACAAACACACTGACCATACATTTACATACATTACAACAACAGTCTCAGTGTTGTGTTATGGAGGAATAATGGATGTGTGTTTGGGGGTGAGAAGCACCTTCCGTCTCCAGGGGTGACGCTCATCCACCTGCACGGGCAGGGGGGTAGCCTTCACACGGAGGGAAGAGCAGGAAGACAGGCAGGAAGAGAGAGGGATGAGAAAAGAATGGAAAGAAAGGGTGAAAGATGAGAGGATGCATCCTAGACTTGAGAAGCTCTTATTAATAGACAGAGGAAGGTGATGCTTCACTTGAGATCTCACCACTGACCTGTTAAAAGACTCCTCATTTAGATTTACAGTCAATCATTGTTGTCTTTAATTATACAGGCTTGTAAGCATCCAATAATTTGGTCATGATAATAAAGATAGGTAGAAATATTTCATTATAATATATAGGTTTTAAGGTTTAAGCGAAGTATCTAAAAACATATTCAAATTTACATACAAATCCATTTAAATAAAGATTTTCCAAGAGTTAAGGTTTTAAATGTATTAAAATAAAGAAAACAGAGATTCTTTATGGACTGAACTTCAGTCACTTCATGGAAGATGACAAGAAATTGTCAAGAAGACAAGAACAAAACAGTCGAGAGTCCTTAACAAATTAAATATGGATATAAAATTAACAGAACAATACAACGTAACTGCAATTTTGTGCATAATGATTTAAGTAATATATATACATAATATAAAATATACAGTGAAATAGTAACAATTGTTTAAAGCAAAAAGTATGTGTACTCTTATACTAATATATATTAAAAAAAATGTTAAATAGTAAAAGGATGTTCCCACACGTCTGTGCTTGACATCACAATTGTTTCCTTTAAAGGGGTGGTATAATGGCCTTTCACAAGATGTAAAATAAGTCTATGATGTCCCCAGAGTGTGTAAGTGAAGTTTTAGCTCAAAATACCCCACAGATATTTTTATATAGCATGTTAAAATTGTCACTTTTTGAGGGTGAGCAAAAACGCACTGTTTTTGTGTCTGTCCCTTAATGAGCCGCTGCTCCCAGCACAGGGGGCGGAGCTTCAACAGCTTGTGTTCTGAAAATTTCTAAAACTTTTAGCCTTTTATGTTCAAACCGGAGTCAGACAAAGATGGAGAGACTCAAGAAGTGAGAACATGTAGACAACATTTCTGAATGGTTAGTTGATGAATTTATGTATGTGTAGTTATCTTCTAGTCATTGATTAGATTATCATGACAGAATATGCTATAAATCACATTCCAGGGGGTGGGGTTTATGTAAATGTTAGGGTTAGTGATGTCACTAACAAGCCGTTTGTTATATATAAAAGCAATTTCTTTAAAAGAAAATATCTCCCTTTGCTTTGAACTCTGAGCGTCGTGACTCAGCAGATGCCGTTTATGCTCAAACAGCAACATTACACACTAACTAAAGTTAGAAAAGTGAAATCATAATCAATCAACCACCCCTTTAAAATGTCTTTAAACACTATCCTGTATTTTGTATGATGGATTTATGGAAACCTAACAGTTTTTAACCATAAATTTGATAGGATTTTGTACAGTGTGGAAATTACAACTGGAAAAAAAAAAGGGAGACAGGGTTGTCCGTATCAGAGGGTGGAATGTGGAGGAGAGCTTACATCGGGTGGGTGTTCTTGCTCACCTTGGGGAGGATTGCTATTTGATCCAGTGGTTCAGATGCACATGAAAAGGAGGAGGAAAAGACAGGATCCTACAGGACAGAGAGGGGAATCAAGACAAAAGATGGAGAGACATATGACAAAGCAGGAAGGAAAGAAGAGGAAGTTCAGGGGCAGACACCAGGCAAGTGACATTGGTCTAGTCTTAGACACAATGCCACCTCTAAATAACCACATGACATCAAAGTAATTTGCTAGAATGCTATGATCAAATCTAGAGTACAACACTCAACCACCAGCCTCGCACAACCACCCTGAATCTGAGGATACTCAAATCTTTCTCCAAACTAACTGCTGTCGATCAAGCAGCTTCAAAAGAAACCACAATGAAAAGTGCAAGAGAAATTGGTGGGCAGATACAGTACTATAAATAAATACATTACAAATTTACAGGCTCATCGTTTAAATTTTAAATGTTTGACTGATATGGTCCCAGAGGAGGCAGATCAGTAGAAACTAAAATTGGAAGTAAAATTTAAATCTAAGTGACTAAAGCTATAGAAGGCCTTATCTATAAGAGTGGTTGAACAAGGCAATTAATTAACCACACCATAACCGTCACCACAGGGTAAAATAAAAGTCACCAAAATGGCCGTAAAAAAAAAAAAAAAAAAAAAACTTCTTGGCATTTCAAAATTCATACCGTCACCATGGTAGTTATGTAAAAGGACCAAGCAAATAAAAATCACCACCACAAGCAATTGGCTCATCCTGAGTTGATGACAAGGTCCGAAAACCAGGACAGCACACAGGTCAAGGATTAATTAAATACAAACACAAAACCATAACCCTTATACACTGTTAAAACCCGTGCTAAGCCTGTTAGCATGGTGGCTAACGGCTAACAGCCTTACCCAGAGTTGATCAGACACCGCAAAGTCATCTATCATCATCCCATCATCCTAGAAAAAGGGGTAAAATGAACAGGGAAGAAATGACCCTGTACTTAAAGCTTGGATATTAAACTTAACAGTGAATCTGGTTATTGTGAGAAATTAATATTTCATAATACAGTTGATTATAAACAAAATAATGTGTTTCTTGATATTTTTGCAATCTCATTTGTTAACTCAGTATGAAAAACTGTATAAAGTATTTAGATGTAAAAATGTCTTTAAAGTCACAATGAAACTAAGTAGGAAGCGGCAGATTTTTTTTATGTAATGTGGCGTACATCAGAGTGAAACAGATAAGCAAAGAAAGAAACGCAGGGCAGGTTCTATCCATTGTTTTTTGATTGGATGGAGGCAGATCTGCATGCAAGCTTGTGTAACTGGTCCTACTGATTCGAACCAGTGTCACTGGCATGGGAGGCGGCCATTCTAACAAGGACGCTAAAGACCGCAGCCTCTAGTGTCAGTTACTAGTGTGGCTCTTGAGATCAGAGGAGTGAGGTTTACCTGCACAGCTCTTTACCAGCTGGCCTTCATTACATTCACTCCCCTAAACCTCACTCCTTCGGGTCATGGCACCAACTTAACCGGTCCTACTCGCACCGCTTCGAGTGGGATTCTAACCAGTCTCACTGGCAAGGGAGGCAGCCATGCTAACAAAGATGCTAACCGGCATGAACCGGCAAGGGAGGCAGCCATGCTAACAAAGACGCTAAAGACCGCAGCCTCTAGTGTCAGTCGCTAGTGTGCCTCTCGAGGCAAGTGGAGTGAGGTTTACCTGCACAGCTCTTTACTAGCTGGCCTCCGTTACACTTGCAGTCGACCATTAGAAAAGGGCAGGGTTTAAGACTAAATAACTGGAGAATTCTGGCATACATCACCAAAGAGAAGTCTATCATTTCCACAGAAGATCGAATTATATTTTAATGCAAAATTACGAGGTCAAAAAAAACAAACATTCATAGATCATTCACAATAAGAAAGACTGTGTGGATTTTGACTTTAAAAGTTTCTGTCACCCTCATTGCTTAAGAAATTGTGATTTTACTAAATCTGATCTGCCAGATCATCAGCTAAATATTGGATATAATGCTAGCTAATTCCCTTCTCTGAACTAGCATATAAGTGATGTTACCACATTACAAGACTTGCGCAACCTGCAATGAAGTGACTGAAACAGTCTTCAGAATAAATCCAAACAGAGAATGGCACGTGAAACCTCACCCCATTCCCTATTGCACTAGAGAATTACTATGAAGCATGCAAAGATTTTAAACATTTTTTATTACAATAAATAATATTATAACAATAAAAACACAAAAACATGCAGTAAAGAAGTGGAGTGGCAGAAAGACAGATTCATGCAAGTTAAGAACACATACTGTCTCAAACATACTAATAATCCAGAATCTATTGCTACAAAGATGTACACATGCATGATGACCAACTTCCCTCTACTAGCCCTACCAAAAACAAAAAAGCAAAAGGATCACCCATTAATGCTCTGGGACTAACATTCGTGCTGTGACTTTTAAAATTATTATATTATATGTCAGTGACTATAAATCAAGGGTGCATAAATTATATTCTAATTTGATCATTTCCAAACATGATTAACAATGAAAAAGTCTTCACCATTTAAATTAAATGTGGGGCAGCTTGCACTGAGCAAACTTAGTGTTCTTGAGAAATAAATAACATTGTGAATATGACCAGAAAATGCAAATAGAAAAGGACAGAACATAAAGAAACGAAGAAGACAAAATAATGGATAGCACTAGGGGTGGGCAATATGACCAAAATCTTATTTCATTTTATTTCACGATAACGATATATCTATTTTTATTTTATTTTTGTAATTAAAAATAAGAACAAAAGAAGCAAAATTACAAACAGTAGGGCAAATACAATAGAGCAAAGACAAAACTTAAATAAACTATGTTTTTCAGCTACAGTAGGTTTATTTAACATACAATAAATACTTCAAAAATGTAATCAAGTATATAACTAAAACACTTCATAGTCTTCACTTTATGAATCAAATATTAACTGATTCTTATTAAAGATACAAAAGTGATTCACTCAAGAGCAGCGAGCGATTTTCTCTGTCTTTTGTTGTTTGATTAACATTAATGAGACAGACAGACAGCTCCCTTTAAGACAGAATGCAGGATCCAATGTACTGACATGCATCCGGTTTTCACCCAATTGTTTATGTCAATTTAAGACATAACCGACTATGTTTACGTGAATACTTCACATGACGGGCATTCTGCCATTATTGTACATCTATATGACCGTTGGAAAATATAAGCAGCAAAAGAGAATTGAATTCGTGATCGCATGCTGTCTGAGAGAGGCGGTTTTCTGTGCGCACGCTTTTAGTGTATATTAGTCACGGCCATGGACCGTGGGCTGAATGTCTGGTGCAAATGGCACACAAAATTGGAAACCCTTCAGGAGATTCAAAGTCTTCATCTGATTGGTTGAATTCTACAGGGAGACGCATGTGTCGTGTTCTTTAATGGTCTACCTGAACACAAAGATGATGTGACCCCAAACCCCCTTATGGAAGAAGCAAGCCGTGTGTTCATTGAGCGATTATCAAGATCAACTAAACGCTGGATTTTCAAAAGTATGTGAAGAACGTAAAGTTCACGGCATAGACTCTTTAAAATACGTCCAAGAGTCTGTTATTGTAGGGACATCGACATTACTTTTCATGCCCCTAAATATAAGGAAAAAAACAAACTGGGATTGGTTGCTTTACATGTCAGTCAGGTGGCCTCTGGACGGTCATTGGCCAATAAAAGCTGCTATGGAGTCCAGACCTTCTGCCGTCAGTCTGAAAGTATGGCTACGCGAGCACCAGCCGCATGGAGTTCCTTTTCACATCTTATTGCGCTCAACATCAAGCATGTCTCACTCTTTATTTTCTCATTCATGCATGTTTCTTTATCACTCTTACGTGTATACAACTTTAAGTAGTGCTGTTTACATACGGGCGAAATAAACTATATAGTAAAATCTCTAACTATAGACACTTTATACCGTGGTCACGATATATACCGTCATACTGCCCAGCCCTAGATGGCACACACCCTTCTCTGTTTAGAGTTACTCAACTGCACAAAGGCCAATTCTATGCTAAAGGATGAACTCTTTTGAAATGCAGAACTATGCAACAAATGCAAATAAAATTACTAAAAATCACACAATTAACCAGTTGCATGATATTTGCTCTGCATCGCCTAGAGCTGATAATACAAGATGCTATTCATCAACCTAACACAACAGCTGTTGAATACACATGGCATACGAAATTAGACAATGAACCGTGACCTATGACCTGTACAGTCAGGTGAGACAGTTCAAGGTTCAGAGGTTACCTTCTTCTTGAAGCTCTGCTCCACTTCCCATAGCTGGGCGTGTCTTTCAGACACAGCAACCTGCACCACATCCTGTTTTTTATTTATCCTGTTCCTCCAGTCTTCTTCTCCACTCTTCTTCAAGAGGGCCAGCCTGCAAAAGACAGAATCTTATGAATTCTTGCAGCCTTTTTAATTATTAAATGTATTGCCTTGAACACATTTGAGTTTATGGTCTAATAAAAATTATTTACAATTTTAAATGCTTGGAATTAATTTTGTAGATGTATTTGAATTTATCCTACTTTTCGAATTTCTTCACAAAAATATTAATTTACATTTTAATGGATGACAAAGAGAATAGTTTAAATAAAAACAGCTAACAAGAGCCAAACATGCATGGGAACTGCTGGAAAAGCAACTCAGGAGGACACCTCACAAATAACGACAGTTAATGACAGTAATTAGATTACCAATTTGTTTAGATTAATTTACATTGAACTAAAGTCTGTGCTCCCAAGCTTAAAATGACACTTTTTTGACATGGACATTTTTTTCCTCTATGGCCCTATGTGTATCTTTTTTTGATGGACACACAAGGGTTAAGTTTAGATTTTAAAGTTTATTAAGAGTCTATTTATGTAATTTCATCATTTTAATAACTTTGCTATTATTCTTGTAAAGCATTATGGTATATAAAAAATGGTATATAAAAAACAAAAAACAATTGGGTGTGTTAAAACTTTTGATTAGGATTGTATAACCAAACATGACAAACAGAAAATTATATTGCAAATCTATCTCTTTGGAAAAATAAACAAAAACAACAATGCATAGGCATTTTTCATGCTTATTCACACACATTTAAGCCAACTCATTTCAAGTGTGGGTACATATTTGTATCTGCATACAGACGAGTGGTTTTCTTTTCATCATGTCATTATTAATCAATTTAACCAGCTTGCGTCATGCTTCCTATGGCAACAGACATCTGCCCATCAGTTACACAATACTTTGATCTCTAACCGTACGCAGCAGTACAGATCTGACTAAAACAAACCAATCAATGAAAATACATAACACCATATAGAGTTACACTGAACTGGAATATCTGTCTCTCTTCATCTGTATGCTAAATGTCAGACCACAACACAAGGATGCAGTCAGACGGTATCATTTCTATTAACAATGAACTAGTCTTAAGTAAAAAATTTTATAAGGACTTTGAGCATCTGATATGTTTCCATTTCTAATGTAATTTTTTTATCCTAGCTCTCAATCTAAATGGAAAGGACAATGCGACTATATTTATTTGACATATATTCAAAAGACACACAGAGCAACCTACTTTCCACAAATAGTCTTTTCAAACTGTGTGTTCCACTTTGACTAAGGCACCCTCAAAAAATATACAATTTACAATGTCCTGCTTTATACAAAAATGGAGGAATAATTGTTTTCAATATACATCTATAGTTTAAAATACATTTTCCTATTACAAAACAATACTACGACATTCTGCTAGCTGACTTCCACATAAAAAAACGATCACAAACAACACAAACTTTCAGAAATATCATTAGGGATATTTCACACTTTCATACACTAACCTGTCTTTGATGGACATCTGTCTGGCAGACATGATGTCTGAGAGCTCGTCTCCCTCCTCTGGTTTAAAGTCCGTCTCCTGCTCTTCTTCTCTCCTGTCGTCCTCTAGGAGGTGTCCGGCTGACTCTGCGTGCGTGTGTTGTGCAAGAGAGTCCCTCTGTAATGAGGATAAGCCCTGCGATACAGCTGCCGCTGCATGTACTGTGGCTGTGTGCACAGGAAGATCTGTTGAGCACAGACACAGGAAAGGGTTAGAGCAGCTCTAGTGATACCATCAATAACAGCTCAGTGACAGGCGGAGCCACCACAGACACCCAAAACACATCAAAACTCTCTCACACACATTCAGTCCTGTCAAGAGATGATGCTCACGCAAGCATGTGAATATACACACAGTAATGAACATTGTGATGAATATGTAAGAACTACTACACAGGAAGTGAGAGTCAGTTTCTAAACATAAAGGGAAGCTTTTTTGCCAATGATGTGCAACATGTGGCTTACACAGACATCTTTGTCTTTTTAAAGGGGGGATCTTTAAAACCATCAGCCTGCATGACAGACACAAAACAGGAAGACGCAATAGAAGAGACGCACATCACATCCTATCCACACCTATCTTTTGTGTAGTCACATTGATATCAGCACAGAACACATGTACATGTACAGCTGTCTCTGGAGGAAACCATCATAACAAGCTATCCCTGATAAAACAAAGTACTGTACATGATTGTGTGAATTGAAGAGTATGATGGGGTAAGATAAACTTTAATTTCCTCTTAGCCACATGTAACTAATTTTAAATGTTTTTCAAAGTATTTTTGTTGATGGGGATTTGCGGGCACAGTAATTCATTTAGGCTGGAGAGAGAAAAATGTTTTTTTTTTTTTTTTAAAGGTAAAGTTTGACACTTGGGGTAAGATGCAGAAAAAGCCTCCACTGGGTATGGTGTAATTTTAAATACTTAAGTGGAATTAGCATTTACTAATTCCATATAACTCATCTTTTACATGTTTTCCCCCCTTGATTGTGATTGAGATTATTTTAATTTGAATGTTTGATTTATTATTTTTAATTAAAGACACTTTTTCAAAGAAATAGGATGTTTTTGAAAAGTGTCATATTCACCAAGGCTGCATTTATTTTATCAAAGATACTTCTGTAAATATTACAATTTAAAATAACTTATTTTAACAGGCAAAGCTGAATTTTCAGCATCATTACTCCAGTCTTCAGTGTCACATGATCCTTCAGAAATCATTCTAATATGTTGATTTGATGCTCAAGAAACTGTTGTGCTGCTCAATGTTTTTTGTGGAAACAGTGATATTTGTTCAGGATTCTCAGATGAATAGAAAGTTTAAAACAGCAGCACTTATTTGATGTAGAAATATTTTGTTACATTAGAAATGTCTTTACTGTCACTTTTAAACAATTTCATGCATTCTTGAGCATTCATTTTTTTTTATCTCACTGACCCCAAAGTTTCACTTGGCAGTGTAAATTATTAATAATGACATCAGATATATTTAACATTGAGCAAATATCTGATTATTGCTGGGACCTGACCCTTATCCCAAGGGGCTTTCTGCCCTATTTAGGGGCTCATCTTATAAGTGAGAATAATATAATATAATATAATATAATATAATATAATATAATATAATATAATATAATATAATATAATATAATATAATATAATATAATATAATATAATATAATATAATATATTGGATGATGTGTCTGTGTCACCAACCTGTACATGCATCTCAGTATGTCACTATTTACCAGTAAATATTCACACTGCTCTTACGGAGAGCATTTTTTCTTATTATTAAATAAGGGAATAAAAAAAAAAAGTGCATTAAATAACAGTACAGACACACAGAAACAGGTCTAGGAGGAAAGATGGCACTTAAAACACAATCAAATACACCACCAATATTCCTCTACCTGACATGGCTGCCTTTGACTTGTGCTCTCCATCTGTTTCTGAAAGGTCTTGAGAGGTCACCAGCACCTTATTATGCCCTTTAAGGTCCTCACAGTCTTTGGCCGGCTGAGCGTGTGGTGTCCGTTTCATGGTCTCTGGAGAGGGGAGCTTCCTCTTCCCCATGTTTAATACCAGCCTTTCTCCTTGGGTCGCCAGGGACACATCTGGACTCTGGTATGACTGGATCTCTTGGGCAGGTTGAGGATGGTGAGGTGGGGAGAGGTTCTGCTCATAGTAGGCAGGGCCAGATACATTGGACATGGTCAAGTGGATGTCCCCGGCATGTTCAGTTGAAACAGTGGAGGATCTCATAGCGGAGGCAGAGGTGGATGCAAAACGAGCTCCACCCGCAGGCTGCAGCTACAAGAGGACAACAAAAGAGAGCGATGGAGGACAGGAGCAGATGGTATTATAGGAAATGGAGTAGAAGGGAAGGATGGAAGGATTTAAGAGTGAACCGTGTGAGAAAGAGAGAAAGATAAGAGCAAGATGGTAGATTGAGGGGAAAGTGAAGTGTGGGATGAGAACAAAAATTGAGTCAGCAAGGGGCAGGAAACAGCACATTCATCAACCGTTCATCATGCTGACTAATCAGAGGCTGACTTAGTGCATTTCCTGTAGCTGAAAGGCAAGCATCAAATCAGCCGCCAACACAACCATTCACAAAACCATGCCCTTTATGCACTGAACCAAACTGTTCCCATCATGCCCTCAGAAACAGATACATTAAGTCACAGACTCAATCGATAATATGTCAACTCTAATGTGTCAGCAGGGCTTTAGGCAGAGCTGTGCATTCAGAACAAGATTACGCTGACTCATTTGTCCTGTTAGCTTAAAGGTACACTGTAACTTTTGGAGCTCTAGAGAGGTTAATAAACAAAACCGCACGTGCCTTGCGGAAGAACATTGTAGCCAGAGCTACTTCTCTCCGTTTATGTGTATGACAAGTCACGGTACTCGGCTAGTCCGCAGCGGTTGGTGTCCCGCTCGGTCTAAAATAGTCTGAAACAATTATCATAGGCCGTACCGAAGTGATTCAGGATAAGACAAAAACACAGTTTCGAAGATGGATTCATAATGTGCTCGCTTAAATACATTTTGTACATTTGGAACAAAAAAATAAATTACATAGTGTACCTTTAAAAACACTCAAAATCTATGATAAATATTCACATGATAACACTCAAAATACTCATATGATAGAAAAAATAGAAGGGTACAATAATGCATAAGGGTGGGCAGTATGATGAATGAATGAATGGAGGCATTTATATAGCACTTTCATATGTACTACTGTACACCCAAAGTGCTTTACAATCATATCAGGGAATCTCTCCTCAACCACCACCAATGTGCAGCATCCACTTGGATGATGCGATGGCAGCCACAGTACAACGGCGCCAGTGCGCTCACCACAAACCAGCTACAGGTGGAGAGGAGAGAGTGATAGAGCCAGTTTAGTGGATGGGGATTATTAGGAGGCTATGACTGGCAAGGGCCAATGGGTGGAATGTGGCCAGGACACCGGGGTTACACCCCTACTCTTTAAGAGAAGTGCCATGGGATTTTTAATGACCACAGAGAGTCAGGAACTCGGTTTTACATCTCATCCAAAGGACGGTGCTCTTTTGACAGTATAATGTCCCCTTCACTATACTGGGATGTTAGGCTATAGGGATACACAGACCAAAGGGTGAGCACCCCCTGCTGGCCTCACCTGTTTTGATTGAGTTTCTCTGTTTACTTTACATTTTTATTTGTTAACTTGATTGATGCAAACCGAAAAAAAAGATATGATTGTACATAAGAAAACTCTTTTAGTTCTTTCATTTAGGGCATTTTCAGACCTGTAGATTGTTAGCAATGTAGCATTTTCTTAAGTCCATTTCGCTTTCACAATGCAACATTTTAAAGCATAACCAAAATATGTTTAATCAAATCAAATGTAAAATTGGTCCTGAGAGGACACCTGTTTATGTTTAGAGATGCCACTCATAGTGGTCATCCATCACAGATATCCAAATGTATATAAGCCTTGATTACTGTTCCAATTAATAAGTTACAGAGTACATATACCGTATATACACACATTCACACCTACACTGTCACTTGGGCAGTTATTTACCCCTAAATGGTACATATTAATACCCTTTGAAAGGGTACCGCCCCAGTGACAGCCTTTGTACGTTTCCCCCCCTGATATATAAATAAAAAACAGCATCATCCAAATTATCAGTATGTGATTATCAAAGACAAAACATTACGACTTATTTCAAAAGCACAAAGACTGAAGCCTGTACTCAAGCTACCAGCAATCTGGAACTACATTCACATAGCAGCACACCAAGGATGATAACTGTAACAATAACGATAAGATATAATTTTTTTAAATCATTCTAAATTTAAAAGAAAAGTCCACACCACAACTATAATGATAACAAAGAAATTATATTGGAATCACTTTCAAAACTATTTGTTTTCCAGCTGATGAATAATAAAGACTATTGACAGCCAATCAGAATCCATTCTGCTTTAAAGACAGATCTCCAGCACAGAGTGTTATCGTGTTTTGGTGTAGTTATTGTTATAGTTATCTTTATTGTTATTGTTCTTGGTGTGAACAGGCCTTTAAAAGACTTCTTTGGGATTGTAGGATTTACATTTAAGCAAGATGCTTATAAGAAATGCCTGAATTCAGCCTACTGGCACATAGGGACATATATGCTGAAGCATTAGAACAACTGCTTCTAAAACACAGGACAATGGTTTTACTGCAGGCAGTGTAAAACCTTGGGTTCTATAAAACATCATACGATTCTCTCAGGCATCCTCACATGTTCCAGATCACTCAGACCCTCTGAGAACTCAGATTCCTCGTCAAACATCTCAGAACCAGAACCATCCTGCATCAGAGATAAACCCCTTTAAATGCTCAAAGCTCAATCATTGTGTACCTGGGTGCTAATTGTTCAATCGACAAAACATTAAAAAACATCAGCTGCCAAAAGTTTGTGGAAAGACATTTTTCAATGTTTAGGCTGTCATTTTATTTCCCACAGAATTTTTTTTTTTTTTTATAGAGTCAAATTTAAAATAAAGTGTGTGTATGTAATAAGATTGGACTATTTAGGTGAAAAGTATTCAGATGACCTACTACTTTGGCAAAGATTCTGTATGGTATCCAGTGGACACTTTACTATCCCATGAGGCCACAGGAGAGGATTTGTGAATGTGTACGCATGTAGTACACATACATTCATACTATATTGAACATAATAGTCATGAAGTATTAAAAAAAACTATAGTACTGCATCTGATTCTGGATGCAGCCTATGACTTCTTAGTCCTACTGAACATCCTTTCTCTTACAGGATATGCATTTGTTGGGCTATGTCGGTTTCTGTCTGACTGGCTTTGTAGCTTCATTGTTTGTTTGCTTGTCTATTTATTTTTTGTCTTTTCTCTTTACCTCCAGTATTTAATAGACATACATTATATGGCCAAAAGCATGTCCACACCCATTTGTGCTTAATTTCATGACCAGTCATGATTAATGATTTAAATTACATGAGGAGTAAAGTACTAAACTGATACAATTCTCATTTGAAACATGAATAAGCATGGTTTAATTATTCAATGAAGGAAGAGACATGGTACGTACCTGTTCAACCTCTCCAAGTGTGATTGGCTGAGTCTGGTACCGAGTGCCGTTTCTGCGTGCACGAGTGTCTCCTCTGGCCCGAGGGCCGTGGCTGGAAGGCTGTGCTAAGCGATTGAAGAGTGCCATCTTCTCTGCCAGAGTGAGTGTGGAAAGGTCTGGTTCCTCTTGGCCATCCTCCCCTGGAGATGCATGGCGAGCTTGATCTGTCCCTGCCGCCTCTTCAGCCAGCCGAACTTCTTTGGCTTGTTCCCTCACCATAGACTTTTGCCGAGACGATGCCTGCAAACTGTATGACACATCCACAACACACTGCTCAGGAACACTCAATGCGTTTCATATGAAATTCATTACATCACCTGGGCTAGGCGGCATGACTGTTTACCATGTGCAATAAAGATAGTAATAAAGAAACGACACAATGTTATCAAGTTACATATTATAGATTAAAAACACATGCATGGATATACACTATACAAGCAATTGTGATTCATGTAACAACTTGAATAAAGTACTATAAATGTAACCACAAAGAAAAATTGGCAATATTTTGGATGTGTTGTTCATTCCATAGTCCATTTATCAACACAAATGAATACATGTCTGTTAAACATTGTCATGCATAATTCATTATATTCGTATTAATATTATAGTAGCATGTGCAGACAAACACGTCATGCTGTTTTATATGCTCAACATGCGTCTGATGAAGCAAAAAAAACACAAAAGTGGCATGACTTGAATCCCTCCCAGCAGTCTCACATACTTTTACAAGCCATTCAGACCTAGTTTTGATGGATTTTTATTATTTCATGACTTTACAAAGCATTACTAACAACTCCCTTATGTATACAAATCTGTGGCTAATATAATATTAAGTACTTGTAGTCATGAAATAGTGGGTGTGCTAATTCTCACTCTTAATTCTAAAGGTAAATTTAAGCATGACTTAGACAAATGTTCTGTGTTGGCCTGACAGTACCACAAGAGGGTGCTGCTTCTTAATTACGTCTGTCTTCCTACATAAACCACAATTCTTTGACAAGCACACACTACCCTTCAAAATTTGGGGGACAGTAAGATTTTTTTAAATATAAATTAATACTTTTATTCAGCAAAGGCTACACTTTTCTCATGGTGCATGGATCTACAGAGATTCTCTCAGCATGCTCTCAGTGACAATCATTAGTACTGGTAAGTGTGACTATGCCTGTATAACACACACACTCATGTGAGTGTTTATATGCGTGTTCTGAGTACCTGAATTTGGTCACAGAGCTGTTGAGTACAGTGTGACTAGGAACACGCGCTACAGAGGTTTGTACAGTCGCGGACTGTGACAAGTGGCCAGGGACACTTTAAACCACACAGAGGAGGAGGCAAAGAAACAGAGACAAAGGAAAAAACTGAAGGAAACTGAAGAAAACAGATCAGAAATACATACACACCACATGAAGTAAAAGGAAGGGACAGACATATGAAGGAAAAAATAGCATTGAGAAGAATGTACATTTAACAAATTGTTCTGAAGCCATATTAATTTGTTTATAGATACATGGTTGTAAGATGCTTAACATTTTGGGGGTCAGTAAGATTTTTTATCTTTTGAAAGAAATGTACACTTATTCAGCGAGGACACATTAAATTGATCAAAAGTGTCAGTAAAAACTTACATTGTTACAAAACTTTTCTATTTCATATAAATGCTGTTCTTTCTAATTTTTCTAATTATTGACAAATCCCAAAAAACAGTTGTTTATGTGGTCAACAAAAACATTAAGCAGCACAACTGTTTCAACATTGATAATAATAAACATTTCTTGAGCACTAAATTAATCATTTCTAAAGGATCATGTGACACTGAAGACTGGAGTAACATTGCTGAAAATTCAGCTTTGACATAACAGATTTTTTGAAATATATTAAAATAGAAACAGATATTTTAAATTGTAATAGAATCAAACAATATTACTGTTTTTACTGTATTTTTGATTAAATAAATGCAACCTTGGTGAACATAAGAGACTTCTTTCAAAACATAAAAAATCTTACAGACTTTTGAATGGTAATTTACCGTATATCTTGCCAAATTTTCATATTGACTGTAAATGTGGAACCTAACAAATGTAAACATTTGAGTTTTCCCCCTCTAACTTAAAAACTGCCTCACTTGAAAGATCTAACGGGTCACATACAGTATGAACTTACGTAGCAGCAATGACCACTTCCTCTGAGGTGACCGGCTGAGTGCGGGAGCGATCCTGACCTCTCCTCAACCTCCGTTCAATGGCAGGATTACGGCTCCATGCCTTCAGAACTGAACCATCTGAAGTCTTCTCCAGCTCCTAAGAAATAGTAAGACTTCATAAGAAATAGTTTTACACAATAACAAACATATGTACATATGTACATGTATATCACATCAGAAATGTCCCTTCTGCTGGACTCACTAAATTGTGTTTTTGGTCACATTTTCTTCTGGAGTTTCAAATGTCATATTAAAGGAATGTTAATAATTTTGGGGTAAATTGACTGAGGTGTGTCCTCTTTACACACTTCTTGGAATGCAAAATGAATAAAATGTTAACAGCAATATGAACCGAGTACAAGTACTGAGACCTAGTTCTTTTTATTGGTGCCATTTTATTTGAATTAAATATGTTAGTGAGAACAAAAAACAAAAACAACTTTTAGATATCAATCTGCATATGCGATGGACATTGGTTATGCTCCTCTTTGCTCACTTTTGAAGGTTTCTTGAGTAAAACAGCTCTATTTTAACAAAGCACATACAAAAGGCCTGAACCGGAAACGATACAACCCGTTTTACAGAATACAGAAGTTTGTTGCGCATAACCTCTATTGTTAGACACCAATAACATGTTCTGAACCCAAAGGCTATTTTTAATGTGTGCTTTACGTAAGGGGCGATATATGAGTGACCATTGATGGTGTTGATACCAATGAAGAGAGTTTCAAATAAATCCCCAGCAGAAAGAGCAGCAGCACTCTTCAGGGTTTGAAACAGAGGTACAGACATACTTAAGCACCACATACCCTGAAGAGAGAGCGTTTGGCAGCGACACTCAGCTTTGCTCTCTCATCTAGCTTCTCTTCATCCACTGGAAAAACAGAACGTAGAGATGAGTCAAGCTTTTTCATGAGAACTATTTCATGAAACCCCCTGACTTTCAGAGGACAACACAATGCTAACCACATGGTAGAAATGTTACGCAAGCAAGTTTCTGCTTCTCCTCTGCTCTGATTTCAGAGGTTTAACCTTAAAGGCACAACAGTGCAAAATAAATGCTATACATCTACCAAATGCAATGTATTACATTGATAAAAAGCGTTGCGTGACTACTGTAACACTAAAAGGGGGCTTATAAATTCATCATTTTACTTTTAGCCAGAGGTCCACTTACAATGCTGAATCAGTTAATATACACTACTAATAGTACACTTAACTATGTATATACAAATATCAAGGAAAACAGTAATATGATCCTTGAATGTTTTTTTTTTAAAGCATATTCCTTGAGGCAGCACCTTAAGTAACACACAACTGTTCAAAGGTCTGGGGTCAGTATGATTTTTATTTTTTATTTTTTAAGAAATTAATACTTTTATTCAACAAGGAAGCATTAAATTGATTGATAAAAGTGAGTAAAAATATTTATAATGTTACAAAAGATTGCAATTTCAAATAAATGCTGTCCTTTCAAAGAGTCCTAAAAATGTTTTCTACAATGTTTCTTGAACACCAAATCAGCATATTAGGAATAAAGTACATTTTTAAATATATTAAAATAGAAAACAGTTATTTTAAATAGTAATAATATTTCACAATATTGCATTTTTAACTGATTTTTTTTTTATCAAATAAATGCAGCCTTGGTGAGCAGAAAAGACTTGTATTAAACATTAAAATAAAATCTTAAGGACCCCAAACTTTTGAACGGTATAGATGTTTGTTTCAGTGAACACTACATTGCGATGCAAGTTGACACTGCTTACACATACAGTATGGCTAGAAAAGCAAAACAGTACTAGTTTTAACAGATCCAGAGGCCCCAAAAAGTAGGTCTGCTGCTCTCTGGAGTATTCATGGTTTCTCTAAACAGAAGCAGTTTGGCAGAGCTATCTTTAAAGTCAGTGCCATGTCTCCATAAGCTTTTCCAAGTGAAAATGTTTCCTAGTCAGTTCAGACTCAGATTAACAGTAACTTATTGTATGTAATATTAAATTATCTGTTTATATTACAGTGGTGCACATATGAAACAAATGCAAAAGTTACGTAATGTAATTGCGTCATCCTGCACCATCACATAATAAATCTAAGACAGCATCTAAAGCTAGCTAGAGTGACTTTCCATTTTAAAATGGCAAAATAGGAAAACATGCTGAAAAAAAGATTTTGTAGTGTATGCAAGCAAAAAGACTTACCCTCAGGGCTTAGTGGTTCAGGGCTTGGACAAGACCTAAAGAGAACAAAAAGTAAAAGTCTTACAATTAAAGTCTTACAATTAAACAGATCGGTAAGGATTGGAAAATTATTATATCAACCAGCTGATTTGGAAAAAAATTGCAGCAAATGCAGCAGCGTATTAGGAAAAGGGGAATCAGGAAAACACAGCAGCTAGTGGGAAGGTGCAGAAAACACATCAGAACAGCTTAATCCACAGCGTTAGACAGAATTATAGATTTCGCCACATGCCACAGAAACAAAAGAGGAGGAAAAAAACAAACAAAGAACCTTTCATAAAAACCACTGACCAAACATTTGGATTAGAATCCACTACACATAAAAACATTATACAGCGTGTGTATTATATAGCATTAGAGATAGTAAGCCAAAAGCTAACTTTAATCAGTGAATTTGTAAATACAGTGCCGTTAGAAAAAGAACTAGACATGACACAGACCAAAGTTTTCTGGGTTATTACCAAAAACAATTTATTAGACTTTCATCAAGTGTAATTTTAATGTGCACTCCAGGCTAACTCCACAATAACGTGCATAAATCTACTCATGAGGCCTACCGGTCCAACTGCTCACGCTCAGTTGATGTGATTGGCTGAGTTCTAAACCTCTCAGATGTCTTTCTATTCTCAGTGGGACATATATACCGCAAAGGGCGACGAGATAACCGATCTTTGACCCTCTCACTTCTCCAAGGTGCCTCTGTAACCACAGGCAGCTCTTCTGCCCTATTATGTCACAAAGCATGACTGAATGAGGCAGCATTGAAGAATGGCAGGTGCATAGGCATGATATAGAGCAAAACACCAAAGCTTGATGAACTATTCATCTGAGCATCCTCATAGTGGGTTAAATGAACTACTGAAAACAAACATCAAAAGTGGTTAAGAATTATTCTGTCAGCACATTTAGCATAAACATCCAACATTGTCTCTAGAAAGGCAAGGATGCCAAGCCAAGGTGAGACAAAAGACAGGAAGAGATGGTTAATTGACAGTGCACACTAGTCAAGCTGAGCAGCATGATAGCTAAAGGAATAGAGCATTAAATTCTGCTGGTTATCTGCTCTGAATGAGCGATTCCTCAGCAATATTACGGTATTTTCCTTCATTTAATTCTCAGAGCAATTACATTATGAGATTTTGATTGTTAATCGTCAATGTTAGACAGGTTAGTAAGTCGATGCATAATAATGTACCACCACCTACAGTTCGGCTTTCCGGGGACTCGCAACACTTTCCAGGTAGGTGTGGCGAAGTTTGGCCACTGAAACCCTGGCATCATGGGATAGGTGATCGCCATTGGGCACAGCCTCTCTGACTGGGTCCTGGATGGGGTTCTCTTGAAAAACTGTCTTTTGGACATTTCTAACATCCAGGGGTTTGGATGAATTTGGCATATATCTTCCTCTGGAGGTCTGAACTGGGGCGTAGCAGCTAGCGTCAGCCCGCTTGTGGGCCTCTCGAGCTCTTGCTTGCATAGACTCTTCAGCCTGAAGACGGGACACATGCTCTGTGTAAACTTCCTGCCTTGACCGACCTCCACGCCACCCTCTGGGGTCATCTACAACACCCTCTTCTGTGCTCCGTTCTTTATGTCGAATCTCAGAGGGTAAAACGGCCTTCTTGCTCCGCAGTAGCCCCTCTGTCCTCACATTCTGTTTTCCCTCCACTTCTTCAAGTACTTCCTGAATCTCTAGTTTATGCCTGGAACCAGGTTCACTACCCATAGAAAAGTAGCTCTGGAACCCCAGGTCATGGCGTTCCTCTTTCCCAGGGTGGGTCAGCCGCTGCTTGGCTGGAGCATCAGGGAGGGTCCGAGTGTGTGGGTGATATTGAGGGTACGCCTGGGGAAACTGGTTGTACGCAGGTACCTCTGTTGTTTGACCCCTGTGAAATGGCTCGTCACGGGCCAGTCTCTCCCTAACTCGGATTCTTCAGAAGAAGAGAAAAGGGTTGGTTACTTAGAATAAAATGTAGTCAAATATTCACTGACTGAGCAAAAGAAAGAAATTGAAAAATAGAACCGTTTCATTGGCCTGGAAGTAAGTGAAAGGGAAAGAGTCTGATCCAACCAAAACAACCCTTAAGCCACAGAACCAGTTGAAGCATCTCAATATGGTTTGTGCTTATTAGAATGTGGTTAAAAGCAACCTTGACAGTATTTGGAATAAAAAAGACACAAAGTGTGTCAAAGTGGATGTTTTCACAGTGGTCGAAATAAGTAGAACCATGTGAAAAATTGTTGCGCTCACTGTAAAAAAAAGAAAATCAAGACACAACAACCGTGATATGAAACATAGAACATACATATTAAAACAAATAACCATATTGAAACAATCTTAAAAGTAAGGTTGTAGTCAAAACATTATAAACAAAGGTTAGTTCTTTGGTTCAGGGTTTTTCTTACTATTTGATGCGAAAGATCCTAATATATGATGTTCCCTATGCAAGGGATCCCATTATTATAATATAAAAGCAACTATATTTTCATGTATAATGAGCCATTTATACTGTGTGAGGAAAAATAAATATAAAGAAAACATGTTGTTTGCAAAATTAGCTTTGATATTTGTTTTTTATTATTTATATTCATATTATATCAAGTCCAAATTAAATAAAAATATTACATGGGAAAATATATTATCCGTAGTCCTTGACGTATAAACCTAAAGAGAAGTAATTTCAGCTTAAAGCAAATATTTGTAAATATTTTTTTCTCCCAAATTTTCTGTGGACCCCAATCACCTTGCGGCATCCCCGGACCGCAGTTTGAAAACCCCCCTTCTTTAGATGACAAAATCCAACAGATTCTGCTTTGAGGATTTCACATAAGTATATTTATGATCCTCAAACCATTTTCAACATTTTGACACATAAAGGTGGGTTCTTCCCTGTAAATTTCTAGCTATGGGCATCCTAACACCCAGTTAATTTCACACTACACAGCGTTTTATTACGTGCTGGATGAGAGAGGTTTGCTGATAAACTAGCTTAGTTTGTGATGACTGGCTCTTTAGGTTTAGGTCAGCAGAATCAATGCTCTCAGCAGGGGGAGGCAAAAGACTCTCTCATCCAAAACATTTTGCAGTTAGTGCACTACCAGTGAAGTGAGACTTAAATCACAAAGAAAACCTCCTATAATGCTTTTAAAAGACGTCTGTTTATTTCAGGGTTACTCTCGGTGTCTAACTCTTCTTTTCCACCCATTCACCCAATTAAAAGCTCAAATTCCATTAGCTGAGAGCTACAATAGTGTTAAAAACAGACTTTTTAAGCAACCCAACCCTCTACACATCACAACCTTTTTATGAGATATATTCCACACTCCACTAGCTGCTAAAATCTGTTTCTCCTGACTCAAGCTTGACGGCTGCCATCTGTACACTCACACTTCAGTTTTACATATGGTAACATGCACTCTTGCTGAGCTCCTCTGGAACCCTGTTTAAGTGAAACCATGCTCTGCACTGTAATTGTTGAGTCATGTGAACTGTTTTTAACCTCCTCTAAGTGGACTGCATTTTCAAGACTAAATTAGAAAAATGGCTGTAACAAAATGCAGCCAAAAAGTATGTTTGGTATATGGTTCATGAAAAGGAAAAAAAGTGGTTGAAATAAAATGTAACTGTGCGGTAAAAACAAATATAAAAGACAGAAGAGACAATTTCTGTTGAAAGGGTCATGAACTGCATTGTTTTATTGTTTTATAATGTTTCCTGGGGTGCACTTATAATGTTAGTATGATTTTTATAATTTAGAAATAAAAGGAATTTTCCAACCCTGATTTTGGCCTTCTGATTTGAACGCTCCGTTTTAAGGGGCGTGTCTGCTGTGAGACTTCAGTGTAAACACCCACTGCTGTGATTGGCTGACATCTTTGTATTTAAAATAGCAAGTATTACAAGCGGAACTCTCTCAAACTTTTAGCACGTTTTTACTATTATTACAGCTTTCAAGGTTAACTAATCGTGAACAGTTTTGATTATAGCATTATACTTAGATCTATGGCATTATATTTAGATCGTTGCAGTGATGAGCATTGTAACCGATCACAGACATGTTGAGCGCATGAATGCAGTGATATCGTCATTGCAACACGATTTCTGCACACTAACGAATACTTTCATCATAACTAACAGTGCAAACACAGTGTAAATAAGAGATTTGTTGATTATAACCAAAGAATATAGATAAAAGGGATTTTGTTATAACGGGAGTTTTGGCGAGATAAACTCAGTCAATGATAAACTTGCGCGTTTTGATTGACAGCTCCAGCGATTTTAAAGGGAGTGTTCTTTGATCATCAGTAAATCAAACCAGTGATTAAACAGTAAACTTCTCTTTGTTTCTCTTATAGTATGATAAAACTAAAATAAAAAGTTGAAAAAAAAAATATATTAGATATTTTCATCATACTAAGAGAAACAATGAGAAGTTGACCGTTTAGTCACTGGTTTGATTTACTGACAATATGATTTACTGACAAAGGACTGTAGGCTACATGAATCAATACATATCAGGAATCACTGGTCACAGATCAGGCATTAAAATTAACAGTCACTTAACATGTGGTCGCATTACTGTTGAGTCCATAACGTGAAAGTTGCAAAGCCTGCACCGAAATTGCCACTAATCTACCAAAGAATCCACCGTGAAACATACTGAATACATATAAATAATGCTCAACTGAGACATTCACATCGTTGAAAATAAATAACCACTTCTCTAGCATTAGGATCCTTTGGATGGTAATGTTATTTTTATTCCAGTGATCCTGTATCACTCTTCTCTCCTAGTCTTCTCACTAACACGCAAGTGGGCAGGGCCAAAGTTGCAATGATGAAGTAGGCATTGATTTTCTTCTGCAGAGGCTGTCTTTCACCAATGCGTCATTTGCTGGGCTTGGTTACAATAAAAACAGTTTTTGGACTTACAAGGAAGTTTTCAGTTCTGAAACTTACAGGATATTCGTTTAGTATGATGACCTCTTGTATGTCAAAAGCTCAAGGAAAATGTGATTTCTCAGTTCATGACCCCTTTAAACATTAACTATGAACATTAACTTTAGACATTTGCAAGAAACATCCAAAGGGGAACCTAACAAACAAACAAACAAACAAATAAATTATGATAAATTAGATTAACTCAAAAAGCATCTATATCTCAGACTTGCTCACTATAACAAAAATAAACTATATTTAGAAGGTTATGCTTGTGCAAATACTCTGCAGATTCAGGGGATGAGGTTCGAGATGGAGAGCCTATGCTACTCTATTTTCTCTCTATATAACTCTTTTATCTATGTCTGGGTTTGTCAATGTCAGCAGACATTCAGTGACAAGGAATTGCAGAGGAGGAAAAAGCCCACAGTAAATAAACCACTAGACTAGTAAAGTCTGGGGAGGAACATAAAATAATAAAAAGTTAGAATGAGAGAATGGGGCAAAAATAGAGAAAACTGGTGCGAAATGGGAACACAAATTGCATGTGAAATGATTCCAGGAAAATGTGGCTCTGGTGTTTTGCATAACTAACCAAGTTATCACGCTCTCCATTTGACATATTGAGCTAATGCAGGCCAAATTATCTGCGTTTACATTCTTGTCAAGTTTGGTGACTCATTGCTCAACAATTTTCTCACCACAGTATCACAAACACAAACTCAAGTCACGCTTGATTCAACCAGGTACTGAAAAGCAATATGAGAACCAAACCTGCCATGTAGGGATAAACCACACACATTGGACTCATTGGACAGTGGACTGTGAATAAAGTATATTAGAAAAAGTTAAAGGTACACTGCAACAAAAGGGTCTGAATGTTCAATGATCAAATTCAAACCCACAGCACTCATTAACAGTGTGGATGGGATGGGTGGTAGAAATGTGCACGAGGATGGCAATTTTGTTACTGAGATGATGAGCCCAACTCAAAACCACTCCCTAAGCCCTCTACCTTGCTGGTTCCAAACAACCTGACAGACTAAACAAGGGGTTTCCAACCTTTTCTTTAAAGCCAACCCCCTGTGACTAAACATATTTAGGCCCTATTTGAGGTACCACCTCAGATTTTGAACAATGTATAACAAAAATAATACATATCACAACATCTCTGCATATTCACTTTCTTTTTTTAAATACATTACTAATCCAAATCTGGGATCGGTAACATTTTTAAAAATGTTTTTGAAAGTTTTAAAATGCTTACATTTTCACCAAAGCTGCATTCATTAGATTAAGAAATTAAGTAAAAACAGTAAAATATGTGTGCATTAAATTTATCAGAATGAATTTCTTCAACCTCAAACTCTTTAAACGGTATTATATATCTATAGTTATATGTAAAAAATATATATAATTACACCTTTTTTATTTTTCTTGAAACTGGCCTTTTGATCAAAATGGCAAGAGAGAATAATTCAAATGGAATTGATTTCATCATCATACAGCACACCCTCAAACTGTCTGATGCATATTATTTACAAAGAGTTAGTTTGCACTTTTTTATAAGCTCTTTGTAAAACCAGGTTGCTACAATGATCACTTAACCACTAGTTTCTTAATTTACAACTTTGTCTCAGTCTTCCAAACTAAGTGTGGTCCCTAGCTAGGATAACCAGCAAAGTGGACCAGACTTTTATTCCAAATAGACAATAATCAAATAAACCACTAGAAAACACATGACTCCTATCATATTGTCACTCTCACCCCATTCCAACAAAAACGTTCATTGGACAGGAGGACTAGAGGATGGTTTGAGATAGGGCCATGAAGTTAGGTGGGACCACTGTTAAGTGAAGGGTGTCAAACACACCCATAAATCCCAAATGTATGGTACCTGGAAGGCCAGTTGATTGGAGAGAGGGTGTCTCCTTCTGAATCAGTCTGAAGTGACCATTGGTTGGCTGACTGGCTACGGGAGCTAAATCAGTTGAGAAACACCCAAAAGAGTGAACTACTCAACGGTTTATGCATAGAGAGGGGACTTTAAAAAAAAGAGGGGGAAAAACTTAAGAGAAACCAGGTTCCTGAAAAGAGAGTAGGGCCTCAAATAAATTATGAAAATTAAGTCTGGCTTGCTGGGAAATGGGTTTTAAAGGCCAAGTCCTCATTTGTTGACATTATCTAACCAATCAAACTTTATACTGACATTATGAATGGGCTCTGGGTCTTTCCTGAATATCATTCTTTATCATATTCATTTGTAATTGTTTGGCTTGACTTAATGTTGGGAATTTAAATTTGGCTGGAATCTTTTGTTGCTTAATTTGGCAAGCACTTTAAATCCAAAGCATCACACAAAGCACTGACCCATGCAAATAAGAAACAGCTGCCAAATGACAGTAAAGGTCAGTGCTAATGTTTCATACTGAATTGAGCCCACCCATCTTTAAGGAGTTGTAGAAACACTCCTAACTGTATGAGAGCCAAATCCTGCAAACTGACGGATTTCTTTTGGGGGAAATACCTGTGAAAGACAGATTCAGGGGAATACCAGCCAACATTCTTTCCCCCAAAAAATTAAGAATAATAGAAGAAAATTAAGAAACTGACATATTAAGATTTTACTTGGTGACTGTAAGTTGGAGAGACAAAAAAAGAAGAAGAAACAGCTAGCGTGTTAAGACTCACCCGTGTCTTTGAAGGATGTTGTGAGCCTGCTGCTCAATAAACAGATCACCAGGAGATGCTCCCTGTTTGGGAGATGGCATCATGGCCCTTCGGCCTGTATTAGGCGAGCTGGGCACCCCCATCGCCCCTGGTTCCCTCCCTGGAACCCTGGCAGACCCGGACACATCCATATATGCAGATGGGTTAGGTGCAACCCCTCCACTTTCATGCAGTCTATTCCGCTCTAGGGCCCTCCTCTGGTTCTCCAGATTCATCATCCTTTCACGCTCAGAGATGGAGTCTGTGCGTTCTCTGCTGTATTTTGGATCGGTGTGAATGTGAGAGCTGGCCCTATCTACATGATGGCTGGTGGTGTAAGCATTATGCTCCACTCTGTCTTCTTCTACACTTGACCTGTGTTGTCGGTCTGAGCTGTCGGGCTCTCTGGAGGTTCTGGAGTAGCGAGCGGAATAGTCGGTTTCTGTCTCCTGATCCAGAGAAATGCCATAGCGCTCTGCTAGTTGACGGCGCCGTTCTGCCTTGTAGCGAGCAATCCTTTCAGCTTTAGAGTCCAGCTCAGCCACATGAGTGGAGCCAGTGCTGTAGACTGAATCCGGTTGGACTGTGTGGGTTCTGGACTGAACCTCTGCACTGTGCGGATTTGGGAAGTTTGGGTCATTTTTGCTATAGTGCTGAAGAGAAACTGCGATGAGAGAGAAAAGAAGGCAGTTTACACTAAATCAATTTGCCCAAATCTTTAACTTTAAGTAACCGAACACCATCTAATCAACCCAAACCTATCATCATGCGTGTTGATATGCACGGTAATGCACCATATAATTATTATTAAGGGTGTACTCACACTAGGCGCGGTTGTCTTGTACTGAGCCCAAGCGCGATTGTCCCCCCTCCCCCGCTAGCCTGCACTCACATTGCACTTAATGCTCCGAACCGGAACACACTTACGTCATTTACGATAAAACTTTTTCTTTTGAAGAAAAGTGCTTTCGCAAATAGACTGTCTAATGGATTTATCATTTATGCCACGCAGCGATTTTTACTTTATTGGGCTGCACTTATCAGAAGATTATTATGGAGGCAGCAGACTTTGATGGAATTTGCAGCTATACTCACAAACTACAAATCCTGTTTGTCAACAAGGTGAGAACCAGACCCAAAATACTCAAATTAATTAAAAATGTACCATCAAAGTAGTAATAGAAGATGTTTGCTGTCGTAATAATGATAGTAGCGCACACGAATAGTAGCTGTTCCGTGCTCCGGGCCTACACATGCGCCAGATCGCCAAGTGTGAGTGCATCCTAAGATGTTTAGTGTATATAATTTCTCATTCATGTTATAGAGGAGTGAAAAAATCTATTAAAAAATAAGCACAATTCTCACCTGTACAGGGGTCACAGGTGTCTGCTGCACGGGTATATCTAGGAGTGTCCTCCTCTAGCATTCGATTGGTTACTAGACCGTCACAGCCTGGGAGATTTTGGAGAACATCACCATCGATTCCCTCCAGACGCCGTGCAATTCGTTCTTTCCTATAAACAGGAGTGGTAGTGTTAAGGATAATTCTCAATCTAGGAAAAACATATATTTACAATTCAAAAGATGTTTTGGATGTTTCTGAAAGGAGTCTCTTGTTTTTTAACAAGGCATCATTTATTTTGGAATTAAAAATACAGTAAAAATAAAAGTAATATTTAGAAAAATTACTGCAATTTAAAATAACTGTTTCTATTTGAATATATTTTAAAATGCAATTTATTCCTGTGATGGCAAAGCTGAATTTTCAGCAGTCACATGATCCTTCAAAAATGTTTATTATACATTAATTATTGTGGGGTATGTATGCTACTTTAAGTCTGATGTAGAGCATAAAGCTTGAGACGTTGTGTGTGGTGGGAGGAAAATTAAAGTGTCTTTTGGCAATAACAGCAAGAAGACAATTTTGTGATTATGTTATTCTCACCAAACACCTGCAATAACTGAACTTTGGCTGTGCATGCTTTGTTAGACTGATTTAACTTCTCACCTGTTCATGTCCCAACTCTGACTCGTGCTTATACTCTCAAAACGTTTCCTTAATTCTGAGACTAAAGAGAAAAAGAAAAGAAAAGTGATGGATGGGTAAAAGAATAAGAGACAAAAGGAGGATAAATAGGATAAATCAAACCATTACAAATAGAGAAACATTGTACTTTATATCATGTATTTGTGATATTTCTACTCAGAAATGTAAGCAAAGCAATCAGAGCTCACTATATACTGTAAGATGCACAATGTTTCACCCAACATGAGCACAATCTAAAAACTGGATTGTAATCCAATTTTTACATAATTTAGCTTTTCTGTATTTAATACCAAGTCATGTTTCATGATGCATCTGATGTATTTCACTAACCCTGCAGCCTAGTAAGTACAGTATACTGCTATGTCCTTTCAGTGACATTTCCAATAATAGTCGAGGTGACAGGAGTCCAGTGTGTTATCTGAAACAAAAGCTGCTTACACTTAAGTCGTCTGACATTAGCTAGGAGAATGGCTGCATTTCCACAAAAGTTAGCCAATCATGGGTGCATCCTCAGTGAGTGTTTCAGCATTACGGAAATATGACACTCAACTGTGTCCTGTCACTAGGTGACCAGTGAAGTGATTGAGAGGGGACTCATCATGGGCTGAAGTGTACACACACGACACACTAAAAGTGCTTCCTTAGCCTGGGGCCTATACCATGAAGCCAGTTTAGTTGGCTACTAGCCAGGTATGTTTCAGTTTAGTTTGCGCCAACCTGGGTTTTAGGCACCATGAAAGTGGTTTGGCTTTTAGCAGTGTTTATCGCCATAATAACTCACGCTCCACGGCTAACCACAGCTAATCTGGAGCAAAGTGACATGTCTGATGTGATAAAGTCACTCCACCTATTTCTGCTCCAAATTAAAGGTCACTACATAGCAAATGATTTTTAAAGAAAATCGTCTGGCTTTTAGTAATGCTTATTTAGAATACTACATTTGTATGATTTAGATATTATTTATATAATTAATTATTATACCCTTAATCGATCACACGTACAATTTTAGTTCATCAATTACTACGCAGTTTAAATGAATAAATATATAAAGGTAATATAAATACACTTTAGAATCAGTAGATGAAGCTATAAAATGACTACATGTGAGCTAAAATGTTCAATTCTCTCTCTATACCTTTATCAACTGTATAAACTAACTTCACCGCTTGTACTTGCACTGATATACAGTAGTGAGTCTTTCTTTTAGTTGTCCTCTTTCATAGACAGCTATAAATAAAATAAGTGAAATAAATGCCTTTAATTCTTTAAAACAAACAGAACAATAAGAACAATTAATCATATTGATCATATTTGTATTAACTTAATCAGACACTTACAATGCATTGAAGATAACACAGCATGAGTGAGTTCAAGTTGTCATGTTTTAAATCAAGTTCCCACTTGGAAAGGGGGGGGGGGGGGGGGGGGGGGGATAAACA